>NC_133341.1:35248423-35848423 GCF_030506205.2 Paramisgurnus dabryanus | reverse complement strand
ACACCATTAAAACCAAGCGGGGGGTGAAGGAAACCAAATGACAGGTGTGGAAAGGTGGAGAGCGAAAATCTAAGTCATCTCTATAACCTAAGCAGCAGGTGGCTTACACACTGGACAAGAGCTCTATAGTACAGATGTCTACAATCGGGGGTAAAAAAAAACATCAAAGGGGTTCTGGATGAACAGGTTGAGACAAAAGAATCCCCTGTTAATTTACTCTGCTGCTAACACTGACATTTCAGTCCCCCAATATTTCATGATTTTTGTGAAGTCAAGGGTCTGTCTGCTTTAAATTTAAATGCAAAAATTGTATCTACACTATATTTTGAGATTTCATGAAGAAATATGGGTGCTTCTTACCTGTCCAATGTGTATAATAATGATGCCATGGTGCTGATATGTTGTTGCTAATGTGTTTTGAGTGCTTATGATATTAGCACACTAATTGCTAGATGAGTTGCTAATGGGTTTGGGTGCCAATGGCCGGTGACTTGAGAAAATTTACTGGCCATAAATATTTTTTTACTGGACATTGGTTTTTTCAAACTACATCTGCACTTACCAAACATGTTTAAGTAATACTATGCATTAAGGCAATATGTATTCGCATTAGTTAGCTATTAGTTAATAACCTGAAGTGACTGTAAAAAAATATTCTCCAAAAGATTTTTTTCATCTTAGTACATGTTAATTAAAGGGATAGTTCAGCCAAAAATGATATTAAACCCATGATTTACTCACCCCCAAGCTGTCCGAGTTGCATATGTCCATCGTTTTTCAGACAAACACATTTTCGGATATTTTAGAAAATGTTTTAGATCTTTCAGTTGATTAAATGTAATGTTACGGGGTCCACCCATAGTCCACGACCTTCAAGTCCAAAAAAAGTGCGTCCATTCTGCACAAATTAAATCCAAACGGCTCCAGGATGATAAACAAAGGTCTTCTGAGGGTAATCCGCGCGGTGTTGTTGTAGAAATATCCATATTTAAAACTTTATTAACGAAAATAACTACCTTCTGGTAGCGCCGCCATCTTAGACTCCTCTGTATTCAGGATGAGAGCTTACGCAGCCTACGGAGGCTACTCTGCTGCTGCTCTGTGCCCCCGCCCTCCGAATTTGTCATACGTCACTAAGAAAAGTGCGTACACTACGCTAATACTCTCTCCTGAATACAGAGGAGTCTAAGATGGCGGCGCTACCGGAAGGTAGCTATTTACATTAATAAAGTTTTAAATATGGATATTTCTACAACACCACCACGCGGATTACCCTCAGAAGACCTTTGTTTATCATCCTGGAGCCGTTTGGATTTAATTTGTGAAGGATGGACGCACTTTTTTTGGACTTGAAGGTCGTGGACTATGGGTGGACCCTGTAACATTACATTTAATCAACTGAAAGATCTAAAACATTTTCTAAAATATCCGAAAATGTGTTTGTCTGAAAAACGATGGACATATGAAACTCGGACAGCTTGGGGGTGAGTTAATCATGGGTTTAATATCATTTTTGGCCGAACTATCCCTTTAATAACCTGAAGTGACTGTAAAAAAATATTCTCCAAAAGATTTTTTTTTATCTTAGTACATGTTAATTAAAGGGATAGTTCACCCAAAAATAAAAATCCTGTCATCATTTACTAATAAGATATTTTAATAAATGATGATAAGCAGACAGATGTGGAACACCGTTGACTTCCATAGTAGAAATACAAATATTATAGAAAGTATTGTGATAAATAATAAAGAAGATATTTTGATAAAAGATGGTAAGTAGACAGTTAATGGTACCCATTGAATTCCATTGTATTTGTTTTTCTCCTACTATGGAAGTCAATGATTACAATCATCTACCATCATACCAATATCTTTTTTGTGTGTTTATCAGGAAACAATAAATTCATAGAGGAGAAAATGACAACATTTTAATTTTTTTGGGTGAACTATCCCTTAACCTGAACATTTTTAATTTGAAACATTAGTTGATGCCAACAGACAGACAATGGGCAACTAACATTAACCAAGTTAATGCTGTAATAAATGCTGTTACATATTGTTTGTTGTAAATTCACATACAAGCCGGTCTCTTTAATTTATCATCATTGAAATGCCTAACACTGCCGTGGGTTTGTAATGTTTGTGTATCATGTTTCCGCTTTGGTTGAGTTAGATTTCCTGTGATGCTGCACAGAGCAACCGGATTATGACGTAGAAGTATAGCGAGAAAGATTCATAAGCACTGTTCTCTATTCTTTTTCCCAAATTCTTTATGTCATAATCACTGATTGGTCTGTGCAGCACTGCACAAAGTCGACAACACCTGTTAGCGATTGGCCTAGAATTTATACAAATGTCACTGACTGGCGATTGTTTCATATATTCGGCTGTGCTGATTTTAACTCGCATGTGGGGCTTGGCGAGTGTTCATTTTAGGCCCTGGCTGCAGATGTCAGTCATGCTACTCCCAAAGTCTATGTTAATGTTTTTTTTCTGTGTTACAAAAATAGATATGAAGTTCGAAGTGACAGTCTGTTTCTCACACAAAGCTGTCAAATGGCTTGACAGTCATGGTCATACAGTCTATATGATCTGAAGAGCTGTCATGACACTGTATATAAACATCATAACAAAAATAAAGGTGCACACAATGCCATAGAAAAAAAACATTTTTGGCTGTGGTTCCACAAAGAACCTTTAACATCTGAAGAACCTTTAAAGGGAAACACCACCTTTTTTCAATATTTTACTATGTTCTTACCTTAACTTAGATGAAATAATACATCCCTGTTTTTTTATGCGTGCACTTCATCTTTGTATAGCACGTCGTGAATGTGTTAGCATTTAGTCTAGCCCATTCATTCCTATGGCTCCAAACAGGGATGAATTTAGAAGCAACCAAACACTTCCATGTTTTCCCTATATGATAGGGAATTATGTTACATAAGTAGTTATACTAATGTAACATAATTCCCCATCATATCATTATGTTACATAAGTAGAGAATGGTGGCACAAAATAAAACATGGGGATTTTTTAAGTGCATATAAAATGAGAACTATATTGTATGGCGCAGTTACATCATCACTCCTGAGAACTCCTCCCTCTCGTTCAAACTCAGTGAGAGGGGGAGTGATGATGCGCCATACAATATAGTTTTCATTTTTTATCTGCTTAAAAAAATCGCCATGTTTTCTTTTGTGAGATAAACATATGAAGAACCTTTAACATATGAAGAACCTTTAGCAAATGAGGAACCTTTAACATCTGAAGAACCTTAAGCATATGAAGAACCTTTAACATATGATGAACCTTTGACCTCTTATGAACCTTTAACATCCAAAGAACCTTTAAAATCTGTAGAACCTCTGACACCTGAAGAACATTTAACATCTAAAGAACCTTTGATATCTAAAATACTTTTAGCAAATAGGAAACCTTTAATATCTGAGGAACCTTTATCATATGAAGAACCTTTACCATATGAAGAACCTTTAACATCTGAAGAACCTTTATCTGAAGAACCTTTAACATATGAAGAACCTTTAACATATAAAGAACCTTTAACATATGATAAACCTTTGACCTTTGAAGAACCTTTAACATCTGAAGAATCTTTAAAATTTGTAGAACATTTGACCCCTAAAGAACCTTTAACATCTGAAGAATCTTTCGAATCTGTTGAACCTTTGACCTCTGAAAAACCTTTAAAATCTTTAGAACCTTTGACCTCTGAAGAACCTTTAACCTCTATAAAACCTTTAACATCTGAAAAACCTATGACATCTGAAGTACCTTTAACATCAAAAGAACCTTTAAAATCTGTAGAACCTCTAACACCTGAAGAACCTTTAACATCTAAAGAACCTTTGACATCTAAAGGACCTTTAGCAAATGGGGAACCTTTAACATCTGAGGAACCTTTAACATATGAAGAACTTTTACCATATGAAGAACCTTTAATATCTGAAGAACCTTTATCTGAAGAACCTTTAACATATGAAGAACCTTTAACATATAAAGAACCTTTAACATATGATGAACCTTTGACCTTTGAAGAACCTTTAACATCTGAAGAATCTTTAAAATCTGTTGAACCTTTGACCTCTGAAAAACCTTTAAAATGTGTAGAACCTTTGACCTCTGAAGAACCTTTAACCTCTATAAAACCTTTAACATCTGAAAAACCTTTGACATCTGAAGTACCTTTAACATCAAAAGAACCTTTAAAATCTGTAGAACCTCTGACACCTGAAGAACCTTTAACTTCTAAAGAACCTTTGACATCTAAAGGATCTTTAGCAAATGGGGAACCTTTAACATCTGAGGAACCTTTAACATATGAAGAACCTTTACCATATGAAGAACCTTTAACATCTGAAGAACCTTTAACATATGAAGAACCTTAAACATGTGATGAACCTTTGACCTTTGAAGAACCTTTAACATCTGAAGAATCTTTAAAATCTGTAGAACATTTGACCCCTGAAGAACCTTTAACATCTGAAGAATCTTTAAAATCTGTAGAACCTTTGACCTCCGAAAAACCTTTAAAATCTGTAGAACCTTTGACCTCTGAAGAACCTTTAACCTCTATAAAACCTTTAACATCTGAAAAACCTTTGACATCTGAAGTACCTTTAACATCAAAAGAACCTTTCAAATCTGTAGAACCTCTGACACCTGAAGAACCTTTAACATCTAAAGAACCTTTGACATCTAAAGGACCTTTAGCAAATGGGGAACCTTTAACATCTGAGGAACCTTTACCATATGAAGAACCTTTACCATATGAAGAACATTTAACATCTGAAGAACCTTTATCTGAAGAACCTTTAACATATGATGAACCTTTAACATATAAAGAACCTTTAACATATGATGAACCTTTGACCTCTGAAGAACCTTTAACATCTGAAGAATCTTTAAAATCTGTAGAACCTTTGACCTCTAAAAAAACCTTTAAAATCTGTAGAACATTTAACATCTGAAGTACCTTTATCTGAAGAACCTTTAACATATGAAGAACCTTTAACATATAAAGAACCTTTAACATATGATGAACCTTTGACCTTAGAAGAACCTTTAACATCTGAAGAATCTTTAAAATCTGTTGAACCTTTGACCTCTGAAAAACCTTTAAAATGTGTAGAACCTTTGACCTCTGAAGAACCTTTAACCTCTATAAAACCTTTAACATCTGAAAAACCTTTGACATCTGAAGTACCTTTAACATCAAAAGAACCTTTAAAATCTGTAGAACCTCTGACACCTGAAGAACCTTTAACTTCTAAAGAACCTTTGACATCTAAAGGATCTTTAGCAAATGGGGAACCTTTAACATCTGAGGAACCTTTAACATATGAAGAACCTTTAACATATGAAGAACCTTTAACATATGAAGAACCTTTAACATATAAAGAACCTTAAACATGTGATGAACCTTTGACCTTTGAAGAACCTTTAACATCTGAAGAATCTTTAAAATCTGTAGAACATTTGACCCCTGAAGAACCTTTAACATCTGAAGAATCTTTAAAATCTGTTGAACCTTTGACCTCCGAAAAACCTTTAAAATCTGTAGAACCTTTGACCTCTGAAGAACCTTTAACCTCTATAAAACCTATAACATCTGAAAAACCTTTGACATCTGAAGTACCTTTAACATCAAAAGAACCTTTAAAATCTGTAGAACCTCTGACACCTGAAGAACCTTTAACATCTAGAACCTTTGACATCTAAAGGACCTTTAGCAAATGGGGAACCTTTAACATCTGAGGAACCTTTACCATATGAAGAACCTTTACCATATGAAGAACATTTAACATCTGAAGAACCTTTATCTGAAGAACCTTTAACATATGATGAACCTTTAACATATAAAGAACCTTTAACATAAGATGAACCTTTGACCTCTGAAGAACCTTTAACATCTGAAGAATCTTTAAAATCTGTAGAACCTTTGACCTCTAAAAAAACCTTTAAAATCTGTAGAACATTTAACATCTGAAGTACCTTTATCTGAAGAACCTTTAACATATGAAGAACCTTTAACATATAAAGAACCTTTAACATATGATGAACCTTTGACCTTTGAAGAACCTTTAACATCTGAAGAATCTTTAAAATGTGTAGAACATTTGACCCCTGAAGAACCTTTAACATCTGAAGAATCTTTAAAATCTGTAGGAAACAATCGTGTTTGAGGCTCACGATATGTCATCATTACCATGTACAGAACTCTTATTATTCATCTATGCCATAGTAAATACAGTTTTACATTCTACTGCACCTTTAATAGATGTCATAGCCCAAAAATAAATCAAATAAATGAATAAAACCAAACACCTTATAATCACTGTTGATATTGACGTTTATTTTGGCTAGAAGTGGGTAACTCATAGCCGGACAATATTGGGTCTAGTTAACCTAGAATGTGAAATGACAGTTATAGCTTGTTGCATTTGTAGCACCTTTGTTCTTAAGAGTGTGCATTAAATGCCTGTTTATATAGGTCGAAAAGATGTAAAAGTGAGTAAATAATGACAGACTGATTTATGAGTGAACTATTTTTATTAAGAACCAAAACCAGAGTCAGACAGAAGAACTGGAACAAAACCGAGCATCACATTCCAGGCGGACAATGCAGTTCTTATGGGTGCAAATCTCCTGGAATTTAGATGATTTTCCAAACCACTTTGTTTTCTTTGAGGAGCATTTTTCAGTTTCTTTCTCTCCTGCTTTGCTGCAGTCCCTAGAGATTCACTTCAGCGAACAACAAAGAGCCCAATTCTGTGCCACTGTACTCAGCCTGGTGCATCTGCATAAAAAAACGCAGATTTTAACCAAAGACGTTTAAAGATACAAGCAGTGCTGAACACGAGCAATGAAGTACATAATGACACAAAAATCTATTTTAATGGCTTTATCACAAGCCTGGCCTACATTAAGTTAATATCATTTAATAAACAGAAAATGTGCAACCGTGAGCATCTTTTAACATTATACCAGTGGTTCTCTAACCTTTTGGCGTGCACCCCTGTATGGGTGAGTAATTCATGACATAAACAATCTCAAACTTAGAATTTATTGGTTGGTTGGTAGCTATATTTTCTAAGGTTTGATAACACAGAATTTATGATAAATAATGTTTTTTATAAAATGTCATATAACCATTGCACCCTTTTGTTTGGGCACCACAGCATAATTGATGTCTCCATTTTTGGGACATCTCAGTCTGCATTTTGAAACATTTTGATACAGGTTCACTCATGTAAACAGTCATGTTGTATCTTAAAAATACGCTGCTGTTTAATATCCCTGCATAATGATCAGCACCTAAATGCATTTTTAAAGGCCGATTATTATCCTGTGCAAATTGTCAATAAACATTACAGACATCCGCAGTATCATTTACTTCACAGACATTATGCCCTAAAAACAAATCCTGTCCAAATAGAATTGGTTAAGTGTGGCTTAAGTGTCAAAATCAATATTTTGTCATCGAATTGCATTTGTTAAATGTATAATTTGCATAATTATAGCATTACATATAAATCTGCGAGTTTTAAAAGCTGCTCTGCCAAATATTTACATGCAAGAAATCTCATAAGCACAAAATAATGTGTTGTTCGGGTTAAAAAGGTTTCTCTGTTTCTGGAATATTGTTAAGAGTCAGGCTTAGGAAAATCTCTTTCACTTTTCACATTAATTCTTAAGAGTCTAAACCTTGGGCACATTAAGTTAAAGGGCACTAAAATATATGCAAAAGAATGAGATAGAAAATGAATATGAACATAAATGGTAATATTTCACGGGAAGCACAGCCTAAAGTTATAAAGCTTTCAAAATAGTTTGCCCAATATCGTTGTGTCCAATTAAAGACGTGTTTGACATTTCAGTCAGTGAGGATTTGAATGTCTTCTAGGCAAAATGAGAGCATTTCTACAAAATGAAAGAATACTGCACTTCTGTGTCCTTATGTTGAAATGAAACCTAGTAAAACTGTGATATGTGTGGTATGAAACTGTTTGCTTTCTCAGGATATTATACTGAAGGGTGGATTCCCAAACAGGGATTAGATAAAGCCAGCATTAAACCAGGACTAGGACTAAACATTACTGATGTACATCTTGAGACAAAACAATAGCACTGCTATATTTTTAAGATATGTAGTGCAAGATTTTTGAGAACTCAAACAGGCATTGTAGTCTGGGACTAATACAGTATGTACAAAGTCTTTCATCCCTTTAAAGAACAGATTTTAATTCTTATTAAAACACATTATCATTTATTACATGAGTATAACTATAAATTTATGCATTTCACAGATGTTTATCCAAAGTGGTGTATAGAAAAATGTAGAGTTATTATCAACCCAGCTTTGGGTCAAAAAAGGATGAACCCTAATAATTAAACATATGCTGGGTTGTTTTAACCCATTGTTGTGTTAAATATTTACATTTATAAACATTGGGTTGGGTTTGAACCAAATAACCCTGCATTTTTATAGTGTAGTGCATTCAAGCTTCACAAAAATGTTGGGTTGTTTAACCCATAGTTGGGTCAAATATAGATAAACCCAACAGTTGGGTTATTTCAACCCAAATGCTGGATCGATTTAACTCATACACTGTAAAAAACTAATTGTTGGTTCAACTTAAAAAAGTAAGTTACCTGCACTCCAAAAATACTGGGTTATTTTCACTGCAAAAAAGTAACCTGGTTGCCTTAACATTTTTAGTTAACTCAACTCAAAAATATTTTTATTGTAGTATTTATTAATATATATAGTTGAATGAACTCAAATTTTTAAAGCAATCGCACTCATAAAAATTCTGGATTATTATTCTGGTTAAAAGAAATTCTGGGTTATTTTTTAACCCAGCTGCTGGGCTCGTCACTTTTTTAGGAATTAACCTAGAAATTTTTTATATTTGACCCAACAATAGGTTAATACAACCCAGCATTTTGTGTTAAAACAACCCAGCATCGGCTAAATGACAGATAAAATAAATAACCCAGAATTTTTTTGAGTGCATTTGCCAAAATTTTTTTGAGTTCATTCAACTTAAAAATATTAGTCGACTTAAAAAGTTGTAAAAATTGTTGTCAACTAATATTTTTAAGTTGAATTAACTAAAACTTTTAAGGCAACTTTTTTTCTATAGTGTAAGTGGGTAACAACCAGTTATTTATAACCAAAATGTTGGGTTTGCATATTTATTTATTTATATAAAACAGGTTTTTTTTAGGTTTGTTCGAAATTGACTTACCTATAGAAATAAAATAATTGAAATAAATACATTTCGGATTAATTTTTGGGCACAAAAAGATAAACACTTTTAAAATGTTAAAACATAAGCAATATTTATGTTGCAAATAAGCATTTAAGTATCAGTAGTTACACATAACAGACGTTACTCAACTTAGTCCAGAAGATCTTTTTTTTATGAAAAACAACCCAATATTATATCAACGCAAATAGAGATAATGAATTCCACAACTGACCAGTGAAAATGTATTATCAAGGAAACGAAAAAAAAACACACATTATATTAGGTCTAGAAAAAACAATTGCACTGAGAAACGTTTCACAAGGGCCAATGACTATATCACTCACCAAGATCAATTAAATTAACGATATTTAAATATATGTATTACTTACACGTGGATGATGGAGGATGGGAAACATGCAGCTAGTCATCCGTGTCTGCTGTATCCGACTCCTGAATCAAAGTCAGCGTCACGTCCACGCTTCAAGGGAGCCGTGCAATGCATTCTGGTAGCGTCGCGAGAAGCGGAGCATCGATTCGCCCGCTCATTCTCATGTTAGTTGAATTAGATTAATCAAACTACCCATATTCAAATGAGTAGCGGCCATCTCGTTTCCCGCCTCTCAAAATCTGACGAAAATCTTTCAAACTGACCTTTGTGGATCTGAAATGATGACAGATTCAGCAACTGCGTGGCCTATTTCTCGCTTAAAATGTCTTTAAAAACACGTTTCGATGAACCATTTTCGTAAAATACGATATTGTATACTCCCAACGAGCCGCCATTATGCTTTTGAAATTCAGGAGAGAACCTGGACCCACGTGACGCGTTCGTCCAATCAGCTGCCGGTCAAGGACGTAGTATAGACGGTCGTTGTTTTGATTAATCCACTTCTCATTGCATTGATCTGTATGTTAATAATTCATCTGAATTTGCTTTTAATCACGTTTTACAGACAAGAATGAATCATTTAAAGAAGATAAACACCATTCATTCATGTAATTTAAGCAAACTCCTAATTTGCTAATCCAACACATGCCCAAGTTTATTTTTTGAGTGCAGTAATCTTTTCTTTTTTTTATTCAGAGAGAATACTAGTATATCAGTGGCGGCTCGTGACTGCTCTTCCGAGGATGCGCTAATTCAAAATAAGTGTTCGGATTGTCACGTGTGTGGTTCCCTTTTCCAAAATATGTGACATGCGTGTGGAGAGATCCTGTGTGCATCATGTGTTTTGTCAAAATAAGTGCCTGCGTCAAAATAAGTGCCTGCGTCAAAGAGACGCGTCAAAACCGTTTATTATAAAAGAGACGCTCACGTTCCCTACTGTAAATACACGCAACACACTCCCTTAACAGTAAACTCATGAGATTGTGCAAGTATCTTGCACACGCGAGCGTCTCCTTTCAAGTTCAAGGCAGCAGGCACTTATTTTGGCATGACACGTGATGCACACACGATCTCTCAAAGCGCAGAACACATATTTTAAAATGACGAACCACACACATGACAAGCTACATACATGTTGTGACGAACTTCGCATCGTGCGCTTCAAAAAAAGAAGTCACCAGCCGCCACTGTAGTATATAATCTAAAAAAAAAATCCCTACGTTTATTAAATAAGGGAATTTTGTTCAACAATAAAACTCTGTGTATCTTAACACTTTACATGACCATAGCAGCATTTGTCTTTATAACTCTAGTCACTTTGGATAAAAGCATCTGCCAAATGCATGAGATGTAAATGTAAGCAGGACATAATAGATAAAAATGGCCTTTTAAGGTAACAAGACTACAGAGATAAATGGCTTTTGAATAGTGTATATAAAGATTACATTTTTATATTCGAAAAAGGAAGAAAATCTCTCTATTGTGATTTATTTTGTTCATTGTTAAAAAAGCCTTGGGTATTAATTTCTCAGAAACTGGATTTTATGCTGGATTTGAGAGGAAAATTGCGTCGAGAGATCCAAAGGCATATAATCAAACAATTTAGAGCACAAAGAAATAATGACAGTCAATATCACAGCGACATTAACTGTTGCCAATTCAACTGCTCGACTCCCTGGGGTATTAAAACACATCCTTATTCATCCAAATTTTTAATCATTTAATATAGCCGGGCTACTTGTGAGCTTTATGATGTGCAATTACACAAACTGTGGGTCTCGGTATTAAACTGATCATTTGAAAGTACTTTTGTATTTGTATTTATTTGTACTTTTGTTAATTAAGTCAGGTTTTTCTGTATCTGTCAGCTTTGAGGCCATCTACAGTAAATGCTAATGTATCTTTTAACTTTTTGAATCTACATTTATGCATTTGGCAGATGCTTTTATCCAAAGCAAATAACAAGGTTTACATTTTGTTTTTATTTATCAGTATATGTGTTCACTGAGTTCGAACCCTTGACTTTAAAAAATACACAATTCAACACTCATGTAGTGAGCAAAAACAGCACAAAGAGAATATGACAACTTGATGATTGACCTTTATGGAGTTCGCAATATAAATAGAGCAACTCTGACGTTAACCGTGGGTCACAGGAGTGGACATTGTTCGGCGATCCTTCGCTTCAGCATTGTGACTGGTTGTGAAGAAACCTCAAAGTGGGTCTCACTCCTGTCATCCTGTGCTCGGTGAGAAATGGATGTGATTCATTTCGGAGCTTGTAATATCTTCAGGGGTAACCGGTCCCTGGAGGGGCACAAGCCCGGTATTAAAACTGTCCATCCTCTCGATAGTCACGTCCACATCTTCTCATGTTCTCCTCAAGGGAGTGAATGATGGAGGAGGTGTAAAGAGAGAGACGCTTCAGAGAAGGGATAAAGCGAGTTATTGCGCAGCTGTCTGCTCATCTGACTCGAAAATTAGGAAAGAGTTGAACCGGAGAAATCAAAGACAATATAGCTGAGGCTGACCACCTGTACATATATGAATTGAAGACATTAATGCTAAACATGTCTCGCCAACACTTGAACATTTACCTTTTTAATAAGGAATTAGCATTAGCTATATGTATTTATTTCATAGACTGTAAAAAAGATGGACGAGGCGAAGTCGCCTCCCTATGTTTGTAATGAATTGAAGCCAAAAATGTTCGACCATGGTCGCTGACATGTTACATAAAACGTCATGGAGAGGGCGGGGTTTATGACTTGTACTGCAGCCAGCCACCAGGGGGCGATCAAAGAGCCAGCGGCTTCACTTTTCAAGACTTTTTATGGATTCACACCAGACACGTTTGAGGCGTCAAAATCGCGTCTACCGAGTCTAGTTTGGTGCTTGAACATTTTGAATGCATTCATGCAACTAGAGCGAAGTAGACGCACGGAAAAAACAAGCGAAATTCGCTTCTTGTGGGAGGGGCAAGTGCTATGCGGTTGTCGGTTTGCAAGATGGCTGATGTTGTTCATGCATTCATCGAGAGAGTTACCGGTTTGTATCTGGTCACCTTACTATAGGGGGAAAATAGTTTAAAAAACGGCGGGAATGCCGCGGGTCGATAAACGTCACATGACTCAAAATTGAAATGTGTATTTACAACTTACCAGGATGCCCAATGTCCTCACTGACACTCTTTCAACCCTTTCCTTTTTATTCCTGTCTCTATAGAAATAAGAACTTGTGTCGTATAGCTCACGAACAATATCAAGCGTTCCTCCATGTTGAATGAGTGACTCAGCACAGCAGCAAACAGGCTCCTGATTGGTTAACTAAGCGCAAAAATCCGCCAAAGTTCAAAATTTTCAACTTAGGCGTCAGACGCAAATTCGTGTGAAACCTGAAATGCACAAAAAGCACCATTCGCGCGTACCTCGCCAGATGATCAATTTGCGCCATTGAGGCAGAATCGTGTCTATCGCGTATATTGTTATATTGTTAGTTATTTGGAGAAAAAAAATAACTGTGAAAATATTTTGTTATTCAAAGGAAAGATGTGTAACTTTTAAAAGGATCACTTGACTATATTATCAGTGGTGTATAAAGACCTTACAAATTAAACCGTTATGTTTTTATTACCTTAGAATGAGCCAATTTTATTTACATACACCGGGGGTCCCCTTACATGGAAGTCGCCATTTTGTGAGCCGTTGGTTGCAATTGAATATCTAAGCGCTAGATGCCAGTGGAGCTTTAAAAAAGATTTAGATAATGTGGACCAAATAATGACAAAAGCAGCAAATCAGGGAGCATGCAGAATAGATGTGAACTCCATCAATATTGTTTAAAAAGCATCTCTGACCAAGATTAAAAACCTTAAAAAGTTTAAAAAAGATTAAAAAGATTAAAAATTTGCTTGATAAAATGATAAGATAACATATTCATTTTAGTGCAAAGAATGATTTTTTGGGGGATTATTTTAGCCACAATATAATTCCTAGTATTATTTATTTATTTATATTTATTATTTATTTACTAGTATTCTATAATGTGGGAAAAAATATAAAATTGGGTAAGCCCTAAGTGTGACTGATGTTACCTAAATGAAACTTATGAATGGCAATGTATGTAATATAGGTTATATATAAAATGCAATACTTCTGAAAATATACAATTAAAGGGCACCCATTTCATCGCTAAAAACAAGTCTATTTTGTGTATTTGGTATAATACAATGTGTTCACATGGTTTATGGTTAAAAAAACACATTATTTTCCACACACCCTACATTTCTGTTGCTCCAGACAGTGGCGTAGCATCTGGGCATGCAGGGTATGCACGTGCAAATGGGCCCGGGCTTTGGCTTAAGGGGGCCCGTACATTTTTTTTTTTTTTTTTGCATATGGGCCCGGGACTGACTTGCTACGCCACTGGCTCCAGATTTTACTCTCTTCTTGAAACGCACAGATTTTGTACAAAACTCATGTATTTGAAAAGCTCTCTGTCCCTGATTGGCCAGCTAATCTGTACGTTGTTATTGGAATGAAAACCTCTGACGTCAGCCGGAAACAGGACGCTCCTTACCATGTTTGAAAGATTCAGTTGCTAACAGGAGTTAACTTAAAGGCTGTGAGTCCAAAGCGTGAGGAATTATGATAATGTCGGTCTTCTCTACATCACCAATCCCAGGAAGAAACCGTTGCCTACAATCCGTGTGTTTGTTGTAGTCCAAGAAAAGAGACTTACATTGAAGACGATAACTCGCGTCATTATTTACTTTGGGGTTTGTACCTTTTGCATTTCGTTAACATGTACTAATACACACTTACACACCAAAGGAAATGTAAAATCGTGAATCGGACAATAGGTGACCTTTAATACTTTTTGATTCCAATGTTGTTAGACTTTATTTCTGGTTTAAAATGTTATTTGAACCTGATCTTCACCAGCAGTTTTGGAGCTTTCTGCCAAACAGAATAAAAGAGGTTGAGGGTCATCTAATAATGCCTGCCGCTGACTGTTCCAGGATCTGTAAACACAGACAGTAAACACACAATATTTCCTCATCATTTTAAAGCACTCAGATCAACAAAACACTGCGAAGTGAATGAAACAATACTGAAGAAGATGCTTCAGTGTAACCGATGCAGTAAATTATTTACATAAATGCATTTGACAGACGCTTTTATCCAAAACAATTTACAGTGCATTACAAGGCTTGCTTTTATTTTTTTATCAGTATGTGTGTTCCCTGGGTTTGAACCCATGACCTTGACCTTAAGAGACCACTTCAAGATTATTTTCAGTTTTTTCTTAATGCATTATTTATACATCGGACCCACCCACTTTTTACGACCAATGTTATTGGACCCACTCACTTTTTCTCTAATTTAGCACATATGGCTGTTTAGGCTATCCATATAATTTAACTCTTTCCCCACCATTGACAAGTAAGCCCATCAATTAAGAAAAAATGCTTGCCTGCCAATGCCGAGTATTTTCGGCTTTCCGCAATGCCGCTATTATCCACCCAGTGGCGCTCTTCCGCAACTTATACAATCCGAAAGTATTGCCTTAGGGCAAGCAGCTATATGTCCGTGTATGTTTTGAGGATCGCTTTGAAGTTTCTTATATGTACATTTAAATTTTCTGGCCTCTTATTTCTACCTGTCCCAACTTTTTTTGGAATGTATAGCTCTCATGAAATCCAAAATGAGCCATATTTGGCATGACATTCCAAAATATCTCACTTTCAACATTTGATATGTTATCTATATTCTATTGTAAATAAAATATAAGTTTATGAGATTAGTAAATTATTCCATTACTTTTTTACTCACAATTTCTACAGTGTCCCAACTTTTTCTGATTTGGGGTTGTATTTTAAGAAGAACATTTTCTGGAAGGCATTTAACTTTTGTGAAAATCATGAAAAATGCAGGTGCTGGCTGGCAACTTTTTAGAAAATCTCTGGCAGGGAAAGAGTTAAACTCCATTTTATGTTTTCGAAAATCTCACAACTTTCGCCTGCTGCACTCCGGGCCACAACACAACAAGGTAAACAATGCTCTTAGGCTATAAAATAATTTTTTATTAAAAGGCACCAGAATACAAGAAAATTGCATCTACTCCAGTAAATGTTTTGGACCCAGCCACATGTTTATGGATTCCGACGCCCATGTATTTATAGGTATGTGTTTGAGCAAATTACCAACATCATTTCCATCAAGTTCATTTTTTTTTTCATTTATTTACTGAAAATTAAAATGAGGAAAAAAAATAACAAAAAGATAGAGTGTTTTCCGATCTTGAATGCTGCAGAAAAAACAAGTTCAAATTCATTTCTCAATAACAAAATGCAAAATGTTTTACATGTATTTTAGGAAAACTTCTTAATATAAATTTTATGGAATAACCCTGATTTTTAATCACATCTTTAATGTGTTTTTGTATGCACTCAGTCTTTTACATTGCTGTTGGGTGACTTTATGTCGCTAATGAGGTTTGCTTTTGGAAATGGTCATGTGCGTGTAGAAATAATGATTAAAACCGGAGTGGTCTCTTATTTTTTTCCACAGCTGTATATATTGTAAACCATACTGTACAATGTAAAGCATCAAGTAAAATAGTTAAAAGCAAAAAAAAAAACTTTATTTTATCATCTTCAGTGTAGTCACCCTTTCTCTAGAAAAAATTTATGAAATTGGTGGCCATGTAAAGCTTTCCAAATCATCTTAAGAAAGTTACACGTGTAGTCACTAACTAGACAGACTCCTCAATAGAGTCTGGAACAGAGCTAACGTCAAGACTTTTTTGATATATTATATCAAAGAAGTAAACATTTCAAACAGGAGAACTGTAAGTTAGATAATAAGCCAAGAGTGGAAAGCATTGATATCAGAAAAAAATATATCGTCATTTGAAGTAAAAGCCAACAAAAATAACTTTGTAAAAGAGTTCAGTTTTTATAAATTCATAATTTTATATTTCATATTACATCATATGCCAAAGCCTTAAATTCATTTCACCAGATGTTTTTATTTATTGAAGCTTCCACTTTTTTAAACAGAAGCTTCTGGGATGTCGTGACTGTGATTTGGAGTTAACGAGAGTTTTAAAGTTGCGTTCGGGTCAATTTTATCTATTGTGTGCTACAATGCATGTGATGATCATCCATTACAGATGCCCTAAAAATGTCATTCAGACTCCGCCCCTCTCTCCCCAGGGCAGGGGTATCTCCCACTACCTCTTTACATTTTCTCTGTATTTTCTATTTTGTCTGTTTTTCCCATCTTCTTTTTCTGTCTCTGCAGTGGCTCCAATCATTTCATTCCTCACCATCTCGCCCACTGACTTCTGTATTGATCTGACACTGTTACCTGTTTGGTCCTTGAAACAAAATATGATGAACCTCTGATGGGGGTTCCTGCCTGAACGCCTGAGGGGAGGAAACTCTGCTTATTTTAGTTTAAGATGAATAAGAGGCTTGTGAACACTTGGTTTGGAAGAATTTTTGGCCTCAGGATTCAATAAAACATGAAGCACTTTGTTTTTAAAGTCATTCTTATTGATGATTATTGATCTCTAAGGAAAGCATCACAATAAGTGGTTTTGTTGTTTTGCACAAACTTTAAGCTGCACATTAAATTCGAGTAGATTGCAGTATGTGCACACAAGTTACTTTATGAGTATTTTATTTAGTTTTATTACACTGGAATGCTTAATTCTGATTGGTCAGTTGTAGCTTTCCTAGGTCAATTATTTCTTGCTCAAAACTATAATCTGGGTACTGCAAGTCATCTTGACAGGTGCCTTTTAATACTAACAAATAAATGCAATATAAATATTCATAATTAATAACATATGTAAGATTTCATTAACAAATATTTAAACCAAATGTGTGTTCGTCTTGAATACATCTTGGCTTAAACACAGGGGCTGTTTACACTTGGGGCCCTATCTTGCACCCAGCGCAATTGACTTTGTCAGTGACGCATGTATCATTCGTATTTTGCGCCGGCGCACAGCGGGGTTTTTCCCTCCACAGATGCACGTCAGCAAACTAGGGAATGAACTTGTGCTCCCTGGGCGGTTCAGCGCAAAAAGGAGGCGTGTTGCGGCGCAAACCATCTCTTATGCTATTTTGCAGTTTCAAAAAACAATTGCGCTACTAACCAAAAAAAACTAGTCTAAAGTCAGTGGCGCGTTGCGCGTGGTTCATTATGCTATTTTAAGGGCGCATGCTTGACCATAATGTATAGCGTGCACAACGCGCATACACTTTGCTTATCTAATCTACACAGATGCAACAGTTATTTTTGCAAATCATAAATTGTTACACTTAAAAATATTAATACACGAGATAAGGGGAATCATAGTGGTGAGCATTGTGGTGATAGTTTTTATTTATTCTCATGCAAATAACGATTAAAATATTTTCATAACTTTGTTGTGTGGCTGTATTACGTTTATTTTATGTAAATAATAGTTAAAATGTTTTCATAAGAAACCTTAATGTATATGAACTTGATTTGTAAGAGTACTTTGGGGTTGGACCTTGCTTGCATTTCTTGGGTCCGATTTCAAAGCCCCCAAACCCTTTCGGCGGTGAGGGTGGACGCAGCCATGTCCTCTGCTGGCGTCAGGTCCTGAGGCAGATCCACCTCCCGTTACACGGCGTGCCCGATTTATGCTGGCAAGCGTGGGATTCCCCCGTACAAGGACGTCGGTCTCCTCGGCTGTGAACCGCTCCTGGCGTGCGCCTGGTAAATCCGTCATAATAATAGCAACCCGCCATGGAACTTGCGCCCTTGCATTTAAAGGGAATGTTGGCTAGCGTTCTGATTGGTTTATTTGACGTTACGCCCAAACCACACCTATGAATAATGAACCTACTTCAGACCAACCCCTTATTGATTTGCGCACGGCGCAAGAGTTATTTCTCACGGCGGGAAAATAGCAACAGCGCCCAAGATCCGCCCACAAACTCACTTGCGCGTTGCGCTTCGCACTTGCGTTTCAGATCGTTAAAATAGAGCCCTTGGTATTAAGATGTGTTTTCATCAATCGGATCACAAGTGGACGAGAGAGACACATTACGTTTACACCTGGTATTTAAATCCGTCTCTTTTGTCCACTTTCGACCGCTTCTGTCCTGAATACTGTGAGGGGGTGGTCTGTGAGACGGTGGGCGAGTCTCTCTGCTGTCATTCAAACGCGAGCTGGAGTAATTATGAGTTTATGTGGATGCAAACTAATATAATGTCGGAGTCCGCTGCTTGTTTAGCAAGTATACATGCTGCACAGAGTTTTGTACGTATGTATGTTAGAGCTTTCTCTGAATTTTCAGCGCAATTGATGAAATAGGATCGCGCAACTTTCACGCTTTCAAAACGAAACTACGGAGAACACCCGCAGTGGTTTTATCAATGAAAGGCTAAAAATAGCGCTGTTCACCGTATGTTCACGCCAGAAGTCAGAAAAAGATGTAAAACTTGTGTTTAATACCTCAGATTAGATAAATGGGCGGAGAGAAGGCGGTCGCGTGTGGCTGTTCGAACACATTCAACCACATTGCGTTCCGCAACTCCAAAGCGATCCGATCGAAAGTGGTTTCGACTACCTCTGGATGTGGTTGAAAGTGGTCGAAAGTGGACGCGTTCAAAACGTTTTGAACACCGTTTACACCTGGCATTAACGTCGTCCACTTGTGATCCGATCGATGAAAACGCATGTTAATGCCAAGTGTAAACAGCCTCACACTTATGGGATGTACACACCAAACGCGAATCCAATGATTTGCTCAAGTAGATTACATAAAAAGTCAATGCAAAGATACAAATAAACGCGAAGTCACATGGGGAGATGCAAATGACATGAATTGGGTGTGGCGATTGCTAATAAAACACACTATTCGAATGACATGACAAAAATTAGCATGGCATGACAAAAATTAACATGGCATAAAAAAGTCACATGACATGAAGTTAAATCCCATAAGTAATCTAGAGCAAGGAACATGATGCTTCGCATTTGGCATTATGGGGCATACACAACAAACGCATATTCAATGATTTGCATGAGTAGATTACATACAAAGTCAATGCAAAAACCTGAATGCATGCGAACTTGCGTGGGGCAATGCGAATGATGCAAATTGGATGATGCGATTGTGCGAAAACTCAGAACTATTGAGCCTAAAATGGATTTTTCGCGCAAGGTCAAAATATTCAACTCAAGCGAAAAATTTACAGTACACAAAGTTAAATCCCACAAGTAATCTAGAGCAAGGAACACAATGCTTCGCATTGGGCATTATGGGGCATACACAACAAAGCAAATTCAATGATCTGCATGAGTAGATTACATACAAAGTCAATGCAAAAACACGATTACACGCAAACTAGCATAGGGCGATGAAAATGATGCGAATTGGACGGTGGGATTGTGCGAAAACTTGGGACTATTTGCCTAAAACAAATTTTTGCGCAAGTTCAAAATATTCAACTCAAGGGAAAAATTAGCATGACACAAAGTTAAATACCACAAGTAATCTAGTGAGGAACACGGCGCTTCGCATTTGATGTCTACGCAGCATTATGGGGCGTACAAACCAAACGTGAATTCAATGATTTACGCAAAGTAGATTACATTCAAAGTCAATGCAAAGACACGAATAGACATGAACTCGTGGGAGGCAATGTAAATCACCCGAATTGGGTGGTTAAAATATTCAACTATAGGAAAAAATTAGCATGACACGAAGTTAAATCCTCTAATGCTGCGTTCACACCAGCCGTGGTAAAGGCGTCAAGCGCGAGTGATTTCAATGTTAAATCAATGTTAAGACGCGTTGACGCGTGTCTGGAAGTCTCGCGGCGCGAATGAGGTGTTCAGTGCGGCAAGGTAAACGCGATTCCGCAAATTGAGCGGTGCCGTGGGAAATGTGCAAGTTGAAAATGTGAACTTTGCCGCAAAAAACACACCACGTTAACCAATCAGGAGCTTGCTCTAATAGGGACAGATTACAGGAAGCGAGCGGAGTTGCAGAAGCCCCTTCCATGACGCGAATTTCCGCGTGAATGTCTCGATGACTACAATGACCTACACGTGAATGAAGCGAGTTAACTCAAAATGTTAAAGCGGCAAACTAGACGTGTTAGAGATGCGAATTTGATGCCTCAAACGCGGGTGGTGTGAACCCACCGGCTGGTGTTTCACGTTTGACGTGTACACAGCATTAGAAGCGGGTATTCCCTGCAAAGTTCAGCATTTCATGTCTATGTTCACTTGTGTGTAATTGCAGGAAAATGTACAGCTAGCCGGATTGTTATCTCAAATAAATACCAAATGTTGGGTTTAGCCGTTACACTCATTGACCAAATGAAAACATATTGTGAATAGTTCAGATAGAACAATAAATACTATTACTTGTAAAAAGTGAAAATTGGATTAACTTCAAAATTACTTTAAGTAGATAAAACATGAGTAAAACAATAAACAAATATGTTTTACGCTTATTATAATAAAACCAGCAAAATTCAATAGAAAGAAACATAGATAACACTTTAAAAAAATGCAATGCAATTATTTTGTTGGGTTCAAGTAAAGTTATTTACTTTCAACGTTTAATTACTTTGTAAATGAAGAGTTTGGGTTCTAATAAAAGTTCTAATAAAAAATCCTGAAGCGAAACCACAGATTTAAACTTTAAGGATAAACTTTAAGGCTTCTGTTGATAGCCTTCAGAGACCTGAGCAGCAGATTTATCGATTACATGGCCGCACAAACTATTTTGTGGTTTTTCAACATGACAGTTCATTGTATCGGAGTGACACTTGCGAGACCGGTTCTGCTCGCTCTCAGATTGGAGATACTTCTCCAGCTTGTTATTCGGCTACGATTGCCATCCATTGTCAGTCTTACTCGGTCTCTCTTTTCCTTTCGATCTTCTCTTCCATTAACTGCTGCTGTCAGCGAGGAGGACACTTCTGTAACCCATCTAATTCCTGTGCTCCAGCGCTCGGTTCCTCCAGCACAGCAAATAATCTGCTCTTCTCCTTAAACTCTGCAGGATTCGAACCAATTTGTCTCGCGCAGCTGGAGATCATCCTTCGATCTGTTCTGCGGGAAACAAGTCAACCTTAGTTGAAATTTTTAAGGCGTGCAGACACTCCACTGATTGGAAGCCTTAGTTTTACCAGATGGCCAATCACTGTCAAACATGGATGAAGATTTAGCCGGGTAAGGTTGAAAGGGGAAGATTGTCGCTGGAGTTGGATATATTTTATATTTAATTGTGAAATACTAAACAATAATGAAGAACCTTGAACGCAGTTTAAGTTGTAAATTTAATTTTTGATTCCCATTGTACAGGATTACTTATGCTGCGTTTACACCAACCGCATTTCAGGCATCAAAATGCGTGTACCGCGCCTAGTTTGCCGCTAGAACAGTTTGAATGCATTCGCGCATGTAGAGCGAAGTAGACGCGGTTATGGACAATATCCTTCAGGTTGAATATCCTTCAGGTTCATGTTAAAAATGTTCAACTTGGGCGTCAGCCGCAAATTCGTGAAGCGGAAAATGCACAAAAAGCAACATTCGCGCTTACCGCGCACAACGCTCAGTTCGCGCCTTTCGCCTACCGTGGTTGGTGTAAACGCATTATTAAGACTTGACAGACATAAATGAGAAAAGTTACTTTTTTACCATTCATGTAGATTTTGTCTTTGACAATCTATACATCATTTAAAAAAATTAAAGTGAACATGGCGAAGCATTCACAAATTATTGTATCTTATAAAGTACTTTTTTTACATTTATTTTGTATTAAAATAGCATCAGGGTCACAATTTTATTTTATTCTTTGGGGAAAACTGGCCCTTTAAAGATGAACATGGTGAAATACCTCAGTTATTAAATTGAGTATAACCTGATACTCCAAAAAATTGCTTTTTGCTTTAAGGTTAAAAGTGTCCTAAAAAGAGACAGAGACCGAAATTGAAGTGCAAGGAGTGTAAAAATGAGGTTAACCCTCATGACATCAAGGCGCATAAATTATTATATTTTATTATAGCACCATGTATGAAGAGTTGAGCTTTCAAACTGTGGGATATTTATAAGATTTTAATATGAGGGAGTTGTTGGGCCTGGAAATGAAGAAATGTAATAAGACGACTGGGCAGAGCGGATCAAAATCTTCAGACCTCTTTAACATCCGACATAATGACCAACACGGCATCTCTCAGTCCAGATTCGTGGAAGCTGATTTTAAATGACTCTTAAAAAAAAGCAAGATTACATTGGGGGGGTTAGCAATCAGTCAAAAGAAAGAAACAACTTGCAAGTGAACATACTTTAAGCTTCTTACAGTTGTCTTCCAGCTAAAAGCGATTGGACTTACTGTACGGTGCATAATTATCAGCAAAAAGAAAAGGAAGAAAAAAACTAAATAAACAAAATCTGATTCATGGCTATTTTTATTATAAAGTGTTTGACATTACAAACAAAATGTGCTACTTGATAGTAGCAGATTTTGGATGAACAATAAAATATTAAATGCAAACATCTGGGTTAAAAAAGTAATTATTCAAACACCCCAAAAAATCACCTTATACCTTGTAATGCTGTAAATTGCTTTGGATTAAAGCATCTGGTAAATGTTCATGTAAGCTTATGGACAGTATGGGTGTGATTCTGTGCAATAGTATCTTGCAAACACATATTTCTGAAAACTTTGGCTGCTTTTAATAGCAGCATGTTTTAATTTGAACATAATGACTTTGTCTGAATTAGTTACGCTACGCTACATGTATCATAATCAACAATTATTTCAGCTTAATTGTGCAGATGTACTTGCTTTAGATATAATTAATTTCCCATCTGTTGAAAAGAGAATAGGAACAGAGATGCATGAAGGTGCGTGAATACGTTTACTATTATTTCAGCGAATGACTTCTGATGAGTGATCAATAACACACCTGTGAACAAGACTAATAATTGCATGCTGATCACTGAAAGAGAATAACATCGCTTATGTACGAGCGATTGATTCGAAACCTGGTAGGCAATTTGTGACTAATCTGAAATGAGATATGGGTTATCCTGCAGTATTAACACACCTCTGTTGTCATTTAAAAAGTGTTTCTATAAAGAAATATTCAACCTCATCGTGCAATTAAACTTTATTAATTATAGCTTTAGTGGATACATAGTGGCAGGAAAATTAACAGGATGGAAAGATAAAACTAAAGTGAGTCATTGCTCAGTGAGGGATTAGGATTTAACTTACATAAAGATATCAACAGGAGGTTCATTATTATATAATTATCTTTTGAAAGGGAAAATAATGATCATACTAATTTTTGTTATGAATGCGTGTTGTTATACTATACTAATTGATGTATATTTGTGTAACATTATAAAAATGTTACATCTTGAATTTGAAAAGAAACATCATAGATCCATCATACCAGAACAATTTCTGGACAACATACAGCATTAGACACTTTTGAAAATCTTAATGACACAACATGTAATATTTTTACATTGAAATATAAAAATGTCACACATCCTAAATGTTTGAATCCAGAGTACATGCCATTGATGTCATATCAACATATATGATGTAAAAAAATATATGAAACAATTTCAACTGGCTTTTAAAAGTTATGTCAACTTCTCACAAGTCAAAACTTTAAATAGTAGGTTGATCTGACTTGCAAAACCAAGTTAAATATTCACAGTTTTTACCAGTACCCCTGTTCAAGGGTCGCTTGTCAATGATGTCATGTCCAGGTTATGCATGGTTTCTGCTTTTGCAGCCATCAAAACTTAATAAAAGTATGTTTGACTTCATGTGGCACTGCGCACATCAATCGGCCTATGACATCGTAAACCGAAATGTTACGTTAATGGCAATTCGTACGTATTTTACGAGGCGGCTAATTCGTATTAATTCGTACGACCACATTTGTAAATTTTTGTATGATTTGCCTTTCCCCCTGTGACATTGGGGTTAGGGGAGGGTTTTCGTTATTGTTTTTTTATGATGATCGTACATTTTTGCACGATTAACTACGTACGAATTCATACATATTTGCCAACCCGTGAAACATGTACGAATTCTTGTGAGATCAGGCTGGATATTTTCATGTCCAGACTGATCATGAAAAATTTTATTAATTTATTCATGTCCATGGCACGAAATTCAGCCGTGAGCACAAATGTCTTTTTCTTAAATTTTATGTATTGTTTTCTCATTGTTTCCTATTTTCTCACCATTGTCGCTTGGGGTTAGAATCACTTTTTTAGTTACATTTTTAGACATTCTAACCCTAAACCCCAACACTAACCCAAACTCCAGGCGAGAATAGTTATAAAAGCATAGGAAAAACATGTAAAAACCAATACATAAAAGATGCATCCTAACACAAACCCCAAATCTAACCCCTACCCCAAGCGACAATGATAGAAAACAATACATAAAATGACACGAAAAAGAAAGTCGTGCTTAAGGCGTGCCATGAACATGAATAAATTAATAAAAATTTTCGTGACTATAACATGACTTTCTGTGAGATCATGTTGTTCATTTCATATGCAGATCAATCTGTGCAGTGCCGCATGTATGTATAATGCAGAACTAGTACTGTCTAGCATGCCGCTTTGTTGCTTACATTATAATGCGGGCTAAAATTATAATCTGACGGTTATAAAACTTTATTTCAATACGCCATTCATGAACATGACTTGTGAGTCCTGTAAGATCGATTCCTATCGACATTGAAGATGAAGACTACAACTCCCATCGTTCCTTCTCTTTTATAGCGTCATCAGGCTGCAGCCATTGTTGTTGATTAGCGACCTCGACTAGCGGAGAAAATTACCTATTGTGCCTTTAAGTGAAAACACACTTGAACTAAGAGAAAAGGTTGATTAAACAATTAAAACAGAGTCTGTCCTCCTCCCAAACATACAATTAAAAAACAACATGTTCATTATAGCTAAACCATCATTATTTAGCTCCTAACTGGACCTGTGAATTAAAAGCAAACCTTTAGCCCACAAATTTCATGAGTCGCCCGTGACAAATCCTGAGCTATTTAATGAGATGTATTAGCAACACGTTGGGCTTATCAACGTGACCCAGAAAGATAAAATAGAGGAGTTCGTTGGAGCTTTCTCTCTTTTAATCCCCCAAGTCAGCTCGCCTTGAAAGGAAAACATCAGTCTCGCTGTGGCCTTCGTCCCCTGGGACAAAATTACTGGGGGAAACTTCAGATACCATACAGTCAGATCTCAATTTTACATGAGCTGGTTTGATCATTCAGAATATATGGAAGTTTATTCATTTTACTTGTTAGTTAAAGAAACAATGCATGCAAACAATGCAAGCATAAGACCAGGAACGTAACATCACTTAAGGAACTAACACCGTTTGAAAAGTGACAGCAGACATGCTTTATGAATATTAATTAGGCGACATAACAGTCACCCAGTAATTCTTGCTAATAGACAGGTAACTAGGCAATCCATAATTTGCATTTACAATTTACAAAATTATAATTCATAAATGTCTGTACCTTTCCTGAAATTGAGGTGGTACCAATAAAGGTAAAATGTTGCATCATTTGGGGTACAATATTATACCCTAAGGACTGTCATTTAAATTATATTAAACCTTAAAGTTATGCATAATTAAGGGGGTGGCCACTTGAGTGACAGGTGAACTGCTGCTGCTATCACTACTGTCGAGCTAGGAGGGCGTGGTTTCAGCTCCACCCACATCCCACCTCTTTTCCCATTTTCGGTTAACCACGGGTGATACGCAGTGACACGCTGCCAAGATGGCTATGGCAGGCTTAGCCAACTATTGGCTTCAAAAATGCTCTTCAGAAACCTATGGAAGACATCATGGACGCTACGTCCATTTTTTAAACATGCATATAAGCACAAAATCCCACAAACAATTACAATTTACATCCAGCTATTTACATAACAGTTTATCACATCCAGATTCCCCATATTGTCTCCATAACATATTAGTGCAACCTATTATATGAAGTAAACGCATATTTATTCTATTCTGCCTAGACTTTTCGCATTTATTTCTATACAGACAAGCCCGGCTCACAGAAAGATGACTCATAAAGACACGAGTGAAGGAGATTAAGCTCGAACAATGAGCAAATGAAGTCTTGTAATGAATGACTCACTAGAAGAAGGAAAAATCTGCTTTGTTTTGCTGGAAGAAAGGAAGCTTTATTAGACATCATTTTGGCATAATGACCATGTATTTAACACCCAATATTCACACTTTTGAAGCATATCTCCCTGGAGTCTACTGATAGTGTTAGTCAAGGCTTTCTTGCGCCTAAAGTAAAGTCATAATACACAGCGTATGGGCTTCCTTATATAAATTACTTCTGATTTTATTGACTAACCTCCATATACTGGCAAAGTTTACACATATTTCTTTAGTGTAGGCCGTATTAATGAGGAAATTCATGGTTTTTAGTTAGATGCTCTTTTATGGGTCTATAACACCCTTACAGAACAACAGTTGCTTGTTTGGCATCTGCAGTCTTGGGAAAACGTGATATATACTCAACAAATATATAGTTTGCATGAACTCATACAATCTCATTCATTTGACTATGATCTATAATTTCGCCCCTGAGGCTTGATTCTTGCTTTTTCTAATAATCGTACATTTTTGTCGCATCACATCGTAAACTTGTTCACATTGTGCAAGGTCATAAAAATCAGCCACCTCATAAAATACTTATCAAATAATGTTGTGGAAAATAAAGCAATAAGCCCCAAGAAACAGTGGGTTACCAGCGCATTTTATAACAGCTAAGGGGCGTTGTTAGGCACGACGCAAAGCGGAGTGCCTAAAACCCCCTTAGCTGTTATAAAATGCACTGTAACCCCACTGTTTCGCGGGACTTATTGCTTTTATAAAACGGTTACTTTATATACATAGCAGGATTTCATAAAATAAAACACAAAATAAGTTGTAATTATATTAGTACAAATATTAGTTTTCCGCCAAACAAAGTAGTTCCTCAGAATCAAGAGTGGCTGCAACAGAGCGCAGTTCACAACCAACACAGACGCAGCAAAGACACAATGAAAATATGATTTAAGACTGTGGTGTTTATTTTATAAATCAACATTCATCTAATTTAATTTATACATAAACATTTAAATTGTGCAAGAAGTGATGATCAAATATGCTTGGAAGCATGCTTAACTCTTTCCCCTGTCAGCATTTTTTTTTTAAGTTGCCACCCAGTTTTAGTTTAATGCCTTACAGAAAAAATGATCTTCTTTAAATAAACATAAAATATCAAATGAAAGAACAGACCATCCGCTTTCAAACAACAACAACAACAACAAAAAAGTTTCATCCTACCTTCATTTGTTCTCTTATCAGTTTATCACCTCTCATTTTTTCAGCTAAAAGCGGAGATAATTCCATTTTTGTAAAGAACTTTTGTAAGAGATCAGATTCAAAGCCATCAAAACTTAAACGGCACACTAAATCCACCACAACGCTGTTGTGTCGAGTGAATGCGTCAGTGTTTAAGTTGGGTAAGATTGCCAATAATTGCGGAAATATCAATTTAAGACAAAAACAACTCAGAGAACATTTTCTCTTTATTGACGAAATGGCTTAACGCTATCTATGACATTTATCTGGCTATCACCATAATTGTGCAAATGTAGAAAAATAAAAAAATGATTAAAGGCTGTGGTGTTTATTTTCATAAATCAGTACGCAGCAACAGTGGCGCAGTGATACTTGTGTAATATGGTCTGAATCGTGGATTTACCGGGGTATTTTATCACCGCTTAGAACGCGTTTCAACCAATCAGAATGAAGAACCAGAACGAGCCGGTTTATAATCTGTGATTTTGCCTCTCTATCGCCACCTCTGTTTGAAAATGCCTTTCAGGAAAATTTTCTTTTAAAATTGTATAAACATACAAATATATCAAAAGAAAGAACAAGCCCTCAGCTTTCAAACAAACAAACAAGCAAAACGGGAAAAAAACATTTCATCCTATCTATATTTTTTGAAAAGCTGAAGGAATTTTGTGAGAGATAAGATTCAAAATGATTATCAAAACATACACAGAGTTTAAAATGAGTAAATAACGTTTTGTCTATAATTAGTCGTGTGCACAATCTAGTGGAAATTCGCGGTATTGCAGATTAATATAAAAATTCATCAGGAACACGGGTTTTTTTATACAAATGTTTTCTCTTAATAGATTAGATAACCCGTCAATGGCGGGGAAAGAGTTAACCACCCAACCAAATTTTAATGATTAAAAAAATCAATTTTCAAATATCGCTACAACCTAAACAGATGCTCGTGATTGTGTTAGGGGCGGGGCCATGCTTGGTGGCTTCAGTGCATCATCAAGCCACCGTTTTAACCCCACCCAAATAATCCTAAACACAGAAATGTGGAAAAACTGTTTAACAACTCAGTACTACATAGTTCACAGTCTTTGTAACGTGTTTCTGCAAAACATTTATAATGTGTTTTGGATCAATTCTCTGAAATGACTATGGCCTGGTTATTTACCGTAAGACCAACCTTCGGGTGTAAAGAGATGTAATACTGCATGCAAATTGTCACTTAGAGGAGATACACTTACAGTAGAAGTGAGACATTTGTAAATAATGAATGATTAATGGTCTATTTGTAGTGATAATGTAGTAGAATTAGATGGGTGATTCTGTGATCGCATCGCAATTTAAGCTATGCCAGGAAATGTGACTGCAATCGAATTCGTATTGTATATAGGTGGTGACAGTCAAATAAATCCTCTCCTAACATGTTGTCCTAAAGGGACTGTTTTCACACATGCCGTCTGATTGCCTTACAACGCGTATAAACGCTTGTGAACATCGTAATATAGTCACTGAGGACGTATAAGTCAGTCTCATAAACTACTGATAAGATTTGAAGCATCAAAGTTTGATCACAGTCATTAAGTTCGTATTGATTTCATGACCTTACTCAGTCAATATTACAGATACCACAGCAATCACATCCTTCATTTCTGTAAACGCTTATGATTATAGGTAACATAGTTTTAAAGGAAATTTTTACTGCATACTGTCAGAAAAAAAGTCACTGGGGTGGTGCCTCAAAGGTTCATTTTTTTACCTTTATTGGTATAACCTTTTTGGGGTCCAATATTATACCCAAGGACCTATTGTGTACCATAAGGAACAATTTTGTACCAGTTTAATTTAAGATTTTATGTTTAGTATACCTGCACTGTAAAAAATTATCCTTGTCCTTGATTATTACACCAGAATGAGAGTATAGTTCCATATCTGCCTAGAAAAATGCAACTTTTCATGTCTTGTCGGTCTTAGTACACGATGTAATTTTAAATAGGAAAATATTGAAACTCTTTGGTTATTTTTGAGCCCGATGCTAATTGGTCTAATCAGATTCAATGAATTATGCTAAGCTATGCTAAAAGAGGTACCACCAGACCCGGAGATCAACTAAACCCTAGGGGAGCTGGAAAATAAGCATATTTTCAAAAAAAGTGGAGTGTCCCTTTAAAGAAAAACACCAGAGTTTTTTCAGAATTTCACTATGTTCTTACCTCAACTAGACAAATTAATACATACCTATCTTTTCTCTATGTGTGCACTTAATCTTTATTAATCTAGATCTGTACATATCGAGAACAGTATGACTATTTAAAATAAAGTATGCTTTGATTTAGTGTAAATTATTATTATTATTATTTCAAATGAATGGATGGCGTTATTGGCATATAGCTCTGCATACAATGAAATTAGGAGTGCTGCTCTTGCTGGTGTCAAGATAAAAATATTACAAGAAAAACAAACAATGCAATAGAAGAATAAAAATAGATTACATAAGGTGTGATTTGTAAATTGGACACATACGACAGACTCGCTAAAAAGGAATGTATAGCTTGAATGCACTATAAGTCACTATGAATAAAAGTGTTAATTGCATTGATAAGTGCCTAATGCATAAAGTTAGTTTAAATGTAAAATATACATTTTATTTGCAGATTAAACTGCAGAGTGATCAAACTGTTTAAAGGTGAAGCACAAACATGGCTTCTACTCCTATTGCATATTTCTCTTATCACCAAACCATTAAGCTGTTATCAGTATGTCAGCTATTGTAATATTGGGTATAACTCCTGTCTTCACACATGCAGTGATGAATGCGGTTTAACTACAGATTAACCTTTCAAACCTACTCTTGAACACTATAACTAAGTCATCAAACATTCTCACACATGCTGTTTTCCTAACTAAAGGTCAGATGACACTTAAGTAACCTTGATAAACATAGGGGTGAGCAGGGCACAAACTAACGCGGGGTTAATTGTAACACAGCTACTTTACATTTTACACAGCGGGGTTAGTTGTCACACAGTGTTACAATTAACCCTCAGGTAAACAATGTAAACAATGATAATGAAATGAAAACAATGTAAATACTATTCATCAAAATGATAACTGTTAATACAATATCAGGGGAAATAACTCCCAATTATATTTTTTTTTGTCTTACTCGTGCAGCTGTTAAAAAATATATGCATTGATGCAAAATACAAGGATAATTAGACCTCGGTTCATCTTTGGAAACACAGTTTAAGATGTTTTATATTTAGTCAGAGAGCTTGTTGACCCTTCATTGAAAATCTCTGTATGGTTTACTGTCCATGTCCAGAAAGGTAATAAAAACATCATCAAAGTAGTCCATGTGACATCAGTGGGTCAGTAAGAATGTGTTGAAGCATCGAAAATACATTTTGGTCCAAAAATAACAAAAATTACGACTTTATTCAGCATTGTCTTCTCTTCTGCATCTGTTGTGAAGCACATGCACGAGACTAAAATCACATGACTGCAGTGCAAAAAAAAAACAGTTGGGGCGCACCAGATAACACGTCAGCCACATCGTACGTCATCCGTGTGGATGATGTACGGTGTGCTGACGTGTTATCTGGTGCACCCCAACTGCACTGTAAAAACATTCTGTAGAAATTTGCAGCTGTGTTGCCGGTAACTTACCGTAGATTTAAATTTATGTTATTACTGGCAACATTTTGTTCAAAGTTAAATGAACATTAAACATTTACAAGTCTTTGTCTTTACAGAATAAAACTAGAAAAACAGCATCAAGCAAAACATTCTGGGAAACAACATCTGAAGCAAAAAACAGAAAAAGTTTGATGATGATTTCTGGTTCCCAGAATGCTTTGCATGAGGCCGTTATTGTATAATTACGGAGCCCCTAAGGGGACATGGAGCAAAAGTATAATAAAGTTTAGTTTCATGTGCTCACGCAAAACTTTCATGTGGTCACGCGAAACTTTCATGTGCTCACGCGAAACTTTCATGTGCTCACGCGAAACTTTCATGTGTCAACTTAAAAAAAAATTCTGCACATGAAGGTTTTGCGTAAGCACATGAAAGTTTCACGTGAGCACATGAAACTAAACTTTAGATTTTTTTACTCCAATGTCACCTTAGGGGCTCGGTATATAGTTTTATTCTGTAAAGATAAAGACTCGTTAATATTTAAAATTGATTCAACTTTGAACAAATAACATAAATTTAAATCCACGGTAATTTACCGGCAACCCAGCTGCAATACCATTGTAATTTCTACTGATTTTTTTCACAGTGTGTTATTTTTGTCTGCCCGGGCTTCGTTTACAATCTGAGGGAGACACGCTGTTAGTTTGAAAAAAAAAAACTTCGCAAACATCTAAGAATGTTGTCCGCTTCACTGCAGTCACGTGAGCTCTCGGACTAAATCTAAAACATCTTAAACTGTGTTCCGAAGACGAATGGAGGTCTTATGAGTTTGGAATGACATGAGGGTCATTAATGGCATTATTTTCATTTTTGGGTGAACTATCCCTTTAAACTAAATTTTCTAGCAGGGCAGGTGTTACAACTAACCCTCTGTTTGTAACAATTAACCCCACCTATGGGGTAAGTTGTAACGTTTGCACTCCTGTCACTTTTTTTATAATTGTACGATAACGGTAGGTCCCACAAACAAACTTTAAGTGTTCATTTGTAGCAGAGATGTATTTTATCTAACGTAAATATTTTTTGAATGATAGAGCCAAAGTCAAAAAGTGTTCGTTTGTGACCCACTCTCCCCTACTACTAATAACCTATGACATGTACATCTCTTATCAAGTATCTGCTAAGAATATATGGTAACGCTTTAGATTACAGCCCGGAAAGTACTGGGTAAGTACAGCGAATTTACAGCGTATGTTTTTGTAATTATAGTTTACTTATGAAGTACGTACGTGTAATTATAAGGGAACAATTTATAATATTTGGGGAATAAAGGGGTAACAACCAGGAAAAATACAAATAATATATGCAGTAAAGTACTGCGTAAGTACAGCGAATTTATAGCATACATTTCTGTAATTATAGTGTACTTATAAAGTACATACATGTAATTTTAAGGGAACAATTTATAATATTTTCGGAAAAAAGGGGTAACAAGTCCCACTTTAATTTACAGCCCGCAGATGTTGTATTTACTCTTTAACTACGTGAAACAAGGGGGTAACAAGTGCCACTTTAATTTACAGCCCGCAGATGTTGTATTTACTCTGTAACTACATGAAACAAGGGGATAACAAGTGCCACTTTAATTTACAGCCCGCAGATTCTGTACTTACTCTGTAACTACGTGAAACAAGGGGGTAAAAAATTTTGACTTAGATTGTAACAACACAAAACGGTAACTACAGAAAATACACTCTTAGAAAGGATGTGTTAATTTCTACACATCTTTGTGTGTTAAGTTTTTAACACATTATGTGTAATTTTAACACATTAAATATCATTTTGTGTTGATTTTGTGTTAAAATATAACACAAGTTGTGTTAAAAGTAACACAAAATGTGTTGTTTCCATAATAACACAGAGATGGGTGGATTTTGGGACAACGCATTTAGTGTGTCGTCCCAGAATCAACACTAATGTGTTGTTTTTAACACATTTGTTCTAAGAGTGTAGATCTAGTTTTGCTTGCTTTTTTTCACCAAAGTTGCCTTGCCTATTTTTAATTTTGCTTGATGACCCAATAAATTCCTGTACTCTTTTTCTTTATTAAGGTCAGTAACCTTTATTGAAAATTCTAAATAAATTGTATCGTACTAATAAATTGCATAAACACATTAACTGAATTTTAAGTTTTGTTTAGTAATCTAAAATACTTACTACATATATTATTTGTATTTTTCCTGGTTGTTACCCCTTTGTTCCCCAAATATTATAAATTGTTCCCTTATAATTACACGTACGTTCTTCATAAGTATACTATAATTACAGAAACAAACGCTGTAAATTCGCTGTACTTACGCAGTACTTTACTGCATATATTATTTGTATTTTTCCTGGTTGTTACCCCTTTATTCCCCAAATATTATAAATTGTTCCCTTATAATTACACGTACGTACTTCATAAGTAAACTATAATTACAGAAACATACGCTGTAAATTCGCTGTACTTACGTAGTACTTTCCGGGCTGTAATCTAAAGCGTTACCGAATATATACTTATATATTACGTGTTTCCACTTCCGCTGTGATCTTGTTTTATGGATTTGGGACGCCTCAAGAGCATAAGCTATTCTAAGGCAGGTTTACACCCCCCCCCCAAGTTTTTTTCCACCATCCTCAATACAGTATGTAATTACTACCCACTAAAGGTGTGACAGCAGAAATGCCACGCTGCAGGAAACTGGCATGTCTCCTATACACAGCGAGTCTCGTGAGAATGGATTTAAGATGAAAAAGCATCTCGGTTTATAATGATGTGCGAATAGAGTGAGAGTTTTCTCTCTTGAGGAGGACATTCAAAAACGCTTCCTGCCCAATTCCTCCCTCATCCTAATATTATTTCTGCAATGCATTCGCTGAAAATAACGAGAGCGGTTGTGATCTCATTAGTGCCTGTAGATATTTGTTTTAGCACACCTGTGTCAGAAATGAGGGGCCAATATGTATAGAAAGTATCTTTAGGGTCACTTTGACTTTTATGAGGGTAGTAATCATATAAAAACAGCGTGCCGTCCATTGTGACAAAAAATACCCTTTATAAAGATCCTTACATGTACCATTAAAGGGTACAGATATGTATACATTTGGTACCAATATTATGCACTCTTTGTGTGCAAATGTGTACTTATATAAAGGTTATCACCCCAGAGACAGCTAGGGACCATTTTTCAATTATTTTTTTCTGACATATCCAGTTTGATTGTGGTTGAGGTTTAAACCATTATATTTATTTCCCCATCTAACCTTGCAGCTACTGTATGATGTACGAGGCCAAAAGACACCCGCATATGTGCAACCACAGCGGGACGTCTAGCTGGAGTCGAGGTTATCTGGAGTCGAGTGAAATATAAGGCTTGAAGTCTTCCAACAATATTAAGGTTATGATAATGTCTACATTACTATAAGCGCCCGAGTATGATGGATGCCAGCAGCTTCTCACGGAGTTGAAAATAAAGTCTCATAGGAAAACAGCGTCTTATGTTTTATTGTATGCTGTTGCCTCCGGGTAACAAAGTTGTTTTCTATACGTTGCAAGCACTTTATCTATATAAGATAGCACTGAAATGGTTAATAATGAATGAATGACTTGTGGATAGACTTCCTCCTGGTCATTTTTAAATATTTATCTGATGCGATAGACCATACAAAGGATGTAAACTTTTCCTCAATAGATTTGCTCTTATAAAATCATTTTCCATTAATTTCTCACGCTTTAAATTTACATTTATGCATTAAGAAAGTCAAAAGGTCATGGGTCAATGGTCTACCACTAAGCTATACACAAGCAAATAACATAATATATATTTATATAATTAATTATATAATTCATATATTAATATATTTATTTGAATTACTTGATACCAGGATTAATTAGAATTAATTAAGCTTATGCTATATTAACAATAAATTACAGCTAATTAACCATAAAAAGAAAAGTATTGATAAACTGAAAATATAGTAAGATTATATTACCCATTAACTAATAAACAATGGGTAAGAAAATTATGAATTGAATAGTATGACTATGTTAGCCAATATTTACTGAATAAACTTAATAACAAATGTTTCAATTATGTGTACTAAGTAAAGTATTTAATGCTATAAAGACAATTTGACCCCCTGTAAATCTTTTACCTTTCAAATTTACATTTATTGATCAATAATTAAGTCTTTTCATGGCCAATTAGCTGTAATTTATTGTTAATATAGTATAACTATTAGGGCTGGGTATCGATTCAGATGTTCCAGATCGATTCGATTTTGATTCACACGCTATCAAATCGATTTAATTTCGATTCTCTATTCAATTTTTGATTCCGGTTCTCGAGTCACTTTTTATACTCGATTCTCGATTCAACTCGATGAATAAAGATTTAATACAAATACTATATTAATAAAAATGAACAATGAACAGCAGTTTACAAGTGGGTAATTAATAAAAAAAATTAAAAGCCACAACACTATCGTCATCGTCTTGCTTGCAAAATCTAAAATGCTTCCATACATCTGACTTTTTATGTGAAGGTGGCATCAACGTCGGTAAGGCACCTGAAACCGCCATTTTAAGCACTGAATGAATTAATTACAGGCTCACCCTTTGCTCCTTGGTAACATCGTGCAGTGTTTGTGGAAATAAATATGAAAGAAAAAACGATTCGGCTCTTTGAGAATCGATTTTGAATCGACCACGTTTTAAAAAACGATTAATTGAAAAATCAATTTTTTTTGCCCAGCCCTAATACTTAATGAATCCCTATTTAAAGCCTTATTAATGCATTATTATGGACCCCTATGGACCCCAAGTTTGTAACAGTAATGTTGATGGATTAATATAATTTGGTGGTTTGATATAATAAGATGGTTTAATATAATTTTCTGTTTTTATCAAATGAATAATCACCCAGTTTGATTCATTCATTTCTTATCATTGTCATACAGCCACAAAGGGTTTTGTTTTAGGATTGCAGTAATTAGATTGATATTGTTAAACATCTAAACCCTTCTTTTTACACATTCAACACAAGGTTAAGTATCATAGAGAGCGAGTATGTTTGTATGTGATGTGATTACATGCTTGAGTCTGAGCTATAATTATCATACAAAGAGGACATGAATAATGTCTTTCCTCATATTCTCCCCAGGCATTCAGTTGGATGATGACCAACCTCAAAATATCAAGAAAAACACAGGAGATGCCAAATCATAGCCCATTCATTCAGCGTGTTCATTTGCTGTGTGCCAGAACAAGAGAAGAAAGAGACATTTAGTTTTTGTTGTGCATGGGGTTTTATATTGTTTTATATACTTCATGTGCCCTGTATGTGTTTCATTATACATTTTACATTTGTAGCCAATGTGCCAATATCATTGCGTCAATCAAGAACAGGAAAAATGTACAGTCAGGTTGTTAACACTTAGGGCCAGATTTACTAAACGGGGCAAATTAGCGTGAGAGCGCATTTCCTAAAAAGCGCCAATGGGAGTGTTAATATCTGCGGGTTATTTACTAAAAAGGCACAAATTAAATAACACAGGCGCAATAGCTTATTTCCATAATGACCAACTCAATCTACTAAAAGCAATCATTTAAATAATATGTTCCTCTGGTATTCCAAATAAACTGTTACAAACCATGCGCTCTCTGTCGCCTCTTCTATCAGCTACAACTTCAGCCATTTCAAGAGCTTTTTTGGCATTAAATAATAGCACAAAAAAACAGTAATATCACAAATGCATACCTAAGTAAATCGCATTGCATGAATCATTGAAAGAGCACAAATTGTCCGATTTACATTTACTTTGGTGTTTAAGTGTGTATTAGTACATTATAATGATATGCAAAAGGTACGACCCAAAAATAAATGATGACGCGAGTTATCGTCTCCAACGTAAATCTCTTTTCTTGGACTACAACAAACACACGGATAGTCAACAGTTTACTTCTTGGGATTGGTGATGTAGACAAGAGCGACATTATCATAATTCCTCCCGCTTCGGACTCACAACCTGTAAGTTAACTCCTGTTAGCATTGCATTGTGAGCGAATCTTTCAATATGGTAAGGAGCGTCACATTTCCGGCTGACGTCAGAGGTATTCAGGCCAATCACAACGTACAGATTAGCTGGCCAATCAGGGACACAGAGCTTATCAAATCCTTGCGAATCAGAAGTGGGTGAAATCTGGAGCTACAAAAATTTACGGTATGTGGAAAATAATGTGTTTTTTTACCATAAACCACTCAAACACATTGTATTATACCAAATACACAAAATAACGTAGTTTTTTGGCAATAAAATAGGTGCTCTTTAAATAATCTCCTCCCAGAAATGTTTGCGTCTGAAATTGAAACTCCTAGAAATGCATATGCAATGAGGTCATTTGCAAAAATAACTAGACCACACGCTAATTATTCACTGCGCGCCTTTAGTTAATCCAGACAGTCGTTATTTTACACCAAAATGGTGGTTTGCGCTGACGCAAGCTTGTGAATCGGAAGTCGCAATTGACTTTACTTTTGGATTGTGACGTATTTCCACATGAAACATAATATCATGTGAGGAAAATAGTGGGGGTGGCTTGTGTTTTCATGACGTAGTAGCTGTTTCATGACGGACAGTTGGAGTGGGCGGAGTTAACTGATGCTCCCGCCCTAGCTGTCTAACTGACGTCATCTGAGGATTATTGCCACCAGAGGGCAGAAGTTAATTTGCAGATTTTGATGGAGGTTTATAAGCCACATTTATTTTGTTAATAAATAAATAAATTCTTTATAATGAACACTGCAATATAATATTAAAATATAGGAATTGTCAGTTTTGATTTCATTGGAACTCTAAACGGATAGTTCACCCCAAAACATTTTTTTTTAAAAGAACTGCCCTTTTATCAAATCTAAAGTTACTTAATTGGTACAAGATCTGTTAAGGGGTCAAAAAAAATATTACAAATGCGAAAAGAGAGAATGTAAAAATAAACATGTTAACCAGTTAAATTGTTCCAAAATATGTGCAAAAAAAATTAAAAGGAAGAAAACATAAACACAACAATAACAAACAATTGTCTTAAATATATGATATTAAAACTGTAGACATGAACCATTCGTGGACCCCATTTACTTCCATTTTTCCTACTATGGAAGTGAATGGGGTCCAAAAACGGTTTGGTTACAAACATTTCTCAAAATATCTTCCTTTGTGTTTATCAGAACAAAGAAATGTATGCGGGTTTGTAACAACATGATAGTGAGTAAATGATGACAGAATTTTAATTTTTGGGTGAAACATCCCTTTAAAGAAACCACCCCCAATTTGTCCGGCCCGCCTGGAATATCATTTGGCCCACGTTTCATCTCATATCGCTGGGCCTTCATTTCTGTCATCATTTACTCACCCTCAGGTTGTTGCAAACCTACTAAAATGTATGTGTTTTGCTGGACATAAAGGAAGATAGGCCTATTTGTAATAAAGCAGGAAACAGAAGCACCATTGACTTTCATAGTAGGAAAGAAAAATACTATGAAAGTCAATGGTGCTCAAAAACGGTTTGATTACGAACATTACTCAAAATTTCTTTGTTTTTGTGTGTGTTCAGCAGAACAAATAAATGTATGCAGATTTGGAGGACAATTTGAGGGTGAGAAAATGATGACAGAATTTTAATTAATCGGTGAACTTTCCCTTTAACAGTATACATTACTGCATTTAACAGACACTTTTATCAAAGCAACTTAGAGTTCATTGAATTTATTCAGATTTATTTCAGTATGTGTGTTCCCTGGGATCAACCCTATTATCTTTGCATTGGTAACACAATGCTCCAACAGTGGAGCTACAGGAATTTAGGGCCCAAATGTAGAATGAACAAGTTTTATATAACTATCAAGACTTTTCATGTCCTTATGAGAGACATGAAACTAGGAATTGCAGTAGAAATCCAGTCCTGTGGGACATTGTAGTGTTATGCCGCTTAATGGGAAAGCATTGTGCTTGCAACAAAGGTATATAACTGATAAAAGAAATGAATGCACTGTAAGGATAATAGCATCTGCAAAATGCATTAATGTGTAAATTAATTAAATACATGATTGCAGAATGTTGCGCTTGACCAATCAGAATCAACTATTCCAGTGAGCCATGTACAGTAATACAGAGAACTATAAATTGCTTACGTTGCATTGTTTCTTATGTCAACCGTTGCATCATGGAAATTTCCTATCATGCATCATGTCAGCGCCTGAAACCCCTTAGCAAACAAATCCGGCATGAAGTGATGACATCTGCTTTATCTCTTCCCTGATTAATGATAGTTTCCACCACCAATGTCAAGAACCTCACTAAGGAAAGCATATGTGCACTCGATTCAGTTGAACAGGGGTTAAATATCTATTAAGACAGATGTGGGTGATGAGGGGGCCGGTAAATGAAAAGATAAATTACATCAGTACATAAGATTATTGAAAGACTGCAGAGAGGGTTAAACTGAGGGTTAGCATAAAGATGACATATAGCTTTTATCTTTGCAATCATAACACGGGCTTAACAGATCAAAATGCGTTTTCCCTTAGGAGCAACAACATAATAAGCTCTGTTAATTGAAAAAGCATAAAAATAGCATATAACGCTATCATCTATATTAGGATTTGCATCTGCTCACGTATTTGTCCTTCTCTGCAAATCACAGAAGATGTTACCCGCCTGATCTCACAGGAATTCGTACTTAATTTACAAAAAAGAAACCAACACCTATGTCAAAGGGGCGAAAGCAAATTCTACAGAAACATAGAAATGTGGTCTTATGAATTAATATGAATTAGCCACCTTGTTAAAATACGTATTAATTGCCATGAGATTGTGTTGGATGTTACCATTTAATTTGAAAAACAGTATGAATGCATACAGCTTGAGTTTGCGAAAGTTTTTATTTTAATCATAAGCAGAGTTTCGCGTTTTGCTTGACACCTACTGGCAAACAGGGGTACTGCAATACTTTAAGATTACTAGAGAGTGCGGCACAATGGTTTTTAAAGGATTAGTAATTTTTTTTTATCCAGATAGTTTACTCACCACCATGCCATCCAAAATGTTGATGTCTTTCTTTGTTCAGTCAAGAAGAAATTATGTTTTTTGAGGAAAACATTCCAGGATTTTTCTCATTTTAATGGACTTTAATGGACCCCAACACTTAACAGTTTTAAAAAACTGTTTCAAAGTACTCTAAACGATCCCAAACGAGGCATAAGGGTCTTATCTAGCGAAAGGATTCTCATTTTTGGCAAGAAAAATAAAAAAAAAGCACTTTTAAACCACAACTTCTCCTCCATCTCCGGTCCTGTGACCTCACACAATACGTCATCACGTCAAGAGGTCACGGATGACGTGTTTACAAGTGTGGAGAAAGAGGACCGTTCCGATGTTGTTATATATCGAATGATACTAATTAATGTCTTTGTGTAAGTTTATTGTTTAATACGGTCAGCAAATGTGCATTGTAACACGTGACCTTTTGACGTCATAACGCAATTATGTGAGGTCGCACTGGGGCGTCACAGGACCGAAGGAAGACGAGAAGTTGTGGTTTAAAAGTGAATTTTTTTCTTGCAAAAAATGACAATTTTTTCGCTAGATAAGACCCTTATGCCTCGTTTAAGATCATTTAGAGTCCTTTTAAACTCAGTTGAAACTGCAATTTTAAACTGCATTAAAACTGATAAGTGTTGGGGTCTATTAAAGTCCATTAAAATGAAAAAAATCCTTTAATGTTTTCCTCAAAAAACAAAGTCCTTCTCGACTAAACAAAGAAAGATATTAACATTTTGGATGACATGGTGGTGAGTAAATTATCTGGATTTTTTTTTAAGAAAATTGACTAATCCTTTAAATATGGTTTGAATGAATTAAAACTATTGTAGCCTTAAGTTACTTGGTCTACCAATTAAAATATTAAGATTAATATTAAGATAAAATATGAATTTCATTAATAGCTTAGACAAAATTATACTTGGCATGGTCTCGGTAGGTAGTGCCCCCCGCGCCCTTCCCCAAGCTATGATTTGAATCAGGCCAAACTCAGAATGATCTCACGGAAAGTCGTTTTATAGTTATAGATAGTTATATATGTTATAGAAAGTCAGCTATTTTCGTGACTTGAAGACAAATGTCTTTTTCCTGTCACTCGCACAAATTTCTATAAATAGTTTTTCGTGTGTGTTGCACGACTTTCTTTTCGTGTCATTTTATGAATTGTTTTCTCATTGTTTTTCCAATTTTCTCACCATTATTGGTTGGGGTTGGGATTAGAATCACTTTATGTTACATTTTTAGACATCTTAACCAAAACCCCAACTCCAGCCCCAAGCAACAATGATTTAAAAATAGAAAAAAAAAGTAAACACGAAAAAGTAAGTCGTGCAAAGGGCATGAAAATCTATCCATAGTAGTTTGTGCGGGTGACACGAAAAAGACATTCGTGTTTAAGGTGACTATAACACAACTTTCTGTGAGATCATGTTGGCCAAACCATAATAAATCAAATGAAAATAAGAGATTTGATTATTTATGCATCTCAGCATTAGTTTATCAGCACATTTACTTGTTTTACCTTTCTCAATTAGCACTCCCACCTTACTGCTCTTGTTTTTCTCAACATTTTGGGGCGGTTTCCCAGACAGGGATTAGACTAGTCCTAGACTTAAACACTTTCAAGAGCTCTTCAAACTGAAAACAACGTGCACTTACATATCTTAAAATACATCAGGGCCCTTTGTTTTACCTCAAAATGCACACAGGTAATGTTTTTAGTAAGGCATGTTTGTTAAAACTAGTTATATTTCCTAATTAAACTAAGGCCTAGTCCTGGATTAAGCTAATCCTGGTCTGGGAAACTGCCCCATTATGTCTTTGCAGTCCTACCGTTTCCTTGGCACATGCTTTGAATTAAAAAATGCCCAAACACCAGATACCCACAATGCCTCTGTTCCTAAGAAACAGGGTCATACAGGACACAGGCAGGCGAGGTTTACGGAGCCCCGGTGAGGCTTCAATCCGATCACCACATCAGCAGCATAGCAGAAATGAAGCCCCCCTGTTGCGCTGGAGAAGTATTTCTGAGTGAATTGATAAATGCCTATCAAGGAAACCGAATTATCAGACACAACGCAAACGCAGAAAAGAAAAACGACAGACACGCTCTGCTGAATTATGTATGGCGTCTGTACTGCCAGTCGTTTTGTTGCCCAGTATTTTGTTTCTGCTATACACGAAATCTGATTTAGAAACGGCTGAAATGTCAACTTTAGCCAAGTCTGCAAACGTGGGATTGTTTGAATTTTTTGTGTGGCACAAAGACGTCACATCCTGGAAAAGCTTTTCTGTCAACTGAACCAATGCAGATGTCTGGCCATGTATTTGCATCTCATTTACAAGTGTGTCAGTCAGAAATGTGTGTCACAATAATATAATCGCTCTTTTTGAAGCAATTCACATTTAATTTGATTTTAATAGAGCTGTCTACTGTATGCAGATTCATGACGTGTAAACATCTAGACAGTAAAATATTCAATCAAACTCTTGATTTATGAACCAAAAATGGCCTGAATCTGTGGTTTATAGAGCAAAAGGATTACTTTGTAGATACAGTGGTGGCCATCATAAAGAGATTTAGGTCATTTTCCTTGCTGGCCGCTTCACAATTCGGACCTTTTCAAGCAAATCAAGGGCGTGTTGGAAAATAAACTGCACTTGTACATTCAAAGGAAAGCATTTGGCTTGAGTTGTAGAAGGCTTGGGATAACATTATTGATGAAGTTCTGGGGAAATATATTGACACTGTACCAGAGAGATGTGCTGCTGTAATGGTTGCAAAAGGTGGACATACAGTTACAAATATTAAAGCTAAAAATGGATTAAAGCAACACTATGTAGTTTCCATGTTGAAATGACTTACAGCTCCCCCATGTGGTTGAAAAGCGCAACAGTGCCTGGTATCAGACACTCTTCTGCAGCCAGGGGGAGGGGCGGGGCTGTGTTTCCTACCCTCCACCGCCACTTTCAGAGTGCGCTTGTAGCAGCTAGGAGGTTGTTTAGGTTGCAGCAACAGTACAATTTATCCAGTCAAAAGTTGTTCTATCAATGAAATAATTTTAGAGACATTATTTAAAGGTAAAAACCTACATAGTGTTGCTTTAAAAAAGTGCATGTTTTGGGGGCAAAAAAAAATGTGTAATTTTTTTGTTGTTGTTGAAGAGCATCTCAATTAATGTTAAAGGGACATTCCACTTGTTTTGAAAATATCCTAATTTTCCAGCTCACCTAGAGTTAAACATTTCATTTTTACAGTTTTGGAATCCGTTCAGCCGATCTGTGGTTCTGGTGCTAGCACTAGCATGGCTTAGCACAATCCATTGAATCCGATTAGAGCATTAGCATCGCGCTAAAAAATAACCAAAGACTTTGGATATTTTTCCTTTTTAAAACTTGACTCTTTTGTAGTTATATCAAGTACTAAGACCGACGGAAAATTAAAAGTTGCGATTTTCTAGGCAGATATGGCTAGGAACTATAGACGGTTTCAGCAGTAACAACATTAACAAGCGGCTGCCGTGGTCCACACGTAACTTCCGGTAAACTTCGCTAAGAATAAATAACAACAAAGTTCTTTAAACGTAGTTTATTTATATAACAAGCAAAAAAACAACACATATATTTCCTAGGAAACCAAAACATTTGTTATTTTCGACGAGGCATTTGTTTCAGTTTAGCAACTAGTCAGACTATTAAAAAAACGAAACCGCAAGTTCGGATCCAGACGTGTATTGCGTCAGCGCACATGCGTCTGATGAAACCGTCTATACTCTTATTCTGGCATAATACAGATTTAACAGATGACATAAAAAACAGCCTGTATCACAAAATTATGTACCTATAGTCACATACATTTTTTATTCTTTTTCGTGATACTGAATTTCCACGTTTTTTCGCGACCGTATCACAAGTTTCTGTTTACGTGTCATTGTCATGTATTGGTTACTCAACTGTTTTTTTCTATTTTCTTACCATTGTTGCTTCGGTTTAGGTGAAGTGCATTCGGCAGATAAATACTGCTTTTTGACACTTTGCCTATGAGGAATCCATCTCTTAAACAGTGTTAATAGTCAAAATGCATGAAATAGCTTAAGCCCCCCCTTACAAAAATTATTTCTTTCTTACCTTTTTATAGTCTGTAGAAACTTTTCCACTACAAAAGGGTGGATGTTAAATATTCTTTATGGAACCATACAGCCTGACAAAGAGCGTTTTAAGGACCTTTATATTTAAGAGCATTGTCGTTGATCCCCTTAAGCTGAATGTAAATTGTAGCATGTTTATAATATCAATAACATATAGAGAACGACCTCCATATTTTTCTGCAAAACTCTCTGCATGTGATGATGCAACATTGAGAAAGCTTTTGGCACAGTGTGCATACAAGACAGGTTTGTTTTCAAGGAATACTTTTGTACCATAGAGGAAACAATGCAAGTGCACAAAGCGAATGTGCCCATTTTGGTTTTGAATAAAATATGATTAGTACTAAAACACAGAACAGACAAAGACGGATTTATCTTCAGCGTGTGGGTGAACAAGAGCGTACAGAGCTGTATCTGAGAAAAAAATTCTTTACGTTGTCGCAAAATGCTGTAATCCATTATTAACACACTTATCTTCCTGAAATGATAATTTGCTGAAGAAAGCAACACCATTTGTAAATCCGGCAAAGGGTTTTATGTGAAAACGCTGTTAGCAGAAAATATGACGGTTGTTGTGATATTTTTAAAGGTTATAACACATCTTGCTCAGCAGTCTTCCACGAGGGTGTATCAATGAAAGGTTGTGCTTGTCAATGTTAAAAAATCCACTAACAAATAACAGGGCAGTAAGCCATTTTGATTTTCGACTGTCGGCAGGGAACCGATAAAGCAATGTTTATATGTGTCCAGTTATGATTTATACTATAAATTCAGACAATCTCTCTCACTCTGTAAAGGAATATAAACATAACTGATACCCTACACTTTACAAAACAAACTGTGCTAAATAGCACTAAAAGTGGTTTTTGGTTCGTAATCAAAGAGGAACCATTTTAAGTACCATATTGCACCGATGAAGTACCTGTGTAGCACCTGTGTACAGACATGTGGTGCTATAGTCAGTGGCGTGTTTACCATTTTGGGGGCCCTAAGCAAAGTCCAAGGGCCTGGGGCCCCCCATGCCCCAACATTAAGAAAAAAATTCTTGGTTTAAAAATACAAATAGTGCCCATTGTCTTATTCAAAAGAATAAAGAATCATTATCTGTCAAAAACATAAAGGTCTTGGTTTTACCGCAGTGGTTTCCAAACTTTTTCCAAAAGGCCTCCCTTTTGTACAGAAAAATATTTTTAAGCCTATCTCAGATATATCCTTTGCTGGCAAATTCCTTATAGGATGTATTTAAAATGATGTAATTAATACAGTACTGCAACTTCAGTGTGTGATCTTAAAAAAAGCGGAATGCTTACCACGCAGACTTTTTATAACTCTGCAATCATTAAATAAAAAATCATTAAATAAGTTAACCGCTTGTGGACAGTAGGGGGCCCCCCAAGCCCGTGGGGCCCCAAGCAATTGCGTGGTTTGCGTGGTGGGTAAACACGCCACTGGCTATAGTGCTGCTATATGACCCCCGTATGGTTCTTCATAGGTGCTTCCAAGGTGCTATATAGCACTAAAAGTGGTTCCTCTATGATTACGAACCAAGAAATGAAAGCGTCAGCGTAAGTTCTACCAGGAAGACTCTAATACCACGTCATTCATTCATAAAATCGGCTTACCAGTCACAGCTCAATGCCGACTATTTAAACACTGAACTAACACTCTCTCCTGCTGCCCGTAGGTGTCGTAGCTGAAGTTCGCCTCCATCCTCCCCACCACCACCAGGTTGTTCCCTGTTCTTTTGTCCGGGGGTAGGCTCCGCCCCTGCCTTCAACATCAGGCAGGATCTGCCGGACTACAGCTAGACCCGGACGAAAGGCGGGGCATACCCCAAAAGAATCTATACGAGACTCAAGCATCCATTTAATTGAGTCTGATTTGAATTTCTGTCTTTTAATTCAACATGGAATAAATGTCATTCAAACGTTCACTTGCCTTCTGAGTCTTTATGGTAGAACCACTTTTAGTGCTATTTAGCACCGTTTGTTATTAAAGTGTACACTGTCAAAAACTGGTTCCAAGCTGTCAATGGGGCAGTACCTTAACTTTCCGTCTCTCTCGTAAATCCAAAGCGGAAGTGATTTAAAATGCAATTAATCGACTGGCTGCTACAACAGACAAGCTAAAAAAGGGAATCAATCTCATAGACCCCCCCCCACCCAATGTTAAACAGCCTAACTTTACAGCAGAAATATATGTTTACAGCCAGGCACAAAAAGAGTTTTTGGTTTTTAAAGCAAATTTTGCCCTTTTTTAGGCTTAGGCGAACTAGGCGGTCACCTAGGGCGCCACCAGCTGCAGGGGCGCATATACATTTTGACTGCTGCTTTACTTAAATGAAATAAATTCTGAATGTTGCATGTTTAACATAGAATGGACTGCAAAATATTTCACCAGCATCAGACAGTAGGTGATTTCCCCAAAAGTATTGCAGTTTTTCAAGACCACAACCTGATTTCCTCTGTTTTTAAAGGGGCCATGTCACAATTTTTTAAGATGTAAAATAAATCGTTGGTGTCCCCAGAGTACACATGCAAACCATAGATAATTTATTATAAAATATTAAAATTGACACTTTGTAGAGGTGAGCTAAAATGTGCCGTTTTGGGTGTGTCCTTAAAAATGCAAATGAGCTGATGAAATTCAAACACTGATCACAATAATGGTGGTTTGTTGCAATTGAAACTCAATAGTGATGTGAATTCTTTTCTGTCTCTCTTGTTTTCTCTGAACTAATTGGCTGTGCCATGGTTGGATAGTGCAGATTAAGGGGGTGTGTTATTATAATAAGATCTCCTTCTGACATCATAAGGAGAGCCAAATGTCAATGACATAATTTTTCATGTGCTTGCAGAGATTGGTTTACCAAAACTAAGTTACTGGGTTGATCTTTTTCAAATTTATTAATGTTGATAGAAGCATTCAGAAGCATATAGCACTTAAACATAGAAAAAGTCAGATTTTCATGCCATGGCCCCTTTAACACATATTTTCATGATAATTGAAATGTATTAATTATCAAGCAAGGCACCTGTGATGATTTGCCCTTAAGAAAATGAAGCATGATTAAACTATAGTAAACATAGTTTCATTTGTAGTAAGTAACCACAAATGTACTATTCTCATCATAATAACAATGCTATTTTATTTGTAGTAAAACTATGGTAATACAAATGGTAATAAATCTGCTAAAATCATGGTTATTACAAAACTGAAGCCATGGTTAATTTTCCTCATGATGATAACTGTAAATATGTCTCAGAATGGAAATGAAATGAGAGTTGTGTCTTACTATGCTGTTGTGTTTACTTTAGAACTGAAAATATTATATGCACAAGAGCAGAGAAAATATGAATGTTCCTAAAAGCAGGGTAAAGATAAATATCTATGCATAACTATTATACAGGAATAATTGAGTGTTGATTTGGAATAAATGAAGCTAAATGTGTCATTCACATAGTATGTAACTCTTCAAATGTATTTCAAAATCTTATGTGGCCCTTAAGTCAAAAATATTTGCCTACCCTGGTCCCAATGGGTACTAACCTGGGCACAGCCACTGTAAAATGTGAGTAGGCTACTGTCAATCTGATGCCTATGCCATCAGAGGTCAGAGGTCTATCAGATACTGCCTGATCATTAATTACATGTAAAGTTAGAATTTTTAGCACTCAACATTACCATTATATCAAAGGGTTCAAAGGTCAATTTAAAATTTGGTTCAGTAAAAAGCAAACAAAATTATTTTTTTCTTTATAAAACTTTAATAGCCAATTTTTTATTATTAAAACTGCTTTGTTGAATTTAATGAATTTAAGATTTGGGTGTTACATGATTTTTAAATGATTTGTGTTTTTTATGTAATATTTTATGTAAAATTGTATAATCTTGTTTGGGGGGTGCCAATAGGGTTTTTGCCTAGGGTGTCTAGAAACGGCCCTACCTTCATGACAACTGAGGGTGGTGAATTTTTTGTAACTCCTTCTTTGAATTATATTAAGCCTTAACGTTCGGCACAAATTAGGGATGTGGTCACTTGAGTGACAGGTGATAAGCCATTATAAGCTTATTCCATGATTCAGCACAGCCCCATGTACCTTATTGCTTATGCAAAATGTTTGTTCCCGGTATAAAGGACAAACAGAAAATTCAGGTAAGATGGAAAGTGACATCAAACAACTCTAAATGCCAATAATAGGAAACATCAGGCATAATGAAACTTGACACGCTCATGAATGATGAATTTATAGAGATATACTGTAGACGCGCTGATATGTGTAGCATGAGCCACAGACGTCCATCTTTTATACATTAACAAAAATGATGGATTTTAAAAATAAGACCTGAGGATTTTAAAATATGATGAATAAATATTCAGTCATTTGTCACAGGTGATTCTGCAGGCCGTCAATTTATTTGCATCGTGAATTGGTACCTAACTGATTCAATCTCATTGGTTTACCACATCAAATGACACTTCCAAGTCATACACATTCATGACAAAGGAAAAGCAGGCGTCTTACATTCACCCAAGAGGCACTAAAACACAAGCACGCATTTCACATTTAATGGTGGGAAATTGAATGTTTTCAAATGGCATTTTATGGTTGAAACTGTTCTCAGCAAGGCAATATTGGTGCTTAAGTGATTTAGCATTTGAGGCGGTGAGAAGATTATTTAATCTAAAATGTTTTGGTGAACCGCTACTTTAACGCAGGTGAATTGGGGCCTTATTTTTGTAAAATGACAGACTACTGTTTCTGCGCTTTACACGATAGTACGGAAGTACTGTATACTGTACTATGATTTACCAGTCTAATCTTTAATTACTACACTGTTTCGACAATATAAATTAGTGTGCTTGTTGTTTAGCAGGTGTTTTTATCTATAGCAGACGCTGTATTACAAGAAGAGTTCCCTGGAGTTACCTGATGTTAAGTGTTTTTCACAGGAGCTCAGTGCTGATAAGGGAACTGTGCAGCTTCAGGGTTTAACTAAAGGACATTTGGGTTATCGGACCAGAGCTTTAACAACTACACCACCGTAACCAGCTTAAAAACAGAGAAACTGACACCAGCTGAGCTAAAGATAAGTGGCTGAAGATCTGGGTTAGAAATAAAACCCTTTGAAAAAACAAATTCTAAAAATTCTTAAAACTGAGATTTGTTTACAATTAAATTACTTGATGCCATAAATACAGCAAAATTCACAAAGAAATGTGTTGTGACTTTGTAGTGTCAATGCACGAGACTAAAGTTATGGCACTGACGCAGATGATGTGTTATCCTCAGACATGTTTGCAAAGGTTTTTTTAAAAAACGTACAGCGTGCGTCTCCCACAAACAAAGCCCAGGCGCACAAGAAAAGGTGGGGGCGCACCAGATAACACGTCAGCCATGTTCTACATCACCCGCGTCACTGCAGTCATGTGTCACAAAGTCGTCATTTTTTATTTTTAGACCAAAATGTATTTTCTATGCTTCAACACATTCTAACTGACCCACTGATGTCACATGGACTACTTTGATGATGTTTTTATTACCTTTCTGAACATGGACAGTATACCATACGTAGATTTTCAATGAAGGGACAGCAAGCTCTCGGACCAAATCTAAAACAGTCTTACGAGTTTGGAACAACCTGAGGGTGAGTCATTAATGACATTATTTTTAATTTTTGGGCGAACTATCCCTTTAAGGCTAATGTTTACATGACAATGATTTAGTGAAAAAAGAAAGGTTTGTCCTTTGTGTTTATGAAAAAGAGACTACAATTTGCACGAGCTCACCAAAATTGGACAGTTGAAGACTGGAAAAATGGTGCCTGGGCTGAAGAGTCTCGATTTCTGTTGAGACATTCAGATGGTAGAGTCAGAATTTGGCGTAAACAGAATGAGAACATGGATCCATCATGCCTTGTTACCACTGTGCAGGCTGGTGGTGTTATGGTGTGGGGGATGTTTTCTTGGCACACTTTAGGCCCCTTAGTGCCAATTGGGCATTGTTTAAATGCCACGGCCTACCTGAGCATTGTTTCTGACCATGTCCATCCCTTAATGACCACCATGTACCCATCCTCTGATGGCTTCTTCCAGCAGGATAATGCACCATTTCACAAAGCTTGAATCCCTCCAAATTGGTTTCTTGAACATGACAATGAGTTCACTGTACTAAAATGGCCTCCACAGTCACCAGATCTCAACCCAATAGAGCATCTTTGGGATGTGGTGGAACGGGAGCTTCGTGCCCTGGATGTGCATCTCACAAATCTCCAACAACTGCAAGATGCTGTCCTATCAATATGGGCCAATATTTCTAAAGAATGCTTTCTGCACCTTGTTGAATCAATGCTACGTAGAATTAAGGCAGTTCTGAGGGCGAAAGGGGTTAAACACAGTATTAGTTTGGTGTTCCTAATAATCCTTTAGGTGAGTGTATATTGATTTAACCCTTAGTTATAAAAAGGCTCATTGATTCTTCATTGTTTGGTGAGTTTTGCTGGGGTCTCTCCATGAGGAGGATCACAGTTGGTGTCCCTAATCTTCAAAGTTTTTTGGAGACAATAAAAATCTCCTATATTGCATGCAGTGTTTTGTGCCTTTTTCCTCTGGTCACGTCCCCACACCATTGAAACAGTCAGACTCAAGTGCTGTATTGATGTTATTAATACAGCTGAAACCAAATTATGATAAAAGACATTGGGGTCCAATAGACATTTACCTTTTTTATTTGTTAGAATAAACAGTTGTTTATTCAACAGTTAGCATATTTCCTGAGTTGAAATTACACTTGCCAACATTTACAATGAGAGAAATACGACCAACTCAATTTTATATTACCCAACACTATTCTCGCACACCTGTTCACTTCTACAGAAGTTAAAGTTTCACTTAACTTGACTTGTTTCCCCCTGATAATCGTGTTGTGCTCGGAGGTGCCCTGTAGGTACATCTGTGTGTGGATGAGAGAGAGAGAGAGAGAGAGAGAGAGAGAGAGAGAGAGAGAGAGAGAGAGAGAGAGAGAGAGAGAGAGAGAGAGAGATGAAGATAGAGGGAATTCCCTTCCTGTCCTGCATTCTTCTTTCTATCTATATCTGTCACTGTCATCGCTCATCTAAAAACTAGAGAAAACGTTTTTAGGGTTCCAACACCTTAGTTAACTTCAAATTCAAGAACCTTTAAGGACTTTCCAGGTCCAATACCCTCAAATTCAAGGACGAAATGTGAGGTAACATTTAAAGTGACAGCAAGGTTACATCGTCTTCCCTTTTAAGATACATTGTTACAGTTCCCTTTTGAGGGAACTCGCGTTGTGTCACTTTGGTGACACTTTGGGGACGCCTCCAGGGGTAAGTGCGTCTAAATGTTAATATCAAATTCAACCAATGGTGAGGCTTAACGACAAAGACAGGGAGACACAGGAGCCAGGAAGTATATCGCTATCTGAAATATTGCCAAAGACGGCGTTACAGGAACGCAGGAAGTATGGCAAGGGAGACGCAGCGTTTCGTTCCTTTCTCAGAGAACAACAGTTACATACGTAATCCGAGATGTTTTCATGTGTCAAACACAACTATGCAAAAAAGCATTTTGGTATGAATCAACATTCACATACAGAAGATATAAGCATTTAAAGCGAACAGTTTAGCACATGTGTATAAAAGGCTAGAAATTGTATGATATTATCCAAATAATATGGATTTTTTTTCCAGAAAACTTCATGCATGAAATAGATTCAAGCACTTTCAATGACTTGTATCTATGTATGTATATTTTCAAAAACCTCCCAGGGCCTTGAATTATTTCCCCCAGATTCACAAACTTTCAAGAATTTCAAGGACCCGTGGGCACCCTGCTTTGTTTTTTTTCTCTGAGGTTGCTCATTTACCGAGTTTATAGTAACATTTCCTCCAATTTAGGTTAGGTTTAAAAGAAATTGCTGACCGTTGATGTTAAACTTTAATATTTGGAAAGACTAAGAGCAGCTTGAGACGCTGTTGAGATTGCCAGGGAGAAAAATTTGAGAAGCAGGCGACCAAAGCAGTCACCATTTAATCTTATTACAGTCTATGAGAAAGAAAATGAAGTCTGTTGTGGTCACACCTCCCTTTTGTGGCTCAATCTAATGAATTCATTACAGTCATTTACACAAATCAGATCTCTTTACTACTACAAAATGAAGATAGTAAATTATCCATATAGGTAATGACTCATCACAGTTTCCACAAACACACACACATACACGCGGATAGGATAGCCAATCCGGTTCTTGGACATGAAAAACTAATTAATGATAAAATAAATCAGTCTGCTTCTTTATCAGTTGAATCTGTACAGAGAGAAAGGACACAAATGAATTTGCTTTCAAGTTTGCTCAATTCCTTCAGTCTCAAAATATAATTATGACCCCATTGCCAAACTCTGTGTGTCGCCGGCACCATATAAAAAAGATAACCAAAATTTTTAATGATTTATCAAGCATCACCCCCGGCTGTATTTGAGACTTTACTGCCATCTTTAGGTGGAAGGCAGAACTACATAACTTTTAAAGGCTTAGGGTCATATATTGTAGTTTTGATGGCTCTGATTGGCTGAAATCGAACAGGATCTCCGTGTCAAACATGACATGAAAGAGCATGTTGTGTTGGATTGTGGGCCATGACGATAGCAGCGTCACCCACTCAGGCTGGCGACTGGCGTGTTTGGCAGCTGTGTGGGTACCAGATGGTTCCCAGAATAATAAGGAGACGCGCTGGAGCTCGCAGCTTTGCAGGCTGGCCGAACGTGTGAAGTCAAGCGTGCGGTTTTATCAGCTTGTTGACACGGACCGAGTCAATTATCCGACTGCGCTTCAGATGCTGGTGACGATTGAGTTTTTGTATGCGCTCTTTTCAATGCATCTGCAGAGCGACTGACTGATCGTGCCTGTCCTGAATTATGTGTGCAATCAGCACACACACACACTCCGAATTCACACAAATAAATAAGTTGAGAGCTTTAAAGGTGCCAGACATCTTTAAGTTGAACTGCTAATTGGTGTCGGTTTTATTTCCTTTGTTCAATAAAAAACCTTTTTTTAACGCTACTCATCAATGTTCTGCCACTTGTACTGTGACCTGCTTGGTCATGCGTCATCAAGCACAAAACATCTTCTTTTATTTGTTTTTCTTACAAAAAACTTCCAATGCAACTTTTCCTATAATATTTTTACATTTACGCTTTTGGCGAACACTTTTATCCAAAGCGACTTACAGTGCATTCAAGCTAAACAATGGACCCCTCAAATAAAATTAGCTTAGGGCCCCATAAAGGCTTGGGCCGACCCTGTGTGCATGTAAGACTTCAATAGTGGAGAACAAGATACTGTACATCTTTTTTTTCTCAACCAAATGCATTAAATTCAAAAGAGAGACAGTGACGTGTGAATCTGCTTTACAGCCCAAGGGAAAGGGTCATGACTCTTATTTTAAAACATTTTCTATGTCTTTAACCTCTGTCTTTGCTTGTTTCACCCCGGCCTGTCAAAATATTTCACAAGCAGAAGCAACATCAAACCTATTGAACTATTCAGTGAGTTCAAGTTACAGAAATAAAAAAAGTGACAATGAGTAACACAAATGCACTGGGCTTAAAGGTCAGCAGGTGGTTTCTAATCGGTCGGGACGGATCGGTTTAAATAATAAATATCCTACGAACCTGTGGATCCGACGGGCAGCAGGTATTAGTTGGCAACATTTGCCACCCAATGGGTCAAGCCAAGACATTCAAGAAGTTTCTCTGTATGGTTATGAATAATCCAGCGGCTGTATGATCCAGAAGACAAAAAAAAACATAAACCACAGTCTCAATTCAAAACACTGAACCAAGTGCAAATTCATCATTCATCTCTTGAACTCAAGTGCAACAGCCTAACCTTTTAAAGGTGTTATTTCACACTTTTTTAGGTTGTTAAATTAAATTTTGGTGTCCCCAGAGTACATACTGTATGTGAAGTTTTAGGTTAAAAAAACATATAGATAATGTATTATAGCATGTTAAAATTGCCACTTTGTAGGTGTGAGCAAAAATGTGCTGTTTTGGGGTGTGTGCTTTAAAATGCAAATGAGCTGATGAAATGCAAACACTGATCGCCATAATGGTGGTTTGTTAAAATTGAAACTTAATAGGCTTTATGCCCGGCTGCACTACTTCCTGAATTTCAGCCAGCTCCTTGTTGTTTCCTGTCTGCCATTATTGAACAAACTGATTAATCCAGGTGTGTCTGATTATTGTTGTTGTGACTACTGAGGTCAGGCACACCTGGATTAATCAGTTTGTCCAATAATGGCAGACAGGAAACAAGGAGCTGGCTGAAGTTCAGGAAGTAGTGAAGCTGGGAATAAAGCCTATCGTGCTGTCAATTATGCTCTCTCTCTCTCTCTCTCTCTCTCTCTCTCTCTCTCTCTCTCTCTCTCTCTCTCTCTCTCTTTCTCTCTCTCCTAAATGGTAGTGCAGTGGTTGGATAGTGCAGATTAAGGGGCTGTATTATCCCCTTCTGACATCACAAGGGAGCCAAATTTCAATGACCTTTTTTCCCGTGATTGCAGAGAAGTGAGGGTTTACAAAAAGTAAAAAAAGTTACTGAGTTGTTCTTTACACATTTTCTAGGTTGATAAAAGCACTGGGGACCCAATTATAGTGAAAAGTAACACTTTACTTAAAGGGGTGTTAATAAGACTGACATGACACCTTTATAATCATGTGTCATGAACATGAAGGAGATTTTATGGATGTTTATGACAACTGTCATTAAGTGTCATTTTGTTCAATTATGTCATTTTTAATGCAAAGATGACATTGTTTGAGATGCCCTTGTTGTGACAACTTGACATTAACCAATACATCATAACATGTCATGACAACTTGACATTACCAAGACAGCATGACAACTTTTTACCAGTGATACAAATTGAATTAGTCATTAAAACATCATTAACTCTTTCCCCGCCAGCATTTTTCATGATTTTCACAAAAGTTTAATTCCTACCAGAAAATGTTTTTCTTTAACTCTTTCACCGCCAGCGTTTTTAAAAAAAGTTGCCAGCCAGCGCCAGCGTTTTTCATGATTTTCACCAAAGTTTAATGCCTTCCAGAAAATGTTCTTCTTTAAATAAATAAACATACAATATACCAAATGAAAGAACAGACCCTCTGCTTTCAAACAAAAAAACCCAGTTTCATCCTACCTTTAGTGGTTCTTTTGCAATCAGCTTTTGAATATGGGTAGGTTTTTGCAAAAACACCATATTTTGAGCAAAAAGCAAAAATAATTCCATTTTTGTGACGGACTTTTCATAGAGATCCCATTCAGAGCGATCTTTAAAACAGACACGGACATGCAGCAGCTTGCCATAGGGCAATACTTCCGGTTTTAAAAAGTTGCGGAAGGGCGCCACCTGGTGGATAATAGCGGTATTGCGGAAAGACGGAAAATCTCGTCATTGGCGGGGAAGCGTTTTCTCTTAATTGACGAGATATCTCGTCAATGGCGGGGAAAGAGTTAAATATATAAACAAACCAAAACCGTTTCATCCTACCTTCATTATTTCTCTTTTTATCACCTCTCAAATATACCCATACCCAAGATTTCTTCAAAAACACAAAATTTTTATAATTCCTTTGTTGTGAAGGACTTTTGATAGAGATCAGATGCAGAGCGATCCTTAAAACTTACACGGACATACAGTTGTTTGCCCTAGGGCGATACTTCCAGGTTTTATAAGTTGCGGAAGTGTGCCACCTGCTGGATATTAGCAGTACTGCAGATTGCCGAGAAAACTCGTCAATGGCAGGGAAAGAGTTAACTGTTAATACTCTGTCATATAGTTTTATATAAGTCTAGGTGTTAGAGAAATAAAATGAATCATACAGTAATAATAATAATTAAAATTTATAAAATTATATTAGACAAATTGTTTTATTGTATTGTTTTTTAAATGAAAACAGTACAATAATGGGTTAACACTTAATGACATTAAAATTACAGTAAATTTATGTTTATTTTACAGTTTATTTTTAAATTACAGTTACAGTTTATATAAATTACAGTTTATTTAATTTATGTTAACCCATAAAGCTAGGTAGTTTCTTCAGTTTAATAATTATTTTGCTATGTCATGTTTATGATAGATTTATGACATGTTATGATGTATTGATTTATGTCAAGTTGTCACAACAAGGACATCTCAAACAATGTCATCTTTGCATTTAAAATGACTGAACAAATGACACTTTATGACAGTTGTATTAAATGTGCATAAAATACGTGTCATATCATGATTATGAAGGTGTCATGTAAGTCTTAAACAAACGCCTTCAAGTCACCATACGATTTTCATGATATGTCCCCTTTAAGCACTGCAAACATGCAGTTGACATTTGCATTGTGAAACCAGACTTGGCATTTATGTTTCTAAAACTATCGATATTAGTATCCACATATACGTAAGCACGGAGACGGACTAATTTGCATATTCATAGATCGGCGTATACTAAATAAGGGAATTACATTCAAGCAGTTTTAAAGCATGTAGAAATTACGGTCACAGGAAAAACCTTTACACACAGTATGCTATTATGATGCTCAAAGATGAGTTTTAAGTGATAAAATTATCGACTACAGGGAGACTTTAATGTTTTTGGTAATAAAGGCTGCCACTATGGCATGGAAAATTACTGTAAGTGAAATGAAGCAGATTTTACGAGTTTTAATAAAAGTTAACTACTGTACTAGAACCCATCGGCTTTGAAAATAAAAATAATATTAAAGGCAGCAGAATTGTAACTGGTGCTGTCTGTCTAATTTTTGTCATAGTTACAAGTTATGCGAGATTAAGGATTTAATTATAGTTATATTATAGTTAATTATAGTTAATTATTATTATAGTTATGTACAAATAATAAGCAATATTTATCAGTGCCGGCTTCTGACTGCTCATCCGAGCGGCGCTAATTCAATGTGTTCGGAGTATCATGTGTTTTGCTTGTGTTTTCAAAATATGTCTTTGTTGTGTCATGTAAACCATGTGCATCACGTGTTTTGTCAAAATAAGTGCCTGCTGCACACGCGTCAAAACTGTTTATGATTAAAGAGACAAAATACACACAAGACACTCCCTAAAACAGTAAACTCTGATTCAAATGAGATTATGCGAGTATCTGTCAAACGTGAGTGTCTCTTTTATCATAAACCCTTTAGATGAGTCTGCAGCAGGCACTTATTTTGACAAAACACATGATGCACATAGGTTCACTCGACACGCAGAACACATATTTTGAAAAAAGGAACCACAAACGATGGGCTAAATACATGTTGTGATGAACTTTGCATCGACTCGCGCCCTCAAAAAGAGGTCACCGGCCGCCACTGATATTTATCTAAACACATAAATGTCCATTTTGACTAATCTTTTTGTCATGTCTAATAATTAGTTTTAAAGTGCTAATTTTGACATGTTTTTGTCCAGCCTACATTACCGTCAGTGATGTAATCGCTCTGCCAATAAAACTGTGTCGTTCGTCCCATATATCCTGATAACTCATTCATGTAAATCATTTTAGCGCTGTCATACAACAGCTTGGGAGATCTTGTGAGCAACGGCTACTGTTAATTCAGTTCGGAGGAGACGTGGAGTTTGCCGGGCATAGAGGCGTATCGGCATTAATTCATCTAACATCAGAGAAGGTCAGGAGGGAACAAGCGTGCTGATGCTGCAGTAATAACACAGAAACTAACAAGAGAGAGAGAGAGAGAGAGAGAGAGAGAGAGAGAGAGAGAGAGAGAGAAAGGATTTTCTTACATTCCTTTTCTGGCTGATGAAAGATTTCTGAGGATGGAATACAGAAGATATATTTTCAGACGGGTTGAGTTTTTGTTTGTTTGTTTTGAACAGATGCAATTCTGATGTCAGATATCTCAGATTACAAATTTGTGATGATTTCAAGTAATATAATGCATGCAAACTTTGATGATCCATGGATCTGTTTGAAACGTTTCCAATGCTGGTAAAAGTTTACCCGAACCTTTTATCTTTCTCTGGTAATCCATATTTAAAGTTTTGCTTATGATAATTGCAGTTGTGTCTTGCAGATCTAACATGTTCTTATGATGGAAATGTAAGAGCTGGTGGATTTGTGGTGTAGGAAGTCAGTGTTATTAGAATTGAATGATTGAGGGAAGACTGTGTTTTATCTCATCAGCCCCTGTGGCGATAATTACAACTTGTTAAAACATAAAAAAACATTAAAGCATAATAAAACTGAACTAATTCAAGAAATAAGAAAGAATCATTTTTGTTTGCAATTAAATGAGTCTCTTTATCTCCACATAAGATTCATGTTCCTTACCTCAATCATACACTCTTAAAAATAAAGGTGCATCACAACGATACCATGGAAGAACCATTTTTGGTTTCTCAAAGAACCATCTAGTCAAAGGTTCTTCAAAGAACCTTTTGTAACACAGAAAGGTTCTTCATTAAAAGTTCTTTGTGGAATCAATGGACATACATCACACACAATTTCATACAATTTCTGCAATAATGAATTTCTGTAACATGAAGGGTTACACAATAGTGAAATCAACAGCAATAGTGACAATTAACTCTTTCGCCGCCATTGACAAGTTATCTCGTCAATTTAGAGAAAACATTTGCAGGAAAAATATGTGTTCCTGATGAGTTTTTATAGATATCTGTAATACCGCTATTATCCAACTTTCTTCAAAAACTGAAGCAAAAAATTATTTATTAATTTTACACTTCGTGTATGTTTTGATAATCTGAATCTGATCTCTAACAAAATTCCTTCACAACATTGCAATTATTTCAGCTTTTTGCTAAAAAAATATTTTTGAAAAAAATACCCATATTTAAGAGTTCATAAGCAGAGAAAAAAATATAGATGGGATGAAACGTTTTTTTTTTTCTTTTTCGTTTTGTTTGTTTGTTTGAAAGCAGATGGTCTGTTCATTCATTTGATATATTATATAATTTAGAAGAAAATTTTCCTGGAAGGCATTTTGTGAAACTTTTGTAAAAATCACAATGCTGTAAAAACAGTGCTGTGATTGGATAGTGCAGATTAAGGGGGCAGTATTATTCTAATAAGAGCTCCTTATGACATCATAAAGAGGGCCAAATTTCAACGACCTATTTTTGTATGTGCTTGTAGAAAATGGTTTACCAAAACTAAGTTAATTGGTTCATCTTTTTCACATTTTCTAGGTTGATAGCACTGGGGACCCAATTATAGCACTTAAACATGGAAAAAGTCTAATTTTCATGCCATGGCCCCTTTAACGTTACTGTGCGCTTAGTTGAATCTACCGATAGGTCTACGCAGCGTAAAGTCAACACATCTCACTCAGAACCGCGAGAAGACGAGCCAGTGCGGGTTTAAAATAAGACATTGCAGAGATGAGAGATAAAAATAGTGGGAGAACTTTAAGCCTACATTAACACCAAAAACATTATAGATGAGAATAAAGGTCTACATCATTGATTTTAGGGGCCCTATTTTAACGATCTGAAACGCAAGTGCGAAGCGCAACGCGCAAGTGAGTTTGTGGGCGGATCTTGGGCGCTGTTGCTATTTTCCCGGCGTGAGAAATAACTCTTGCGCCGGGCGCAAATCAATAAGGGGTTGGTCTGAAGTAGGTTCATTATTCATAGGTGTGGTTTGGGCGTAACGTCAAATAAACCAATCAGAACGCTATCCAACATTCCCTTTAAACGCAAGGGCGCAAGTTGCATGGCGGGTTGCTATTATTATGACGGATTTACCAGGCGCACGCCAGGAGCGGTTCACAGCCGAGGAGACCGACGTCCTTGTACGGGGGAAATCCCACGCTTGCCAGCATAAATCGGGATCATGGATCTGCCTCAGGACTTGACGCCAGCAGAGGACATCGCTGCGTCCACCCTCACCGCTGAAAGGGTTTGGGGGCTTTGAAATCGGACCCAAGAAACGCAAGCAAGGTCCAACCCCAAAGTACTCTTACAAATCAAGTTCATATACATTAAGGTTTCTTATGAAAACATTTTAATTATTATTTACATAAAATAAACGTAATACAGCCACACAACAAAGTTATGAAAATATTTTAATCGTTATTTGCATGAGAATAAATAAAAACTATCACCACAATGCTCACCACTATGATTCCCCTTATCTCGTGTATTAATATTTTTAAGTGTAACAATTTATGATTTGCAAAAATAACTGTTGCATCTGTGTAGATTAGATGCAAAGTGAATGCGCGTTGTGCACCCTATACATTGTGGTCAAGCATGCGCCCTTAAAATAGCATAATGAACAACGCGCAACGCGCCACTGACTTTAAACTTTTTTTTTCTGGTCAGTGGCGCAATTGTTTTTTGAAACTGCAAAATAGCATCAGGGATGGTTTGCGCCGGAACACGCCTCTTTTTTTGCGCTGAACCACCCAGGGAGCGCAAGTTCATTCCCTAGTTTGCCGACGTGCTTCTGTGACGGGAAAAACCCGCTGTGCGCCGGGGCAAAATACGAATGATACATGCGTCACGGACAAAGTCAATTGCGCTGGGTGCAAGATAGAGCCCTAGGTGTGCCCTAAATTTTTCTGCGGGCACTCCTAAAAATTTTTATTCAGGGGCTACAGTGCTCCTAATAACAAAAAAGTTAGTCTGGAGCCCTAAATGACTAAAGTTTTCAAATATTTTTTTTTTTTGGGGGGGGCACTTCAAATGTGGTCACCCTGAGGCACAACACTTAAAACGGGCCTGGGTAAGAACATAGTAAAATATTGAATAACAGTGGCAATTTCATGCAAATGTTAATCTTATAATGAAAAGTAAAACCAAAGGTTTTAACAATACCTCAGATGTCACTATTTGGTGGTTTGAATACCCATGCAAAGTTTCGGTTAACGTTTTTTCAAGCATTTTGTTTTATTTTCCATAGTTATCACATCCATAACATTTCATCCTTCCTTCCTAATAAATGCACTCCAAAAATGGCTTCAGCCAATGTTGGGTTGTTGTTATGCAACCATGGGATATAATAACCCAGCAGTTGGGTTAAAACAAACAAAGCATTGGGTCAGTTTTGTCCAATATTTACCCATTATGGGTAACCCAGACCATAACCCAGCCCAAAAATACCTCAGCCATTTTTAGAGTGTGTTCAATTAAATTAAACAAATATTACTATTTTAATATTACTCCATCTCTTCTCCATTTGTTGGGTATTATTGCTTCTGGTTTGTGCATTTTAATTCACAGAAGTCCTACAAAGTATGTTGTCTAAAATAGAAAACATAAGTATATGATATTTTTCTGATGTCTAGACTCTGGGGTTTGGGAAAATATCAACAGATTGGTAATAAATGTATTCTCTGAAAAAATTATGTTTCAAGTTTTGTCAGCAAGTCACATCCATAACCCTGGAATTGTTTCTTTGCACATTTGGACTTTGGACTAATTTTCTTGGTGAACTTAAACAAGTAATATTTTGCCATGTTACAGCCAAACTCCAAGCAAAACAAGGAGAAGCTTTAATCTCAAACTTTCAAAAATGCACCATGCACAAAACGCATTCGGCCAAGGAGCCGCAACCGTTCACTAATGAGATCCTCGACAACCTATAGCCTCAGGTTAACCACGTCGAATTTTTCCACCTCTATCAGACTGCCACGATATTGACGTCTGCACTCAACAACCTGCTTTTGCCATACGTCTGCAAATCCTTGACTCGCACATCGCGAGTGAAGTGAAAAGTGAGAAGTAGAAGTCATGTTCTAATTATTTCAGCATCTGCCCGCAGGTAGAGCTCAACTCAAGCAGCACTGTTACACTGCCAGATATCGATGGAAGAAGATGCTACACGGCAAACAAGACAAACAGGGTTCAAGCATATTTTCCAATCCTCACACATGTTTGTAATGTCGAATGTGATGGATGAGAGAGGAAAGAGGGACGCTTGCTACAAAATTAGACTTGAAGCGATGGAGACATGCTGTTTATCCATATCGGGTTTAATTGGGCCTTTCACAGCAAAAGCATTCAGCATCAGACGTGTCATTTATCGGTCCAGTGGATTCTATGCTCTCTTTCCCCAGTATTTCCCAGGTTTCCCATGTAAACGAGGCTTTGTCAAAGTTATAAATCATCGCCGGCCATTCGGGGGGTCCACAAGAGATATTAGCAAGTTTTAGTGCCGGACAAATGGCTTGTGTAAAGTCCTGATGTAAAGTCTTACGAACACAACCTAAAAACAAGAGCACTACTTTATATATTCGCAGCCAATTAAATTATGTTTTGGGTTTACAAGAAGTTAAGCTCTAGTGCACAGTGTCTGTGGCATGCTGTCAATTACAATAGAGAATAATATCCATTCTTCTCTTAGTTTGTACAAACAAAACACTCAAGGCTTACTGAAGAGTTTAAAAGCAGAAATGCTTATATGTGGTTATATTTCTTTTTCTTTTGAACAAAAGTGTGTTTTTTAAAACTACACAGGTATAGGGTTACTATTGTAGACAAATGAAATCTAGTTTTGTTATGGATGTCATTTCTTTGAGTAGATTGTTTGTCCTGACATGCATCAATTGAAAGATACCCGTTTGAAAGAAGAGATGAAATAGCCAGACAGGGTCAGTAATTTTATCACATTCGTTTTAGATTAATGTTCCTTTAGCTCATTGGCCCAGCATTGTCTTAGCAAAAACATACTGATAAAAAACAACCTATCCTCCAACTCATACAACTGATTTGGTTTTTGGTTTGTCCATTCCCTCAAATACGACCAAAAGATGTGTTTACTAAATTAGCAGCAGGTGAAACTTAACCGTGGAGTTAAACCACGGGATCAAATTTGGCCACTGTTATTTGCTGCTACCCAAAATCTTCTTGGGTTCTTTAGGGTATGAAATTATATACTGTATATTGTGGTATAATTTTGCAATAATGACATGTCCTGGGATATGATTTTTAAACTTTCCCTTTAAAGGTGCTGGATAATGTATAACTGTATTTATAGATGAATACTAAGAGTTCTGTACATGGTAATGATGACATATCGTAAGCCTCAAATGCAATTACTCCTTCTTATGTAAACCTTGTGCGTGCAAAAGACATCTTGAAAACAGGCCAGTCTCAACACCAACTGTGATGTTCCTCAAAATCTGTATTTTCTTCTAATACATGATTAAACATAAAATGACTGTTTACTTATGTGAGCTACTGACATGAGTCTCACGAGCCTAGCTGTGCCAATCAGAGCAAAGCTCAACATTATTATTCATGACCCTTCCAAATAAGGTAATATTGCACTATTTTATTCTAAAGGCAAATTTGAGGGTTGTAAATGGACATGTAAAACCATTTCTGAATCATTTTTGCACTTAATAAAGTTACATTTATATTCTATGTAGATATCAGATAACAATTTAACAGATTATTTCAATGCATTCTTTGGCACCTTTAAAAATGTAAATGCAATTTTTTAAACTTTTAAACGAGTTGAATTTGTTTAACTCAATTTATTAAGTTAAACTAAAACAAAAATGTATGTTGATGTGATTCTTTACAGTGTATTGGTTAAATGGCTTGCCCCATATTTTATTTTGTTTTACAAACTAAGGGATGAGCTAAAATAATTTTATGTATTTTCAGTAGAACGTGACCATAGGTGCCATAGATGTTGTTGCTAAAGCTTAACTTAACTTACAGAAAGAAACTCAGAAAACCTGTTAAAACTTTCCTGTGCAACTCTCAAAAAACTCAATTTTATTTCTTTAGAGCTTTTCCAATGTGCAGTGATGCAAAACATCCGCACAGATAAAGTTATGCACAAATATGTTTTTTAATAAAAAATAAAAAAAGGAAAAATATAACCCAGTGAGCAAACTGGTAGCTGTGGCAAGAAATGAAAAATGACACAAGGTGCTGGTAAAAAGATAAATTAAGGCTACTTGAGGTCTACAAATAAATGACCTAAAACTTTTAATGTGTCATTTGTTTTTTAGTAGATATACGATCTTGTGCAGTTATGTATTTACTAACAAATAAAGTCATGAGGATTGATGTGACACTAGAAAGACAAATATGTCTAAACACAAGAGTAAAACCAGACCATCGGGGTGAAAAAATTACCTTGCCTAAAAGACTTCCTGAAGGACAAACCACAGCAATTCACTCCCGAGCGCTGAGTTTGCAAAAATAATCTCTGCCGACCCATTTGTTCAGTCTCCCCAGCTTTTCATACGGCCGACAAAAAACTAATATTGCTACTTTAGTAGGACAGGTTGGTCCCAGAATCAATTTCTTCGATAAAGTCACCGAAATGATAAAGCTGATAGCTTTTATGCTGAAGGTGCAGGAGTGAGCACATCATAAGTTTCCCTTAATGTGATAAAAATCGTGTTTTAAAACATTCCCTTTATATCTATTTAAAGACCCCATTAAAACAAACAAAATTCATTTTTTGTAATATACACATTTAAAATCTATAATCTGTCTTTCTTCTGCGAAGAGGAACTAAATATATAAATGACTTATACCGCAATACTCATTTCGTTTCATAAAATGCTTTTTACAACAACAGTGTCCCTCCCCTAAAGCAAGCTGCAAATCATGTTCATAGCTGTTAAGGCTTTGAACTTTAAAACTAAGTTTTACTCAGACATACAGCTGAGCTCATAAGTTAACATCTCCTTTGCAAAATGTTAGTACTTAAAAAAGAGGATATTATAAATTGCAGATTGTTTCTTTATTTAGTTCTGAACGTGCAAATCCTGTCCTGTCCCGATGGCGCCGCCCCCACACTTTTTTTTTCTTCTCATACACGTATTATCATGACCAGCCGACGGAAATTCAAATCAACATTTAATGTTCACGCCTTTTAACAATACAAACAACTGAAACAATAAACTTAAAATATATAAATATGCTATATAGATATGCTATATAAATATGCCTTAAAAAAAATCACACAAACCCCTCCTGTAGTAGCGACGGTGAATTCACCTGCAGCAAGTTCCCTTTTCTCCAACTCCATCCACGCAGCGGTGTCAGGTCTGCCCCGCCCCTCTCCGTGATGCAGGTTGCACAAGCAGCCAGACTTTCTTTACGGTCGGTGAACAACAGCGGTGATTAATATTTTTTTCACTGAGCGAAAAAGATTAAACCCGAGGTATGACCCAACCCGAGTCATTTGCTTATATTTTTGACCCGGCCCAAACCCGCTGGTCCCGTAATCAAGCAGGGAAAATAAGCACCATTGACTTCCATAGTAAATATAGTCGGGAAGAACCGGGGTGAAAGTAACAAAGCGATTTTCTCTGAGCTCTGACTACATTTGCATTACTACGGAGCCCCTAAGGGGACATGGAGCAAAAATTAAATAAAGTTTAGTTTATTTAACTAAACTCACACATACCTTTCATGTGCAGAATTTTTTTAAAGTTTAGTTTCGCGTGCTCACGTGAAGCTATCGCGCGCTCACCTGAAACTATCGCGCGCACATGAAAGCGAAAGTTTCACGTGCGCGCGCGATAATTTCACGCGAGCACGCAATAGCTTCACGCGAGCACGCGATAGTTTCACTCGAGCAAGCAATAGTTTCACGCGAGTACGCGAAACTAAACTTAAAAAAAAAAATGTGAACATGAAAGTTTCACGTGAGCACATGAAACTAAACTATAGATTTTTTTACTCCAATGTCACCTTAGGGGCTCGGTACATTCCAAACTACAATATGACAGCATCTTTAGCACGCAACCCTTGACAGAGATGAAAAATATTGCGTTATTTCCTCACCGTTTTGCGCGTGTAGGTCCAAAAAGCTGTTTTCAGCCATGATAAGTAAATTTTTTCTTATAATGCATCATAATGCTTTCTGGTTTCATCTGTTAAAATACTCATCAATGTGGTTATTTAGTGACCTAACACATCCTGAAGTTTGACTTCTCAGAGTTTTTTTAAAATAAAAGTAAATCATGTTTAAATTTCTAGATTTCCTGTAAGGACGAAAGTAACACTTACTTCTGTCTCACTGCTAATACTGTTGCATTATGCTGAAAATTTATATTATTCTATTCTAATCTGATTTAATTTCATTTTCATAGTGTTCATACTGTTAAACATTTTTTATTCTCAACAATTCAAGTTTGTGCTGTCGGGTTGCTTTTGAAACATTCGATAAAATTCTGATAAAATTTGAAATTAAAATGTTATTTCATAATTTTGCAAATATAAATTACAAATTATGTTTGCAGTTACATATTAACAAGGGCATAGTCATGTATATTTACTAAAAACAAGTGTAAGTGAAAAATCTTGTTTTGTTGTGTTACTTTTGACCCACCTGTGTTTTACTTTCATCCCTGCTGTCGGGGTCATAACAATGCATTACTTATGTTCAATTAAGTAATTATGCAAGTTGTTTTACATTTGTTCAAAATTACACTTGCACTGTAAAACCTAACAGTTAACTTAACTCAAACCATTTAAGTAAACCGGTTGCATTAGACCATTTAAGTTTTAAAACACATACATTTAAGTACTGTGAACTTGAGTCATGTGCAATTATGCACTTATATTTAAGTAGTGTGAACTTAAATATAAGTGCATAACTGCAATTGACTTTTAAGTTCACAGTACTCAAATGTATGTGTTTTAAAACTAATGCAACTGGTTTACTTAAATGGTTTGAGTTGAGTTAACTTTTAGGTTTTACAGTGTGGTATTGATAGACTACACTCATATCACAAAAATATATCTCTGTCTAATCTTTTAAAATTGCGTTTTTCTGAAAAATTGTACCCCCGCTCTCCCCTACTATGGAGGTTAATGGTGCTCAAAAACGGTTTGGTTCCAAACATTGCTCAAATATCTTCCTTTGTGTTCAGCAGAACAAATAAATGTATACAGGTTTGTAATATGAGAGTAAATGATGACAGAATTTTCCTTTTTGGGTGAACTATCCCTTTATTTTTTAATATAACTTCTGCTGTAAACTATGTTATGAAAAAGTGAAGTGCATTGCAAGTGAATCTACCCATGGCTAATCTATTAGTTAAATCAGTGCAGTGATTGGTAGACAAATCGAAACGTGATACATTTCATTTCCTGCTCCATACACAGAGTACTTCAACTCTGAATAGGACTTTAAAGAATGACTAGATCTGCGCTGAGCCTTTGTCCCGGTAGGCTAATTTCATTCTCAAGAGTTTGTCACTGAGCTTGGAAAAGGTGGCGTTCAGCGGGGACGCGGCGAGCCGTGAAGCGCATCCCTCTCTGAGGGTTGTGTGGGCCAGATCTATTTAGTCAAACAGCTGCAGGTGCCAGGTGTTCTGACAGAGCGTTGAAGCAGAATATAAAGACTGGTTAAAAAACCATTACCGTCCCTTTAATAATGCGCTTGGTGAACAACGTGTAACATTTCAACAATGTTTTCCTCTCTTACATGGTTCAATTACAACAAACTTTGGGGAATTGGTAAAATAACTCACCCACGAAAGAAACTTTTTGTCAGTTGACTCGTGAGTTATGTGTCTATTAAACACAAACATTAGCTTTGTGTAAGGAAGACAATGACAATGAATGGTTGGAATGACTCGAAGGTAAATAAATAACGTTCATTTTGGAGGGGACAATTTTGGTTAATAATCTGTCAGGGTCATCAAATGAATCAAAAGAATTACTTTCGCTACTGCTGACTAAAAGATAAATCAGATTTTCCTGGCATTCCCATATTGAAAAATCATTTTTTGTAGCTACATCACTGATTGGTGCGACTCTTTAAACCACACATCATCAAAATAAAAGTCACCAACCAAAATTTATGGTTTCAGTTGAGTAAAAGCGGAGCAGGCAACTTTAAACTTTGGAAGTATACGATCCATACCTTCAGGACGGAGTTGTACCATTTTATAAGTCAGAAGCCATGGACACACAGGTCAATGGCAACAAATACTCCTGCAGGGCCTTCAATTTGAGCCTTGACAGGATTGAGTTATGTGGTCACTGTCCTGTCAAATGCAATAACGGCAATATGGCTGAGGGAAAGCCGACGGTTTTATTTTTCTGTACTTCGCCTCCTGCTCTCAACCGTGTAATGGCACAGCTCAATACTAACCAGGGGCCCTGACACAATAGGCAGGGGTTTGATATGATCAGATTTTCTGTGTGTGTGCGTGACACAAAGCGGGGACACAAAGAGACCGGAGATATGAAGAGAGAGAGAGAGGTAAGGTTTTACAAAAGAAAGGACATGTATTACCTCTTGTTAATGATTAGATCAATGCATCGGTCTCTATAGCTGTCAGGATCTCGTATCAAAGCCTCAATGGAAGATCTCCATCATGAGCGCGGACGCAAATAACACGGAGACGAAGGACATCCTGTCCCATACACCTTGCATTATCGTCGCCCTGCACATCAAAAGACTGAGAGAATCAATACAGGTGTGATGACTATGAAATCCATAATCAGCCTTTTCTTCTGCGAGTGTTTATTGTTCTGTGAAGTCGCGAGCGAGCGGATGAAGGATACGGTTGGCATGGAAACAGGAATTGCCTGAGAGGTTGAACTACAAGCAAATGGCACAAAAGCTCGGGGCATCATTATCTCGCCATCATTGTCCAGAAAGACAGCGGGGGCCACACATCGGTAATTGTTTATTCAAAGCCAAACATTTATAGTTTAAGTCCGGACCCCACGGTCGTTTGTTTGATTTTAGTGTTTGAGGAGATGGTTGGAGATGAGAGGCAGTGGGCGGCCGGGGTGCAGGTAGTTTGGTATGTGTATGTCATTACAGGCACATAAGAATCTCTGTTTGTCAGGATTGTGTTACAGCGTTGGGTACTAAGTAGCATTTTAGATAAAACCATATGAATCCTGCATAGCATAAAATTACAAATAATGTCAAATTATAGTCAATTGACACCTGTGTCATTATTCTTTATCATGAAACAACAATTTCAATCAAGCAATAAGATTTTAGTTTGGGTTTAGGGTTACGGCATACACTAACCCCCATTTTATCCAAGATGTTTATGTCTTTCTTTGTTCAGTTCAGTTCAGAACAGGAAAACATTTCAGGATTTTTCCCATATAGTGGACTTTAGTGGACCTCAACAGTTTACAGTTTAATGCACCTTCAAAGGGCTCTAAACGATCCCAGCCGAGGCATAAGGGTCTTATCTAACAAAACACTCGTTATTTTCGTGGAAAAAGGTACTTTTTAACCACAACTTCTTGTCTTGTACTAGCTGTGTGATGCGCCAGCGTGACCTTACGTATAGAGGGTATGCATTGACGTCACTTTTCCACGCGACCATGCCGGAACTCGCCCTGTTGAGTGGCAAACCTTCAACATAATGGCTGGTTTTCTTAGCGGCTGCTGCGAAAATGCCAGTAAAACTGACTATTGCAAGGCTTAAATTGAATTTAGTTGGACTTGATAGCAGAGGTGGACAATACTTGGTTACATTACTTACATTTTCCAAGCATCTGTGCTTTATTAGGGTGTTTGTATTGGGAACATTTTTACCTCACTACAATCTTAAGCATAGAACTATACTGTGTATTCTTTAATATTGCATAATATTAAAATTTATTAAATACATAATTACATTAAAATTTTGTAATTTTACTTGAGTAACAGTACGTTAATGTACTTAAATATTAAATGTATAACAAAAACTTGTATTTATGAAATGTAAAAAATAAATATGCTTTGGAATGTATGTTTTCCAACTTTTAAGTAGAGAGTAAAACCTCTGCTTGATAGTGACCCTAGCAACTTATCAACCCACCTGTGGTCTGTGGACGTTGGCATGAACAATCTATTTACTTCTCTTTTCGATGTTTTTTGACCGTCTGTAAAACGATAGCTCCGAATTCTTGTTAATCTGTTAGTACAGTCTATCGCACAACAGCTTTTCCCCATTTAGACGCGTTTTCCCCGTGTTTTCGCTGATTTCACACTGTACACAAATTCTGCCACTCAGTCTTTTGCCACTCAGTAGGCATAAACGCAGTTACTTTTGCCAAAGGTGACATCACATGCATAACCTCTATTGCGTAATCACGTCGAAAGGTCACGGATGACGTATGCAAAACTACTACTCCAGTGTTTGGAAAAAGGGGACCGTTCAGACGTTGTTGTATGTGGAATGATACTAATTAATGTCTTTGTGTCAGTTTATTGTTGGTCCGAAAGTGTGCATTTCATAGCGTAATACGATCGAGCTGGCTGGTCACCTGGCGAGTGCAAGACGAGAATATGTGGTTTAAAAGTACTTTATTTTGGCAAAAATGACAATCTTTTTGCTATATAAGACCCTTGGTAGATAAGCCTCGGTTGGGATCGTTTAGAGCCATTTGAAGCTGCATTGAAACTAAACCACTGAGCTTCAAGAAAGTCCTCTATAGAGAGAAAAATCCTGGAATGTTTTCCACAAAAAAATTAATTTCTTTTCAACTGAAGACAGACAGACATAAAAATATTGGATGACAAGGGGGTGAACAAATTATGGGGATTTTTTATGAAGGAAACCTTTATTTCCAAAAAGTTCTTGAAACAACCACAGGTTAAATTACCTAACAGTTGTTAATTTATTGATGTCCTTGCAGTCTTAAAATAAAATCCAAGTCTTCTTAGTCTGAGACCAAGACCAGACTGTAGGGATGCACCGATACCACTTTTTTGGAGTACGAGTACGAGTACTTGCATTTCAGTACTTGCCGATACCGAGTACTTAATAAAAAACATGATTTAAATTTACAGGGAACAGCTTTAGTCATATAATTTAACAAAAAAAACAAGGGACTAGTTTTCCAGTTTGTTGTAAACTCTGCCTCTTTGGACAACACAAGAGGCATTAACCCCTTACACGCCGCCCAAACATAGACATTTCTCAGACCGTGGTATCGATCCCTGGTATCGGGGGACTTTTAACGAGTACGAGTACTTTAGAAAATGTGGTATCGAGGCCGATATCCAATACCAATATCGGTATCGGTGCATCCCTACCAGACTGAGTCCAAATGCGTCCGAAGCGAGACGAGACCACCAAAAAATGATCTCAAGACTGGTCTCGAGTACTAAAATACTATACCAGACAAATCTATTAAACCTTAAACAGTCTTAACCATTTTGTAACAGAGCACAAAGCTTCAGACTGCATCCTACAGCACTATTGTTATTGAGCGCTTTTATTGAGCTCTGATCTCTAATGGATGTGCGCACCAATCTCCAAACAACAAATGCTTTGTGTAATACACCCTCCTTATTTCGGCAGGCTATCAAGTTATTTAAAGTTTCGACAAACTTGAACAAAACTCCAGTACGGTGATAAGACCTCACAGAGCAATACAGTATCAGAGTTTACAGGTGGATTTTCTCAAAGCACGATCCGACTGTTAGCAGAATCTTCATAAAAGATATCTTATCTATTACGCTTGGTAAATGGAATAAGACGACTTAGCTCCACAGTCAACGCAAAGTGAAACGTCTCACCCATGCGTCACCCATCAACATTCGATTACATCAGAGTCTTATGGGAAACTCCGTATATCAATTTTATTTCAAATCTTTTTTTACCAGCTTGACTGCTGGCTTTCAAAGATTTCCCTCCGAAATCCCAGCTTTGAGATTTCCTACAATGCCGTCTGTATTTTCAAACGAATAACTAATCATTCTCATTCTCTCTGATCCTTCCAATACTCCTCGAGGTGTGATGCCCTGCCAACCTTTAATTAAAATCTAGAGCACTGTTCCCTCGGGCCGATCACAAGAGATTTTCTGTCGCATTTCCAGCTATTTGATACTTCGCTGGAAAATATAACAGATAATGTAAGTCCATCTTGCCGGAGATTGATTTAAAAATCGTCTTGTCAACTCCACGCCTTTTTGCATGGGGTCTCCAACTTATTTCTAATAGCTCTTTCATTCACATAACGTAAATGGTTGTCAGTGCTGTTTGAAGCACTAAACGCGGTTTTAATCATGCATGGCTCGCTTATAAAACCACAGTGAGAGCTGCATTCTCTGCTTTGACATTTTTTTGGTGAGATAATTTTTTTCATTATCATAAGGATTTCTGGGCCAAATTCCCATTTCTATTCTGGGTAAGAGGTCTTCTTGGGTCCAAAGAAATGTACCCGACCAGAAATGACCTGAATCACCTTTTACCCAAACCTGACTCGAGACAAACCTGAGAAAATTAGACCCGAGTCTGACCCGACCAAGTGGCAATTTTTTTTTACCCGAATGTACGTGTGTGCATATTCAATCCCGCACCCACCAGTAAAACAAAAAGAATATCGGTGGTTCATTTGTTATCTGACGATGACAACAAGGAAAACACAAAAATGTGCATTCAAAATTGATTGACAGGTCTGCCTCAACGAAAATTAATCTACTGCCAGCCACACGATCTCGCAAGCGCATCCATTTGGCAATAGCACATTCCAGAGGCCCCTAATATTATACCCGACCCGTGTCCACGTGAAACTTTTAGACCCGAACCCAGGTCACCTTAGATTTTCGGATCTAAGTGGACCCGTAAAGACCTCTATCCTGGATACAAATTGCTAAAATGATCACAGTTCTCAACTATTTACCCCTGTGATAGCATCAGAGCGATGATTCAAGTGATATTTACAGCCCTTGAGCAAAGATGCAGGTCGTGCGCTTATGGAGCGGCATGCCGAGGGCCATTGAGCTGAATGGGAATGCTAATGGATTTCTTCACCAAGTATTCATGACCACCATACGAAGTTTATTTAATCTGAAGTTGAACTTACAAAATAGAGTCACAGCTAATAATAAACACAATCTTCTATCTGCAGACGCAGTGAGAATCACTGTATATCGTCTATCTTTTTCATTAAGCAACATGTGAAGCATGAAATCTGGTACACGTCCAAGCATGTCTTAGTCGGATTCGTTTTATCCTCTCGGTGCTGACACGTAAACAAGCAATAATCCAGAACAATGTCATGTTTACAAACTAGACACGTCGTGTTCAGGTAAGAAATTGGCAGGATTCTCGATGACGATGCTCTTGAAGACAACACAGAATTTCAAATGGGAATCTGGGAGATGCATCCTGAGTCACAGCGTTTGCTCATACCCACGGACTCGCCCACCGGCTCTACGGCTGCCGCCGCGGTTTTCAACCTGACGTGAATCGAGAAACATTTCCCCAGAAATCTCTCATATCAAACGCACAGAGATGTGCCGCGGTAACGCGAGCGAGCAGCCGTAATATTATTCACAAAGGTAGAAGAGCTTCGAGCTTCATAGAGCTTTCTCAGCTGGAGCAAACCTGATTATGGATTTTAGGCGAAGAAGAGAAGTCTGACTCTCATTAGATGATTTCGAAAGTGAGGCCAGAATCTTTTGAAGTTAATAAAAGCAACATCATTAAGACTACTGATATATTCACCTTCAGCACACTACTGTACATTGAAAGCATGGTGTAATCCTTATCCTGGTGGGCAACCATGACTTTGACTTACCCAGATCAAACCATTACAGCTGAATTTCATGAAACATGTCAAGAACATCTCCAGGCTACATTTTACATTTACATATATTTGCATTTGGCAGATCCAAAGCGACTTAAACTGCATTAGAAAGTATATACTGTAGTTTTTATCAGCATGTGAGTTCCCTGGGTTCGAACCCAAGACCTTACTAATGAGCTCTACCACAGTTTTTACCCTTAAACTAAAAGAAAAGAAAAATTAATTATATACTACTTTATGTAAATATGACTAATTTTACAGTTCAGCCCATTCTTACTGTATTTGCAGATATTACTGTAGATTTCACAGCAATGTGAAACAATAGGCTACCTTATTTAGATTTACAACAACAATTAAAGAAGGTACAGTAAATACTACATTGCCAAATATGATTATATTCATAATATTAAAAAATTTTGATACAATATTAACAATTTTTGATACAATATAAAAAATTGATACAATAATTTAAAAAAAATGATACAATATTAAAAAAAAATTGATACAATATAAAAAAATGATACAATATTAACAATTATTGATACAATATTATCAATTATTGATATAATATTAACAATTATTGATACAATATTAACAATTATTGATACAATATTATCAATTATTGATATAATATTAACAATTATTGATACAATATTAACAATTATTGATACTATACACTGCAAAAAATTATTTTCAAGAAAAACAATTCTTAGTATTTTCGTCTTGTTTTCAGTAAAAATATAAACAAATTCTTAAATTGAGGTGCTTTTCCTTGATGAGCAAAACGACAAAGAAAATAAGTTCCGTTTTTAGACCAAAAATATCAAATTTAAGTGATTTTGTGCATAAAACAAGCAAAACAATCTGCCAATGGGGTAAGTAAAAAAATCTTGAACATTTTTTTTAAACACTAAATTCAAGAAACATTCAAGAAAAATTTGCCTACCCCATTGGCAGATTTGTTTAGCTTGTTTTATGCACAAAATTACTTAAATTTTATATTTTTTGTCTAAAAATAGACTTAATTTCTTTGGTCGTTTACTCATCAAGAAAAAGCATCTTCATTTAAGAATTTTTTTTATATTTTTACTGAAAACAAGACAAAAATACTATTTTTTTTGCAGTGTATTAATAAGTATTAATACTATATTAATAATTATTAATACTATATTAATAACTATTAATAAAATATTCATAATTATTAATAATATATTAATAATAGTATATAAAGACAGAGTGCAGTTATGCTAATTTGAAAACCACGCCCACCGGGGGGGAAACAATCCAACCATCTCCATTGACTTTGTATTACGTGAGGCTGCCTCCTTGTCATTTCTGGCTAATAACAAACAAGCCAAAAAACCCAGAAATAAGTTTTTATAAACTGTTGACCCCAAAAAACGAGTGTTTAAAGACATAAAAGTGGATCGCAGACTACGTGGGCGTGTGAGAGCGCAATTCCTAAAAAGTGCCCATGGGAGTGGTAATATTTGCAGGTTATTTACTAAAAAGGCGCAAATTAAATAAAACAGGCGCAACTAACTACTAAGAGCAGCGCAAATTAGTTCAGGGTCGCACATAAGCAGAGCTGATGAGTTGCGTGTGATCTAACGACACGTGATACGCTTGAGTTCAGCACTATGAACATCAAATCTTACAAATCCATAGGACACTGAAAAGAAATGGAGGACAAAAAATGAAGGTTTACAAAAAGTATTGGTATGGTGTGACTTCTCTTAGTGACTCCTCTTTTATTACCTCCAGTAAATAAAAAAAATCTTGGCAAACAATATTTCAAAAAACTGTTAGATGTTAAAAAATACTCTGGCTTGTACCACAAGCTCTCTGATGTCTCTTCTATAAGTTACAATTTCAGCCATTTCAAGCGCAAAATGATATAAGACATGCTTTTTTCGCCGTTAAATAATGGCGCAAATGCCAGTCATAACACACGCGCAAACATTAGTGAATTGCGTTGCGTGAATCATTTAAATAATCTCCTCCCACAAATGTTTGCGTCGGAAATAAAACTCTATATGCATATGCAAATAGGGCAGTTACAAAAATAACTAGACCACACCTTTATAGTGCCAAATACACTGTACGTCTTTAGTAAATCCTAACAATTGTTATTTAACTGCTGGCACAAGCTGTTAGTAAATCTGGCCCTAAGGGGGAGTGCACACCAAAGCTTTTTTTACGAGCCTGAAAACGCCCAGCGGACACCGACTGGCAGCTTAATTTTATCTGACTGCCACCTTTCTCCAGCTTCTGTTTATCAGTCGGTGTACGATGCGCCGGTTTGTTGTTTGATATTTGTCCCGCTCCTACTCCGCTATGATTGGATGGCCGTGAAAGAACTGACATTGAGTTGAATATTTTTAAAAACGCTGAATGGCGACTTTTAGAGCGGAAAACTCAGCTGCTGTTTTTTTAAGGTAATGAAAATTTTCAAACAATGGTCAAAATTACAAAAATATTAATATTTTCCGATTTATTTATTTAATAATTTCTCTCTTTATTTCTCGCTTTACACTCATGTACAAAGGCATAAGAGCATCATACTGAGTCATATGTTTATTTAACACCTACAACTTGAATAAAACAATTCTGAGTCAGACTAAAGCGGGAACTTTGTGTGTGATATTAATATGAGCATCAAACAGCCGATGACTTACACACCGCTTCTCATTAGAAGGTGCGAGAGAATACAAATAAAGTCTACATGAGAAGCCAAATCATGTGTCAGTTTATATCTACTGTATACTCTATTTAGACATCATGCATTGTATAAATTGTGACCAAGTCTGTGAAATCCAGGTTAAAGTCTCAATCTAATGATGAGATTTGAAGCATCAAAGTTTGACTTTACATTGATTTCCATAGCATTTCTTTCAAGAGATCCTTCTAAAAGTTACACAATAAACCTTTACATTTCTGCATGTTTGATATGATTCGTGATGCTTATGCTTTATAAACATTAATACTGCATTTTTGGTGTATGCACTTTTGTGGGCACAGTGACACTGAAACCACACACAGGCAGATTTCGACAGACCTACTTACTGTACCAGTGCCAAGAGTCATGAGAAGAAGAAAGCTTTTATTCACATTTTCTAAACCGATGGAGGGGCGAACTATTTAAACAGTACTGAGAGAATGAATGTTATAGGCCAGAAACATACATGTACTCTATATAAGCATTGCATTGTTGTACAAACCTAATATGTAATGAGACTTGAACTCTTTGCATTTATATATTTGGCAGACTTACAGCACATTTACAAAAGACTTATCTGTGAGCTTCATTAAAAATTCATGTGCCCTCATAATCTTTCATCAAAAACGCAAATCTCCTTTCCTCCTCGAAACAATCTCCATTTAATTCCAGTCACGAGGAAAGGCGAGAGGGCGGGGTGGCGCCCATGAAAAGATCGCAGTGATTAGCAAATAACAACATGACCCAACTTCCAATGATCCAATCAGTCTTCGATGAATGAATTTAAGTCAGATAAACAGTACTATGCAAAAGTCTTAGGCCACCACCACCACCAGACTTGTTGTTTTAGGAGTTTTAATTTCCATCCATTTTTATTTTTCCATCTATTTTATTAAGATACAAACAGAAAATACAGGAAATATGTAAAAAAAAATAATCAATTTAATTCTCAGGACTAAATGTCTTCTTAAGGCATCGTAGTAAAAGACTAATTTCTTTAAAATTAGGATTTAATTTTATTTAGGTTTAAGAGATCATGCGGTTTCCTGCTATTGCTCAAGTGGAAGGGGAGTTTACCCTAAATACTTGACACATCAGTTTACATTTTTATACCACATACACATTTCCTGTATTTTCTGGATGTATACTTTTAAAGAGAATGAGAAACAATTATCAGTCCATCTAGAAAAACGCCATCATGCCATCGCATGATTTAATGCATAATCAGCCAAAGTCCGCATATTTATACAGGGGCCACATTTTTTTCAAATACGCCGCACTTTCGCAGCATAAATTGCAGATTTCCGTGCGCAAAATATGCGGGGCTTGCATGATTTCATAATTCCCGCATTTTCGTAGCAAAAATCACATATAGCATAGCAGAAAGTTGAAAAATGTTGCATTTACTTCACACAAGCGCAGCCATGTCCCCTGTTGCCATGGGAATGTTATGAAGTGACGTGAACATCATTGAAAAGCTGCAAAAGGTGCAAACAGTTTTTGTAAGTTCCCACAGTTTTTGCAAGTTCCCGCAATTTCATCGTATAAAATTGCATAAATATCCTGCATATTCCATCGCATTTTTTAAGAAAACGTGTCGCAAGATCAAGAATTTTTGCCCGCAGCAATCACAAAAAAACTCTGCGTTTTTCTGGAAGGACTGAAATATACATGATCACTAAAACATTGCAAAAACAACAAATCTAATTGTGGCATGGTGGCCGTACTGTATGTCACGACGGGCAAAATAAGAGGATCGCTACTTCCATTTCATGCCAACTTTTAAGAAAACAATGTAATTTGACTGAAATGTGTCTAATGATCTTTTTCTTTAGAGTAATTTTTTAATGTTTTGAAAAATGCTGAACAACCCAGCACACTGTAAGAAAAATCTGTAAAAAATGACAGTGTTACTTGCAGCTGGTTGCCGGTAACTTACTGTAGATTTAAATTTATGTTATTTACTGGCAAGAGTTTGTTCAAAAGGAACCAGAAATCATCATCAACCTTTTTCTGTTTTTCCTTCAGATTTTGTTTCCAGGAATGTTTTGCTTGATGCTGTTATTTTAGTTTTACTCTGTAAATCTAAACTTAAGACATTCTTCTTTAACAAAGCATTCACATAGAATATCCAGTAAATGTACTTTTCCCGCGGTAGTTATTTTGTCTAGAACAAAGCACTCACATACCTCATATGGGTAATATACTATTGCCGCAATAGTTAGCCTGTCTGGAACCAAGCTGACTTAAACCACTATAATGTATGACACTTGCATTACATGCGAACGGCCCCTACGCTAATAGAATTCTGTTTTTGTCTCCCAGTCTCTTCCTCGACCCCGAGGACAATGAGACAAACAGACCCAGTTCCTGTGAAGGTCATTGCACCACTGATCTACTGGCTGTCCTTCAATGTGATGCCCAGCCGATATGTGACCAACGACCACCGGCTGAACCAGTTTAATCCGCTTACCTGCTTCCTATCCCTACCGTGTCTATATATGTAAATATATATACATTTCTCCCAAGGGTTTTTGTCCTTCTAGGAGTTTTTCCCACCTGGTTTTCTCCTAAGGGGTTTTTTTCGTCCCAGGGAGAGTCAGCCAACTTTGGCTTAACTTAGCACTTTACTGTATACGTGACATTATTAATACGCTCGCTTACACGGTTTATCCATAGCCGCTTTATTCTACTTCTTATACTATCTATTGATTTTCTGTGCTTTCCTCTACATCTACTCATGTAAAGCTGCTTTGCAACAATTAACAATTGTGAAAAGCGCTATATAAATAAAATTGAATTGAATTAAAGACAAAGACTTGTAAATGTTTAATGTTCATTTAACTTTGAACAAAATGTTGCCAGTAAATAACAAATTTAAATCTACGGTAAGTTACCGGCAACCAGCTGCAAGTAAAACTGTAATTTCTACGAAATTTTTTTACAGTGCATTTTTTAGAGTGTACTTTGACTATTTTTTATTTTTATTTTTTGATAAATCACACAGCAAGATTCTCTTCAAACTGTTGCTCCAATTGTCAACTGAAAGTGAAATCTGACTGAAGCAGAATATTTTACACTAATACCTACTTTTTCCAGAAAATGCAACACATACACGCACTAGTTATGATGAGAAACCTGTTTGGTTTTGATTACTAGGTGTCGAGGTACCTGTTTGTCCAAGGTTTTTTTTTAAGAAACAATAAGCCTATCAAATGTGTCCTCATGCAACTCAATATCCTCAAAGCTGCAGGTTTAACATTTATTTTTCTCCTCCCTGCACACCCTCCACGTCTCATGCTTTCTTCACTTCCCTTCAGACCCAATTTCAGAGAGTAATTTGAGAAAACAGCGCCTTTACAAATGGTCGATCATGTTTGCCTATTAATTTGGCAGAGCTGTAGATGCCTTCCAATTATGGGATGAATCATAATCAGATGCCCACCCTTATCCAAACCCTCTCCCACATTTAATTCTCAGCACATCTTGTGAGAGAGACTCAGGAACGTGACGTTGTCATTCTTGACTTAATAAACAAGCAAGCGGAGTCGTGTTACCAGCGGTACATCCACGGCGCACTGCTCCAGTGGCATAACACGGATTTAAACTGAAGATTAAATGCAAACTGACATGTTTAAGCTGTAACCTCCAATGAATTTTCCGGCCTTGTATCTTTTGCCATTGATGATACCGCTTGACATTCACCTGAAATAATTGTGACTTTGCAGTGGCGGTACTTTAAAACTAAGCTTGTCTAGGTGAAGCTTTGCATATTTTAGGATGCCATGCTTATATCTTGGGGTCAATTGAATGAGCAATGCTATGTTTAGGTTAATAGTATGAGTAATGGTGAGCAAACATCACAAATGATTTGTGTATAAATCATGCTTGAAGGCAAAAAACATATTTTCTATTTGAACCAAAATGCTTAATTTTTAACATTTAAATCAAAGTATCAGATGCTATAAACCAGCTTAGGTGATACTCTTCCATTACGAGAGAAAAATAAATCTCATAAATCTATATTTTGCACAAATATTGAAGATTTCTACCTACATACCCACTCAAAACCTCTATGGTAAAGTCAAATGCTTCCCCCTAGAGGTCAGCCGAAGTATTTTCACTTTAAATATTTACACCTTGTCTTACTTACAACTCTCCTATTCACATAAACACCCTCATTCATAAATCCTGGTTTGATATGCACGTTATTGTGTAATTTAATTCATATCACACCACGAGCAGTTTTACAAACTGCTTCAATAAAGGCATTTCATCCAGGCAGTTTCTAATAACAGACCGATGTTAAACTGCATGTCCAGAGTAATGACATCATCTAAAATCCAGCTCCAATTACAATTTAATGCCGCAGTTAGAGAGAAATAAAAAACATTTATCACAATGTGCATTGCAGAGATTGTAGGAGTGCGAGCGCTCGAGATTCAAATGGGGATTGGCTAAACAAACGCAGCTTTTTGGGCAGATTTGTCGAATAACTATCCCATTTTTCCTGTTCTCTCGATAGGCCAGCTCAAAATAACGTGACATTAAACCCATTGTGATGCTGAATGCAGAAATGTTGTATTGTAAAGATGAAGTTGAGACATCATTTATGAGAAAAGAAACTGCTTAAAGGGAAGGTTCTGTCATTATTTACTCACCCTTGTGCTGTTTTAACCCTGTATGCGTTTCTTTAATCAGTTTAACACAATTATTTTGATAAACGATGGTAACCACACAGTAGGCCTACCCACTGACTTCCACAGTAGACAAAACAAATACTATGGAAGTCAATAGTGATTCTTGTGTAGAAATGTATACAGGTCTGTAACAACTTTAAATGATGACAGAATATACATTTTTGGATGAACTATTCCTTTAAGGCGAGTAAATTATGGGCTAATTTTATTTATCCGTGAACTTTTCCCAAAAAAAGATGGTAAATAATTATTTGGTGTCTCCAGAGTATGTATGTGAAGTTTTAGCTCAAAACACCGGATCATTTATTATAGCATGTTAAAATTTACACTTTGTAGGTGTGAGCGAAAACATGCTTTTTTGGGTGTGTCCTTTTAAATGCAAATTAGCTGATCTAAATGGCAGTGCTGTGGTTGGATAGTGCAGATTAAGGAGCGGCATTATCGCCTTCTGACATCACAAGGGGATCATGTCGGAAGGGCACTTAGTTTGCAGCAATTCGACCTCGGGCGCAGTAATATTGACGAAAGTTTGACTGAGGTCCTGCAATGTTACTGCGCGCCAAGGTCGAAGTGCTCTTCCGCCATACAATATAGTTCTCATTTTTTATACGCTTAAAAAAAAATGTTTTGTTTTGGTTTTGTGCCACCATACTTACTCGTGTAAATACTCATGTAACAGTCTTTAAATAGGGAAAACATGGAAGTGTTTGGTGGCTTCTAAATTCAACCCTGTTTGGATCCTAAGGAATGAATGGTGCTAGGCTAAATGCTAACATATTTACGACGCACTGTACAAAGATTAGTGTATGCACTGAAAAATATAGGGATGTATTAATTCATCTAAGTTTAGGTAAGAACATAATCAAATATTGAAAAACGGTGGTGTTTTCCCTAAATAAATGTTTGATTAACTGTTAAGGAAAAATATATGTGTAACCTTATATAAGATCCTTGCATCCTTACAGATCCTTACAGTAGATCTTAAAACTGTCTGTCTCAATGTCAATCAATAACAATAAAAGAAAGAAAAAGATTAACATATATTGATTATGTTTTTTAAATTGTGTGTGCCAAATCTATTAGTTTTATCAGTGATTTTAAGGTATGGATGCGGTTGTTTTGTCTTTGAACATTAAAAAATATATATTTTTAAAACTGGATTTTTTTTTCAAAATTATTATTAGAGACTCTTTCCCTAATAATAAACATGCATTTGCATAAATCATGCATATTTGTCCACGCCCATGTTGATTAGAGTATTAAAAACTTAAAAGTGTTAACTAAGGTACATATAGAACAGATAAAAATATATACATATATACACATTATATATAAACATATACACATTCATAAATATATATACACACATACACATACACATACACATACACATACACGCACACATACTGTACACACACACATACTGTACACACACACATACTGTACACACACACACACACACACACACACACACACACACACACAACCGTTAGTGTAAAGTGTTGCTGTCATAAAAATAAATTTTTGTTTTACCCTTAAAATAAAATAAAAACATTGGTTTTGACAGCAGATTAAAATGCATGTGTTTTATTTATTTGTCAAAAAAACAATCCAAGAAACAAAGAAATAATAAATATTTATAACAATAAATAGTACTTTAAAAATGTGTGAGCACAAGTGTCACATTTTGACCCAGTCACGTCTGACAAATTACAGAAGTTTAAGTTATTTACAAATTTGTCACGCTCCCTTACCAACGCTCCGTAATTCTCTTTTTCACTTTCTCTTCTATATTTGTAAAGTACTTCATTCGGATCAGAAGCCCTTTGGCGGTCAGCAGATCCCCTGCGAAAAGAAACTCGTCAGTCAAACACAAAACCAGCGTGGGACCGTGGCCTTGCCAGTGAACGTCTGTCAGATTTAGGAGGTCACGGGTAGAAAAGTGAAAGAAAAATTACCTTTGTTCAGTGATGAATTCATCTGTTCGATCAAATCTTTTAATTTCCCTGATGTAAGAATAGGAAAAAAAACATAAACAGCGGGAATGCTTGCATACCTGGCAAAGAAGTTCCAAAATAAAGTCCTACGTAATAACCACACAAATCTATCAATGAAGGAATGAAATATAAACATAAAGCTAGAAAACCTTGAACTTTCTGAACCCAGATCAACAAACAAGCTGCGAGTGACATGTGTGGGCACGGAGCAATATTTTTACAATTACTTCCCGCAGAAGCTTTTTGTCCTACACACCTCGCACCGACTGACCGATAGCGTCGACCTCATCTTGGTTCTGAGTCTCTGCGAGGCTCTCGTTGACCTCCATGACTTCACGGAGAAAACAAGGGTCGGCGTTGGCATCCGTACCGTCCTCCAGTAAAACACCTTGTAGCTCCAGCTACAGCAAAACACAAAGGTTGTAAAGAGGAAAGTGATGAATCTGTGCAGACATTAAAGGTTATGAAGTAAGATTCAATTTTAGCTCTATTAATCACTTAAAAGTTCACCAAAGCTCAGAAGTGCGTCTGACACGTTTTATTGTAAATGAGAATTTTTATCTCCAACAAATCAGTATTTCTGAATGGCCTGAGGCCAGGATTTATCGGATTTGTTGGAAACGTATTTGATGATATACGTGGCGAAAGCATTTGGTTAAGATATCGCATCGAAAGTTTCATAATTTTGTACGGCACAACCTGTAAATGTAACATGAGCTTTAATTTTTGCGGTTTCTCTGCCAACTGCTTGTGTCGAGTGCAGACTTTTATGCGTTACTTTGCGCTTACTTGCGCAAAGAAACATGCGCATATAAACATAACTGTGAGAAAGCCGGTTAAGGTGTTCACATGCAACGCTAAATCGGGGTAATGAGCAAAAAACTACCTCTGCGGTTCGGTTTTAGCTTACTTAAAATGCAAGAATAAAGTCATTATTTACGAGAAAAAAGTCAGAATAAATATAATTTCGAGAATAAAGTCGTTTTTTTAACGAGAATAAAGTCGTTATTCAACGAGAAAAAAGTCAGAACAAATATAATTTTGAGAATAAAGTTGTTATTTAATGAGAATAAAGTCGTTATTTAACGACAATAAAGTAATTATTTAACGAGAAAAAAGTCAGAATAAATATAATTTCGAGAATAAAGTCGTTATTTAATAAGAATAAAGTCATTATTTAACGACAATAAAGTCATTATTTAACGAGAAAAAAGTCAGAATAAATATAATTTCGAGAATAAAGTCATTATTTAACGAGAATAAAGTCATTATTTAACTATTCTTGTTAAATAATGACTTTATTCTCGTTAAATAATGACTTTATTCTCGAAATTATATTTATTCTGACTTTTTTCTCATTAAATAACGACTTTATTCTTGTTAAATAACGACTTTATTCTCGAAATTATATTTATTCTGACTTTTTTCTCGTTGAATAATGACTTTATTCTCGTTAAATAATGACTTTATACTCAAAATTATATTTATTCTGACTTTTTTCTCGTTAAAAAACGACTTTATTCTTAAGTCGTTATTTAACGAGAAAAAAGTCAGAATAAATATTATTTCGAGAATAAAGTCAATATTTAACGAGAATAAAGTCGTAATACGTACATGTTTATTAATAATATATTATAGTGTGTAGTGAATTTACTGTATTTATATCACTGTCTTAATGCAGTAAACAACGTAAAGAATAAGCCTAAACAGAATATATTGACTTCATTCTCAAAATTTTACGACTTTGTTCTCATTAAATAATGACTTTATTCTCGTTAACTAACGACTTTATTCTTGAAATTATATTTATTCTGACTTTTTTCTCGTTAAATAATGACTTTAATCTCGCATTTTAATGACTTTATACTCGAGATGTTTTTTTTATTTTAGCTTGGCCCTAATCCTCCTATTAACAACAATTATATTTTAGCATTAGAAATACTGGTGTGACTAAAGAGCTGGTACATTCTCCTTGGTTTGATGTTGTGTTATACAGTGCAAAGATGTTCATTTACAAGTGTCAATATACTTTTACGTGGCTGTGGTTTACAACCAACTTCTCTTATATACTCAAAAATAATAATAATATTTACCATGTAGATGGCCCGACTCAAAGGCTTCTGTAGCGTTCTGTAAGCTTTGTTTACCAGGGCTGATTGTGTTTCTGAAAATTCTTGTTCTTTCTGTAAACAGACCAGATCAAATTAAAGTCATTCTTTTATCAGAAAAAAAAACAAACATGTCGGACGAAAATAGGCACATAAACCCGCAAGGCTACAATTTAGGATATTAACAAAAAACTGAAAACAAGGTCCAAGTTTTTAAACTTTCCCAAACATTACTTAATTATATACTGTTGTCACATTTATATTAAAGTATCATGACAAATCTTGTGTTCGTGATAAGGATCTCCTCTCGGGAATGCGGTGAATTGTCAAAAAAAAGGAATGCCGGCAATGTTAATAATTGTGTTTTTCCAGAAGGATCTCAGCATGTGGGTGGACGCAGAGGGTCTGAGCTGTGATGAGATTCGTCAGCCAGACGTCAGGTGGAATAAGAGGTGAGAAACCAAAGAAATGACTTGCAGAAGAAAAACATTTTCAACTGTCAGAGTTGCCAAACCCTGGAGGATGAACATCCAGCTGGCTTTTACTGTCAGGAGATGACCGGATACGTAACGCATACAGCAATCACCCGAGAGCTGTCTGCAGACTTCAATATGAATGATCTCATGTATACTCTTTACTTTCGTGGATATGGATTACATCTAACCTGGGAATGTGGAAGGAAAGGTCTAAAAGAAGGCTTATGTCGATCACCCCAAATATCAAAAAAATTTGGTTCCAGAAAAATTTTGCCTTTTTTGCACCACTATGATTTTTATAAGCCACAGTGTTTAAACTTTTTAGGAAATTCAACCAAAAGCAATGGCATAAATGCATTTTATATCATGGTAGCATTTGTTGTACTGAACTTAATTAATGCAGATTAAATTATTAGATCATTGTATTTCAGTATTTGATAAAAAAAAATAAGTATAGATATTAAAAAACAAATAAGTAAACTGCCACATGCATTATTTATTTGTCATGAAAATAATTGCTCAGTGCAAAACTCTTAATGGTCCTATAAAAAATGTATTAATATCCTTTTTTTGTGATTTTGACATAAAATAGGACTTGAAAAAAAGAAATACAAAAACTATAATTCTATTTTATTTTTTGAAAATCTGAATAAATAATCTAATAAACAAATGGATTAATGGGGAAATAAACATGCATAGGGCTGGACAATATGAGGGTCATATTGGACCATACCGATACAGACGATTTTATCTTATCTTGTACTTAAAGTGCTTTATTTTCGCAAACTAATTTAGTACTTAATATGCTTAAAAAATCATCTTTAGTACTTCTTAAGATGTTCTTAAGATCATCTAAGTGTACTTCACTGTGCTATTTTGAGACACCATAAATATAAACTAAAAGTTTATTCAAAAAAATTATGTAGGTACCACTTGTAGTAAACTTGAACCTTGAAATAAAAGATTTGCCACCTTTTGGCTTTCATACTTAAGCGGAGTTTCACATTTGTGCTTGGGGGGCAACTACCAGCAAACAAGGGCACTGCAATACTTTGAGAGTGTGGCTGCATGGTTTTTAAATATGTTTTAAATTAATATGAATTAAAACTTTAGCCTTAAGTTTCTGAGTCTACTTATTCAAATATCAAGATAAGACAAATAAAATATGAATTTTTATATTTCTATTTAATAACGCAGACCAAATCATAAGTGGGTCTGGTCTGGGGGGCCACCTTTGTTTTTATATTTGACATGTTTCCCCAAAATTAACCCTAAGACAAAGCACTGGGCTAAAAACACATTTGATCTCATCTCTCCAATATTAAGGTTGATGTGTAATATTTTATTTGCTATGTCACACATTCACTGACTTTATTAAAGCGTACAAATATGACTTAAACTGCCCTCTTAAAAGAAATGCTCCTCCATTCAACAGTAAAAAAACACTGTAATTTTGTGACGTGTCATCATAGCCATTATGCCTACAATGCATCATGAAGTATTAGGACACAACAAAATATGGGATGTCAGCTTGATTATATGGCACAGAAAATGTTTTTATAATAAAGCCCAGTACCGATGATTTCTGGCTGAAGTTGTCAGGATGCAGAGATCTTTGCAGTTCAATGAACGTTCTCTGAAGTTTCTGAATGTCCAGAGAAAACTTTTGTTCACTATGGAAAGAAAAACATGTCCATTAGACAAATCTATAAAAAAAAAACATTGTGTTGTTTAAAACATTTTTCTTTTTGTTTTTGAGAATATCCAGCCCACTCTTTTCTATTTAATGAAACCAGATGGTGACCAGACTGTCAACTACAAAATAAAAAAGTACATTAAAGTATAAGAAAAATGGTCCATATGACGTGTACTATAACCACTGCTGTCTGAAGCCTACGAAACACACACAAACAAATCCGTAATGTAATTTTGGAGTTTGACACCCCCAATTCCTCATTCACTTCTGCATTTATTAACAGGACTGCCCAAAATATTAAATAGTACTACAAAGATTATTTGTGTTTTGTAAAGAAAAAGCCATATATGGGTTTTGGATTATATTGGGTTTACAAATTGTTTTCATACATTTTTATTTTTGTATAAACTATCAGTGTCAGGCCTCTAAATGCACCAAACATATGACTGTGAATATAGAAAACTGTGGAAGCAAAAGCAGAAACAAAACACATTCATAATTTATACATAATCATAATAAGTGATACATATGCAACTACATTAACATCCAGTTGACTCACCAGTTCAATATACAAAAATAGTTGGTGTTATCAATAGGAGGTTGAATCACTTTACAGGATGAACAGAAGAATAATTCAGCAGAAGATCCGCATTTCCAACACAGTCTGTTGGCTGTAACAGAACAGAAACGCCTGCAGTTCCCTTCAGCTACTTTATAATGACAAGCGGCATTCATGCCCTTATTGTGAAAGGTGAACGATCTCCCTGAAGCGAAACGTGAATATGACACAAAGTTACGACTTCGTGGGTTCGATATAAAATTATTTACATTCTCAAATCTTTGAAAAGTTATTAGGAATCGCAGTCTGTTTAAAGACGCCATGCTTATCCACAGAAAGAGTGTTTTAAAAGCATAAATTTCTCTCTCCTGCTCGCTTCCTGTAATATGTTTGGAATTGTGTCAAAATAAAAGTCTTGTATGCTCGGTAGCTTTTGTAACAAACATATTTGCAAAAAGCACAACATCAAAAAAGTATATTAAAAGAAATTCAGTAAAAACAAGGTAAAGCATAAAGCAATTATTATTATTATTATTATTATTATCATTATTATTATTATTATTATTATTGTAACACTTTACAATAAAGTTAATTAGTTAACATGAAAGTAATGAACTGCATTCATACAGCATTTATTAATCTTTGATAATGTTAATTTCAACAATTAATAATACTTTATTAAAATCTTGTTAACGTTAGTTAATGCACTGTAAACTAACATGAACAAACAATTAAAAGCTTTATTTCTATTAACTAACATTAACAAAGATTAATAAATACTGTAGCTCATGGTTTGTTCATGTTAGGTAATACATTAACTAATGTTAACTAATAAACCTTATTGTAAAGTGTTACCATTCTTCTTCTTCTTCCTCTTCTTCTTCTTCTTCTTCTTCTTCTTATTATTATTATTATTATTATTATTATTATTATTATTACTATTAAATTAATGGGACAAACAAATAAATACAAAAATCTCCTGTTCTCCGTTGTTAATTATTTTATTGTCTTATTGTATTATTATAGTTATTATTAATACTTTTAAAAATGTAGAGTGTAAAATTAAATATTTAAAATAAATATCAAAAACAAGGTAGAAAATACATTTCCCGTGAGTCTGTGCGGTCGTTGTGATTGGTCGAAATATGTTATTGGAAGTTCGCTTGAAACTCATGTGGAAGTGAAGTGAAATGGTTTTCCCGGCAGATTGATGAGTTGCCCATGCTGCCGATAGTCCAGTTCTGCAAAGATCGTTTTTATAAGAGGACTTGCGAAAAGGTATGCATTTTGATATGCAATTGCAAACGCAGCATAATAACATTACTTGATCGCGTCGATGTTCTGTTGATGATATTTTATTCTGATCATAAACAACAGCGAGCTTCCTTGATCGCTTGCATATCCGTGAGCAACTAACGGAGTCAAGTTCAGATGTGTTCTTTCTTCTTAAGTCTGTTTTCTTATTAAACTTTTTTGGTCCGCTTTGATTTCGGTCGTGCATTGAATTTGTAGACTTGAAATTGCAGGTTTAAAACGATTTATTATTGGTGTTAAAGCTTATTCGTGTGTCAAACGTGTCACATTTACATATAACCTAACGCCAAGTTTTCAATAATGTATTCAATAACACTGTACGTTGTTAAATATGCACTTTCAGAGTGCAGAAGCTGCTTTTAGAGTATACAACATGTTTTGTGTTTCAATTGTGAAAGTATCACATCAAAAGCTTCAAAATAAAAGTCCTCTGGACAATGCAATGAGTGTAGGTAAAAATTTATTTTGTTGTCATCTTTGATAATCACTCATCATTAGAATTTCTCTTAAGCCTTTGGAGTAATGGAAAATGTTGCATGTCTTACTGTTTGTTTCACATGTTCTCCAGTGTAAGAAAACATCATGTCTGAAGAACCCGGACCAAGTGGCCAATCACAATCCCAGACCCAATCCCAGACTCAGTCCCAGCCTGGGTCCAGTTCCTCATCCGCACCAACATCATCAAGTCAGGGTTCCTCTGGATCAGGGACCTTAAGTTCTGTTGATACAGTCCCTGTTCAGGAATTACAGTCCATTCCTGAGGATGAAGAGGAACCTCCGCCTCAAGTTTGGGGGCGTATCATTCCCTTGGTGCAGGGGTTTAGTGTTCTCAGTTAAGTATATCGTTTACCTTATTTAAATAAGCTGAATAATACTTTTAATATTTCCCTGTTTGTTCTTAAACACTCTTGAATATTAATTAATTCCAGAAATGTTGGCAGTAACTCTTTATTTTACTATTTTCTGAAAAATTTTATTAGAAGTGTTTAACAGTAATGTAACTTGTACTTTCCAGACTGCGTGGAAAACCAGTACTCCTTCGGAAGAGACCGTCAGTGCGACTATTGTTTTACTAAATCAGCTATCAGAAAAACAGCACGCTTCCACACGTATAGCAAGAATCACTTCAGGATTTTTAGGGTAAGATAAGTATTAAAGGAGAGGTGCACGATCTCTGAATGCCAGTTTTGACATTTGAAATCACTTAAACGAACACACCCCTACCCCAATAGAATTTGGACCTTCTTTTGATAGACCCGCCCCACACATACACAACTAAGGCAATGATGTCGGTTAGTAGACATACCCCTTAATGCTGATTGGCTCCAAAGCATTTCTCAAAAATCGTGCACCCCGCCTTTAAGAAATATATTATTTAAACTCTTTATTTACAATGACTTTTCAAATTTATGTGGTGAATGCTTTAATAAGTGATTGAGAATATGAGTTTTTTTTATGGCCAGTGCATATTTGAGAAGCAGTGTGGCCAATATAACACAATGTAATGATAGACAAACATGGGTGACTATTATTGGTATGCATGCTTAATAGTATGCTCATACAGAATGACGTAAAAAACACATATGTAGGGCTGCAACTTACGATTATTTTCATAAGCGACTAATTGGGTAAAAACATAAATATTTACTCAATTAAAATCTTCACTTATTAAAGCTAAATAAGGCACTAAATAGGGGTATTCACGTGTACTCCAGAACTCAGCCGAAAAGCTGAGGACCTGGCAACGCTGCGGACAGTATTGCTTTTAAACCAGCTGGTTGTGCGTTAAATAAACATGCAGCTCGCATTGTATGAAGAAACTCCCCCTGTCCTGTAGTTATAAGCGCACAGCTCGCAATCTATAAAGCGGACATGGCCCGACGGTATTGCGGCATCATGTGACCTTGCAGACCTACTAATCGTTAATGACATTTGTTGATGACAAATTTTATTATAGTTTTTTATCAGTTTTATCAATTAGATGTTGCAGCCCTACACATGTTAACCATGTACATTATGGAAAATATTTATATGACCATTATTGATCTTGTGTTAACTTGACTGATACTGTCTCTGAACAATAAGGAAAAAATATTATTTATTCATTTTTTGTGATTGCTTATGATCTACTATTGATTAGTGTCTACCCATATTAATTATGCTCACAATTACTCATATTGTAATGCAATATAGCCAGTTGCAATTGTGCATGTTTTGTTTCTCTTATGGTAATCAAAAATCAGCTTTTTGTCGTGTTTGTTATTGGCATCAGTCGACATCTATTACAATTAAAAGATATGTTAACACTTGTCTGTTTTTCTCTGCTATTGTTTTAGGATGAAAATCTTGTGTATATTGTTGACTTAAGCGGTAACGGTACATGGGTGGATGATGATTTAATAGGTCAAGGAAAGCAGCGCATTCTGAGCAATAACTCTGTCATTGCACTGGCAGAGCAGAAACATCAAGGTAAGTTGTTCATAATTGATACATTGGACGACTTTTTTTTTCAGTTTATGTACTTGAATTTTTCAAGTATAGCTAATTAAAACCCTAAATTAGAGTATTCGCATGTAGAAGTGTACCTTTAAAAGTGCAGAAGCCACACATTGAGGAGAAGCAGCAGCAGCATCTGATTTTATAAGCTCACGCCGTACGTAGAAACAGCGGCTGGTGTTTTTATAGTGTATCCACTGTACAAAAAGACGGTGGTGCAGGAGCATGTGATATCACAGACCAAATAATCAACAATGAAATTCGTTGACAACTATTTTCACAATTGATTGTTCAGGGTTTCCCGCAGAAAATGTGTTAGTTAAGGTGGTGGGGTTGTGCCGGTGAGCGGGCCGGGGGCTTGGCAATCAAAGGGGCGGGGCGTACGCGTCATGATGAAAATATTTTTATTTAAAACACCCAAATTAAAAACTCAATTTTGAAGAAACTATGACAGAAAATGAACATATACTAGATTATTAATTAATTAAATGTTTTATCAACAGGCTAGTTATCCTCCAGACAGTGACGGACCATGTCTTTCTTTCATTTCGGCCATGTGGCTCGTGCCCGCTCGCGGTGTAAAGTGCGTCCACGCTACTCTCCGAGATGCACTTGACAGCCTTTTGTGCAGCAAATTTTTTTCTTTTGGACGACCTACTTAAGGTGGTAGGGTATCCCAGCTTAGGTGGGCCGCCCGAACTGAAAAGTGCTGTGGGAAACCCTGATTGTTATTGATTTGATCGATTAGTTGTTGCAGCTCGAATCGTTGACATAATAATCGAAATCGTTAGCCTGGTTAGCCAGACCTACATCAAGATGTAAGGTCTGGCAACTCTTCACAAACGGCTCAATGCAAGGGGTGGGATATAAGGTTGTCCCTCAAAATGCCTCTGCACGCAATAGGATAGCGCTACTGTATGACGGATCAGAGCAACGAAGAAGGTGACGTAGTTACCGTAACCAGTCGGCAAAACTCCAAACACATCTTTCTTGCTTAAAAAGGACTTCAGTAGGGTTTATTTGCTCTTCTCTCAAAGAAAAACATAAGTCTAAGTCCTCCAGAGTCGCGGCCAAAGCCGCTTCAAAAGATAGCTGTTCGCCAGCAGCAGCAGCCATTCTCTGTTTTCAAGTAGGAACCGTTGCAGCTCTGGCGTCATCATGTTAAGCCCGCCCCACAGACGCTACACACGATGTGATTGGCCTGACCAAATTTTGGTTTTTGGACCGGTTAAGTGTATTGTGAGTGCCTAGACTAAACCCTGGCAGCAAATATATTTTGCGGCCGCTAGGGTGCGTCTAGATTTCTAGGCTACGAAATCGTAGGACCTGTGATGATTCACATTAATTTTTTTCTTTCCACAGTGTTTATGTTTATTGATAAGATGGGCAATGATCAACCGAATCTCCCAGCAGAGTTCAGCAGCAAATACCACATAGCAAGAAAGATCGGAACGTAAGTGACCCACAAAACCCATTAATATTATAACAATCTTGCCGCATGTTCAGACAAAGCTGAGTTGCATTATAATAATGCCATTTGGAGAAAGCGTAATGTTTGTTTCGATAAATTAGTTTATGCTGCTATTTGCTCCGTTTTTCAACAGAGGGGTCTGTGGTGAAGTCAAACTTGCCATTGAAAAGGACACCTGTAAAAAAGTTGCCCTAAAAACCATAAATAAAAACGATTTCCCATCAATAGGGGTATGCTGCAGATACGTTCACTTGATGGTGTACATTACAAAATCATATTCGATATATATTCCACTTAATTTAATATTGAATGTCCTGTATGCATCCCACAGACAGCCACAAGAAACGCAGAAAGAGAGATCGAGATTTTAAAGAAAATTGATCATGTAAGTCTACGTTTTTGAATATTTAAGCCACTGGAAGATAGAAAGGATGATTTTCATGTATTGTTTTTCTTTCCTGCAGCCATGCTTGATCAAAACAGAGGATTTTTACCAGACACAAGACTCCTACTACATTGTTCTGGAGTAGTAAGTCTTTCTGTACTGTAATAATACTCACAAGAACAAAGCAAACTACAGAAATAGCTAAAAATACAATAAAGAGTAAGCAATCTGAATATTAATAACTGAGGATTTGATACGATTGGAGTGATTTGTTAAAAGATGGTTTATTTCTCATAATGCATGGGTTAAAGCAGATGGTACACATGGCAATATATTAAAGGGGACAGAGAATGAAAAACCATTTTTACCTTGTCTTTGTTGAATAATGGTAGTCTACCACGCATTCACGAACATACAAAAAGTGTAAGACATGTAAACATTTCAGTCTCATAGAAATTCCTCTTTTAGAAATGTCAGCCAGAAAACGGCCCAATCTGAAAATCTGATGCTTATGACATCACAGGCATCTAACTGCCCCTCCACTTTAAAATAATTGGCTACATTTTTTGAGTGGCAGCAAAGTCAGCCAATCAGTAATGAGATTGCAAGTTAAGCCAGTAGGGGGAGCCAAATAGGTGCAAAACCACTTGTTTAAAAATCCCCCACCCTAATAGAGCTATCTGAGAGAGGATTTTAGGAAGCTTCTTAGGCATTGTAGACCCAAACAAAACAAAATTTGTCTACATGTCACATCACAGAACAAGGATAAATACTCCGTTCAATCATTCTATGTCACCTTTAAAATCTAAAAACTAATAATCAAAGTATAACTTTTTATGTTGAAAGTTGTTACAATGTGTCTAATATTTTTTCTATATATATAATCTTTGTTTCACGCAGCATTGAGGGTGGTGAGCTGTTTGGCAGAATCAAAGCTCAGAAACAACTAGAGGAAGAAATAGCTAAACTTTACTTTTATCAGATGCTCAGAGCTGTTGAGGTGAGTTATGACACATGGGAGTTTTCAATAAAACATCATCTCATAAAAGTGTATGAATACACAGAGACAAACAAAGAGTTTAAATCACTCATCTAAACCATTCAAAATTAGCAAAAATTGCTTCATGTCCACGTATTTCATAGTCCTCAAATGTAATAGACCCCTAACATGAGCGATTCCTCAATAGATAATCTCCATGTATTATCCTATAGTCGGTGGCACGTCATTTTTAATGCCACCCTACGACTGATGGGGTGTGGAGTGATGCATGAAATTTTTTAACACTCCTGTGTTTTTAAATAGCAGACCGCCGTCTACATCTAGTCCAGTATGAGCATGTTAAAACTTCTACTGGCCGTATTTCAGTGAGGCGATTCGAACTTATGTTACCCACATAAGAGTCATGTCTCAACCTGTCAAGCATGTGCACTACTATAAAATCCCTCTTGATGTTTTGTAGGATTTGCCAGTGGCAATTCAGCCACACTTTTGTCTGAAGTGCATTACTGTATGTGATGCTGAGCAACAGTACAGAGAAAAAACTCAAAATACTCTACTAAAGTATAGACGTGTTCATAAATCTGTGTAATTTAAATTTCCCCTTGCAGCTTGAAGGGGGGAAAACGTTCATATTGAAAATTTATAGATTAGGTCTGAATGATATTTTGGGCAATTTGTTTTTCTGCTATTTGTATTGCGGTATAAGAAATACTGGATGACTTTACCAATTGAGGAGATGAATTAAATTGTGCATTTCTCATAAAGCTCCGAGATGGCAACTTAAGCCGGGTGCATACCACAAGATAATCGGACTGATTTGGGCAGATTTTCCCTCTTATGACAATCCTGAATCTGCTCTGAAACACGTCAGGGGCGCTCCGATTGCAAATATTTGACATGTTGAATATTTACGATCATAAATCTTGTTTGGGGTGGACCCCGAGGACAAACGCACACTCACGCCGTAGATTGTCAAGTGAAACAAAACGATACCCATTCAGATGATGAAAGGTGAAACCATAACATCTACATAGCACAACAGGCGTAGTCCAGAATGCAGGGTTCCCACGGGTCCTTGAAATTCTTGAAAGTTTGTGAATCTGGGGACGAAATTCAAGGTCCTGGGAAGTTTTTGAAAATATACATACATAGATACAGGTCATTGAAAGTGCTTGAATCTATTTTATGCAAGACGTTTTCTGAAAAAAAAAATCCATATTATTCCCTGTGTAGTGTAGGATAATATCATAAAAATTCTATTTTTTAAGCACACGTGCTAAACTGTTCGCTTTAAAAGCTTATATCTTCTGTATGCAAATGTTGATTCATACCAAAATGCTTTTTTGCACAGTTGTGTTTGACATATAAAAACATCTCGGGTTACGTATGTAGAAGGGAACGAGACGCTGCGTCTCCCTTGCCATACTTCCTGCGTCCCTGTAACGCCGTCTTTGGCAATATTTCAGATAGCGATATACTTCCTGGCTCCCTCGTCACCCTGTCTTTGTCGTTAAACCTCACCATTGGTTGAATTTGATATACACATTCAGACGCACTTACCCCTGAAGGCGTCCCCAAAGTGTCACCGCAGTGACGCAGCACGAGTTCCCTCAAAAGAGAACTGTAACAATGTATCTTTAATGGTAACACAATGTAACCTTGCGCTCACTTGAAATGTGTCCCCACATTTAGTACTTGAATTTGAGGGTATTGGACCTGGAAAGTCTTTGAAAGGTCCTTGAATTTGAAGTTAACTTAAGATGTGGGAACCTTGAAAATGAGATGTAAAAAAGCAGTTTTTTTTGTATTAATGACATTTCTTTATGCCCGTTGTTTGCCATGTTTGTTTACTGTGAAGTCACGTTTGGTTCCGAAAAACATTGCGAGATCTTCATGAGATTTCCTGTTTTCTTAGCCGAGACTCGCGTTGTTTGTGAATTTTAATCTGATCTGCGTAGTGTGCTAGTCAAGACTGTAAAAAAATACAGACGTAGTGCCCGTGTCGTTACCCATAGGTTTGTAAAGAGCTTTTTTGAAACTTAAAGTAGGCGGTGCCTGCTGTCTGCATCTTGACAGCGCGCCACCATACATCACTCACGAATAACCGAAAATGGGTAAAGAGACAGGACGTGAGTGAAGCTCTTTGGTCATTTTTGAGCGTGATGCTAATGGTATAATCAGATTCAATGATTTATGCTAACCTATGCGAAAAGTGGTTCCGACATACCCGGAGATCAGTTGAATGTTTTCCAAAACGGTCAATTGTTTAACTCTAGGAGAGCTGGAAAATGAGCATATTTTCAAAAAAAAGTGGAAAAAAGTTGTTCTTTCAAAACCTTCTTTTGCCATGTGAAAAAAGTACAGCAAAATATAATATGTTTATAATATGTCTGTAAATGTACTTTTTCATGCACTAATTTTGTTCTTAATATATGAAAAATGAGTCTTTAATATTTCCTAAAATGTGACATGTTTGTCAAGTATAAAGCAAATACTAGAAATGTGGAAATTCAAACATGCATTTCTTTATTGCCAGTATCTTCACAATAATGGGATCATTCATCGAGATCTGAAGCCAGAGAATGTCCTGCTAGCTTCACATGATGACGTCTGTTTGATTAAGGTGTGTATCCCAGCTCAGTTGGTAAAGCATTGCGCATAGGTCAAAAGTTCAATTCCTAGAGAACACGCATACAGATCCAGTTTATAGCTTGAAAGTTCTGTAAGTCGCTTTGAATAAAAGTGTCCGCAAATTCTTTAATGTAACGCATCAGTGTGAGATTGCATTTTAGCTTGAATTTAACATAATAAAAGCTTTCAAACGAGTGTATCTTTAAAATCCTTACCTCAATTGTTTGAAGCAGTCCCAAAGTTGAAAGAACCAGGCGATGTTGGCTGTTTGTTGTTCCTCCACTTATTATAAGAGAAACAATCCTTGTTCTGTGCTGACCAAGAGTAATGATATGTCTGGATGTCCCACTTTACAGATAACGGATTTTAATCAGTCTAAGATTCTTGAAGAGTCCTCTCTAATGAAGACACTATGTGGGACGCCCACCTATCTCGCCCCTGAGGTTTTCACACACGCTGCTACTGTGGGCTACACCAAGGCCGTAGATTACTGGAGTCTGGGTGTTCTCCTATTTATCTGGTTAGTAAAGAGTAATGCCTAAACATGAATCTGGCATATGTTAATACTTGTGTTTGTTTAAGATAGGATCTACTTGAACAAACAAATTCTTCGTTAGACACAAAATAAGAATTGGGTTGCATGCAACAAGTTTCATTTATTTTAAGATTAATTTATACGATATGTAACATTTGAACCACAATATACAGTGGACCTCAAAATTTTATTTGTAAAAACGTTTAATAAATTGTTGCATTAAAGGGGCTGTGTGTAGATTTTAGCGGCATCTAGCAGTGAGCGAATTGCAACTACAGTAGCGATCACAGGACAAACATGTCGTCGTCTGAGATATCGTAGTGATGAAACACGCTCTGTAGAGCAGTTTGTCCATTTAGGGCTACTGTAGAAACATGGCAGTGCAAAATGGCGACTTCCATGTAAGGGAACCCCTGGTATATGTAGCAGGGTTCCCACGGGTCCTTGAAATCCTTGAAAGTTTGTGAATCTGGGTGAAAATATTCAAGGCCCTGGGAAGTTTCAAAAATGAACATGCTTAGATACAGGTCATTGAAAGTGCTTGAATCAATTTTATGCAAGAAGTTTTCTGGGGAAAATGTGTATTGTAATTTAATATCATAAAAATTCTAGACTTTTTAAGCACACGTGCCAAACTCGCTTTAAATGCTTATTTCATCCGTATGCGGGTGATTCTCACGAAAACTTGGTTTTAAAAATGTCATGAAAATGTAAAAATTGCTTAAATGTACTTTTTTTTCCCACCAGACATTGAAAAACAAAGTCTGGAGTAAATGGGAACATTAATTTAAACACTTTTACTTATCATTTAACACTTTTTGTAACATAATTTAAAAAATTAGTCCTAAAAATCTCATTACCGCAACAGTCAGAAAACATCAACACTGACATATTTTCAAAATGACATGACAAACCTGAAAGAACATAATTTGGAGATTCTGCACATGCATTTAAAATCAAAGTATTATGCTTCTATTAATTAAATTAACATTTAATAAGCATCTGTTGCGGTAATGATAATCAAAATGTCGTGTAAGCATTCTGACAAGACAATATTTCAAATTAACTGTAAAAAAATGATCTTACCTGGTAGCCATCTTGAAGTAAGTGGTCCATGTGCTTGGTCACTCAAAATCAAACTTTATTAAAATTCTGTATGTGTGCTTAAACTGTTCTCAAAAAGTGTTGCGGAGGATGAGAACATCAGGCATGGACACATCATTTTCCTAATTTTTCTTCATTATTATTATACATGAATATTCAGTAAATATTTTTTTTTCTGTCATCTAAAGTAGTCTAGCAAAACATTTATTTTTTTCTAAATATTTTTGTGTTAATTTGATTAAATTACAACATAACGCATGTTCAAACACAGCCGGACACATTGCGGTAATGAGAATTTCAGCAGAAAATGAGATAAAATTGACAAATTATAAATTCTTATGTTGAAATCACACATTGTGCAAGGTAGAACACAGTATTGTGTTAATTCTGATGCTTTTTAATATTACTATATTACACATTTTATAGCTAAAATCATTAGTGCCGTTCTGTTTCAATGGTTTCGTGAGAATCACCCATGCAAATGTTGCTTTTTTGCATAGTTGTGTTTGACACATGAAAACGTCTCGGGTTACGTATGTAACTGTTGATCCCTGAGAAGGGAACGAGACACTGCGTCTCCCTTGCCATACTTCCTGCATCCCTGTAGCGCCGTCTTTGGCAATATTTCAGATAGCCATATACTTCCTGGCTCCCGCGTCACCCTGTATTTGTCGTTAAGCCTCACCATTGGTTGAATTTGATATACACATTCAGACGCACTTACCCTTGGAGGCGTCCCCAAAGTGTCATCGCAGCACGAGTTCCCTCGAAGGGGAACTGTAACATGTATTTTTAAAGGTAACACAATGGAATCTTGCTCTCACTTGAAATGTGAGGGTATTGGACCTAGAAAGTCCTTGAAAGGTCCTTGAATTTGAAGTTAAGGTGTGGGAACCCTGATGCAGGTAAAACGGCTTATTCGAATTTTATAAAAACAATACAGTTCATTATGTAAGGTCTTTATACACCACTGAACATATATTATGTATATTATACTGGATTTTTTGTCAAGAGATCCTTCTAAAAGTTACACCGTGCACCTTTAAATAAGAAAATAAAGAGCTCGGATGCAAAAGCGGCTAAACGCCACCTCCGTCAAAAATGACATAATGATATTGACCAAACGTTGATCAAAAACGTTTCATTTGTTGAAGGTTTGATATTTTAATGCAATAACATTTTTGCTGTGTCCACAAAATATCTAGATGTTTTTGAGTCCGTGATATGCTTATTTTTTTTTCCAGTAGTAAACTTTGTGGTTATTTAGGTTTGCAACAATTATGTTTTTGGAAACGTAAGCGCACTCATAAATGCTGTAGTATTGTTTAAGTACAACAGTTATATATAAAAAATCCACAAAAAAACTCTATAAAATGGTATAAAAAAAAAATACTTAATTCTGTACAGTAATATTGTTTTTTTATATTTTAACTAAAAACCATTAGCTCAGTCTGTATGAGAGAATACCTCACATAGATGTGACAAAAATTTTAAAACTATATTCCTACTATACTATACTCCTATATTATTTTTTTTTCTCTTTTTTCCTTTCTATACTTTTTTTTTATTTATTTATTTTTTTATTTTATTCTTATTTATTCTCTTTTTCTACTTTTTCTACTTGTTTTTTTTTTTTCTCTTTTTTTTTTTTTTTTTTTTTTATGTATGTGATGTATGTATGTATGTGTATATGTTAATCTGTTATGAGTATGTATGGATATATTTATATCCTTTTCAGTTCCATTCCTTACCCTTTCTATGTACATTATTTAAAAAAAAAACTTAATAAAAAAGATAATTATAAAAAAAAAAAACTATATTCCTAAACCATGTGTTTGTTTATCTGTATCGTGTTAGTTTGGGCGGCTATCCTCCATTCAACACCGAATGCAAGACGATGACGGTTCGAGAGCAGATCATCAATGGTCATTATCGTTTTATCCCATCTCAGTGGAAGAACGTCTCTAATGATGGTAACTCGTACTGTACATCTTATACTTTGGATGCATGGTCATATACAGTGCAAATTAACAAACGTATTTTCAGCCAAAGATTTGATCAAGAAACTCCTGGTTGTGGATCCCGAAAAGCGCCTCAGTGTTGAAAAGGCCCTTGAACATCCCTGGTTAAAGGTACACATTGACAATACAGTATAAATGTCTCTGTATGATTGACAAAGGAGGGCTTGGTGAAAGTTATAAAAGGGAAAATTATAGCATTTTGATGGATTGTTTGTGTCCTTCTTTTGGATAATATACCCAGATGAATCATTCACAATAAGAACATCATTATTACATGCATTTAGCAGACACATTTATCCAAAGTGACTTAAAATGCATTTTAAGTCTGCACAATATTGTAGAAAAATTTGATGTGTGATAACTTGCTGAAAATCTGATATTTGGTATGTGTTATGATAATACTTTAAGTTTATCAAATTAAATTATAATGCAATAAAAACTTAAAATGATAACCAACGATAACATGTTTACATTCTTTCTGGGGAAAAAGCATCACTCCATCCAGCATCAACCTAAACTTTGACTATACATAACTTTTTGAAGTATTAAAATTATTAATTTATTGCAAACCATTTCTATATGTATAACGTGATATTCACCTGCTGTTTTTTATTTGAGAATTGAACCCATAATGTTTGTCCTGCTAGTGCAATTAAGCTACAAATAATATACATAAGGAATCTTGTTAAATGAAATCTTACATTATGATACGTTATACTGTACATCAATGTGATTTGTACCACCACAGTGCTTAAGAGACTAAAACAATCGTTTTTATTTTACAGGATGATGAGATGAGAAAAACGGCAAACCAACTTATGTTTCCTGGAACAACATCCAGAGTAAGACACACACACATCCATTTATTAATTGACTTCATTTTATTTGCTGATTTTTGTGTTGATTTTGTTTTTAATTATGTTTTTTTTTCTCACAGAAACGTAAGGCACAAGAAGGAGAAGGCGAACCGTCATCCAAAAAGAAACCTGCTGCTTAATATTAACACTTTTTATTCCTGTGGCTCTTTTAAACTCTCTGTCCTGACTTTAGCATCCAATGTTTCTCACTGTATAACACTGTAAATATTTCTTTGTCAACAATAAAATGTTTTTACATTTTTTTATTCCATTTATTATATAATTCTACAAACAACTACATTTATTTATTTATTTGGCAAACCAGACTGCCGAAAATGGGCAAATATAGGAGAGTTCTTTCAGAAATCATGTAAGTGTAGTGTAGAGGCCTGTTATAATTTGTACAGTTAGTTAAAAATATAAATTAGCATTCTGTACATTGACTCCAAACCTCATATTACTTGAACATAATATTTGGCTAATTAGACGTTTCAATTGCAAATCCTTTTAATTCCCATGAGGTAAATCGTAGACACGTTTTAACGTTAAATTAACAACATTAAAATGTTATCTTTATAGAAAGTGAATTATTGTTAAAAGAGAGATGTGGGCTTTCACAGTTTGGCTTTGGACTTGTCTCTTAATCGGTACAGAATGCTGTGAGCTTCATCAAAAGAGCCCGAAAGTGCAGACTGTACCCGGCTTTTCCAGCTTTGAAGTTTGGGTCTGTCCTTTAAAATGTCCCTGCCGCCGCCCAGAGGCTGGAAGAGATTTATATTAGAGGAGAAAAGCATTATGACCGTATCTGTGGGTATTCCCATTACCAATAACATGTGGTAGCACTTAGGAAATAAGGTTGCATTTGTTAACATTAGTTAATGTATTAGCAAATATGAACTAACAATGAGTAATAGTTTTTCAGCATTTATAAATCTTTTAATGTTAGTTAAAGCCTTAAACTAATGTACACTTTTTAATATTATAAATTTTGTTAACAAATACAACTTTATTGTAAAGTGTTACTGATGTAATTGCATGTTGAGTTAGGATTTTTTTTACTGTATGATTATCCACCCATTACTGGTAATTTCTTAATATTAAGTTAGGTATTCAAGCGAAAATGATAAACACAAAAAAGATGTGTAAGAAAATGCTAACTCTCCATTAGACAAAACTAACCCATTAAAAAATAAATGTATTTACTGTTTTGACTTTTTCATTTAAAAATAAGTGTTAAACTATTAATGTGACCCTGGACCACAAAAAAAAAAGATTTATGCATCATCTGAAAGCCAAATTAATACGTTCCCATTGATGTATTTGTTAGGACAGGACAATATTTGGCCGAGATAAAAAATTGGAAAATCTGGAATCTGAGGGTGCATAATATTGAGAAAATCGTCTTTAAAGGCGGGGTGCATGATCTCTGAAAGCCAATGTTGATATTTGAAATCATCTAAACAAACACGCCCCTACCTCAATAGAATCTGGACCTTTTTTTGATAAACCTGCCCCACACATACGCAACCCAGGCAACGATGTCAGTTAGTAAACATGCCCCTTACTGCTGATTGGCTACAAGTGTGTTTTGGTAGTCGGCCCGACTCCCTTTTCCAAAGTGTTTTTCAAAAATCACACACCATGCCTTTAAAGTTGTCCAAATGAAGTCCTAAGCAACACACATTACTAATGATAAATACATTTGTGATATATTTACCGTAGGAAATGTACGCAAAATCTTCATGGAGCATGATCTTTACTAAATATCCTAAAATAAATAATTTTGACATATATGTATTGTTGGCTATTGCATCCAATATACCCATGTGACTTATGACTGGTTTTATGGTCCAGGGTCACAAATGTTCTCATCTATTTCCCATTTTTGGGACTATACTGTAAATCTACATTACACAGTTCAAAGCTACATACAATGTGATCAACTATTCGTGTCTTAACACTTTAAAGTGCATTATGTACAGTGGCAACATTTACCTGCATGAGCTCACAAACTGCTAACAAATCAGCCAATGAGATGTCATCACCACAAAGGAAAGCCTGTCTCTTAAGAAACATGTTTTCCAGCTTGTCTAATGTCTCCTCCAGTTCTGCCAGTGCCTTGTCAACCTTCCCAGCATCTGTTGGCTGTCCTGTCATAGCTGGCAATAACACCTGCAGGAGAACACTGAACTTTTAAAGAAATGTATCTGACATTTATATTATAATGCAGCACGTAACGTAATTTAAGAAACATTATAATACACAAAGGCTTTAATAATTTGTAAATGTATAGCATGAGCGATGGAATGGAAAACAAACCCTACCTCATAGATGAAGACTTTGGCAGCGTGCAGGCGTGTGTTCATGTGATGCCAGGCTGTGTATTCATCCACTCTTGCTCTCCTCACTGGCTCCCTTGGGTACCAGTGATCGGGAACATTGTAGGTTGTTGCCAGATACTTCAATATCGCATCACTGTAACAGAAAGAAGAAAAAAAAACACTGACGTTCCAGTAAGGAGATGACGTTACTTTGGTCTTTTGTGCAGATGTATAGACATAGATGTATTTTCTGTTCACTGTGCCCTTCATTATTCAATTCAATGTTTTGTCTAGTTTCTTATTATGAGCATTTACATTTTTGCATTTGGCAAACACTTATATCCAAAGCAATATATTGTGCATTCAAAGTATATTTAATGACTGATGTCAAACCCATAACCACTGTTCTGCAGTGATCGACCAATAGGATTCATGCATTTATTTATTCTAACATTTACATTTACGCGTTTGATGGATGTTTTTGTGCAAATTGGAAACAAACCCACAACCTTTGCATTGTAAATGCAATGCTCTACCAGGAATCTTATCTGTTTATCTCACTCAGTTCCTTGAAATGATCTCCTGGTGTTCAGTTTCAGGTTCTTAAAACTAATGTAAATGATCTTATTTACCTCTCAGTGAGCACAAATCCATTGTCATCCATCACAGGGACTTTTTGCATTGGGTTCAGTTTGGTGAAAGCAGGACTTCTCTGTTCACCTAGAATTAAATAAAGGGGAATATGAACTTCACTATGAGATTAGAATTGAATGGATGCATGAGGACAATGCATATAAAAGACACTGGACTGAAGCGTAACCTTTACACAAAGTTGGATTCAAGCCAACTGGACCTCATATCTGGACCTTCCAATCAAAAACAACATTAACCGAACAAGACACGATCTTGCTCACCTTTTCGCAACGCCACGTAGTCCACCGTGTGAGGTATTTTGTTGTTTTTCAGGAAAATGAATACAGCTCTGCATGGCTGCGACAGTAAATCCAGGTAAACTTTCACTGCCTTTCCGCCAGCCATAGTGACAGCGCCGTGTGGTGTGACGCAAACAACACGTGTCACTCATTGCGTCAACGTCACCGCCCTGGCATCCAATCACATGCGATGGCTGTGTCCGAATTCTCCCTCTCGCCTTCATTCGCTATTTCTTACATTATTTTATTAATTTAATCCAGTTGAAAGTATATTAAAATAAGTGGTGAATTCAGACACCCCAATGCGCCCGAAGAATGGCGGGCGCCATCTTGTGTCAAACTCGGGAATTCATTCGGCTACTGTAATTTTGTGAATTTTTTGACGTTTTTGTTATTGAATTTGCATCTGCCAAAGCATCAATACTAATCCTTCATTAATACTCCAATACAGGTTTTGGTTTATGTGAATCATAAAAGATGTCACTGGTGAAAAACAATGAACAATATATTCAGGAAAAACAAGCGTAATAACTGGAAATAATCCTTAACTTGTTAAAATCATTTGTCATTCATTTTTATCCAAAGACAATCAACGTGCAATTGTAAATGTAACGTTATAATGTTCAATAAAAAGTTGTGTTTCCTGCAGGGGGCGCTACGCCGCAAGTCATCCGCATTAAGCAACGTCACTGATCTGGCATCCAATCACAGGCGACATGTCACAGAATAATTAATTAAGTTACTCTAATGTGCGATAATGTCTCGTTAATCTCTTTTATTTTTGTTTTACTGTGATGACACGCATACTGTCCAAATATTGTAAAATGTTTTTCATGATTAATGTAATAGAATATCTGAATGCTTCAAATTAATTATGTGGAGACAATCTAGTGTAGCATAAGTGTGCCTACATATAAAAAATACAAAAAATAATAAATGTTTTGGAATGGAATTATGAAAAATATGCCAATAGGAGCCCAGAAATGATCAGGGTGAGATTTCAAGAAGCTAAATGATAAAATGCCAAGAGCACAAATTATTCAAATAGTTACAAGTTTTAAAGGGAACATATGATTAAAATCTGTATTTTTCTATGTTTAAGTGCTATAATTGGGGTCCCCAGTGCTAGAAAATGTGAATTGAAAATGTCAAAAATTTTAACAAATTTTGCTCCCCTTGTGATGTCAGAAGGAGATAGTACTGCCCCTTAATCTGGGCTATCCAACCACAGCACTGCTATTTAGACCAGAGAGAGAGAGAAAAAAATGTGAGTTTCAATTTCAACAAACCACCATCATGGCAATCAGTGTTTGCATTTCATCAAATTATTTGCATTTAAAAGTTACACCCAAAAGCTGCACATTTTTGCTTACACCTACAAAGTGGCAATTTTAAAATGTTTACGGTAAATTATCTGTGGGGTATTTTGAGGTAAAAGTTCACATATGCACTCTGGGGACACCAAAGACTTATTTTACATCTTAAAAAAGTTTATGTGAGAGTGACCCTTTTGAACAGTACTCTACTTTTTAACATAAAATATATGTTTTTGTGCAAACATTTTCTTTATTGTCATATTTATTTGACCACTTAAATATAAAAATATGAAACAGTGCTCTGAGTCATACATTAATATACATAAATAGTCAGGGATAACACAATAAAGCCCAAAGACTTATTTCTATATACATGATAATTTTGTGTTTGTATTAAAACAAATAATGTCACAGTGATTTAAGAAATATATATGTAATAAATTCTACATACAGAATTCCAAAGAAAGTAGCAAACAGTGTTATACAAGCCAACTAATCCTGGTCATCACTTTAGTATCTCTGTATAGTTTTGTTATAATGAACCTATATTGTTTTTTTCTGAGACAGACTATATAAAGGCCTGTATTCATTATGAGGGCACATGATGTATCAGTAACTGTGTGTATAAATGACCATGCAGTCACATTCGGCACATACTGTATGTAATGTGATTTATAATGATGAGGACACTAAAGGTCCCTCGGCAGTCCCTTTGGCAGCAATGTGTTTCTTTTTCTCTCGCGACTGAAACTCGGCATGAATTTCCAAAAAGGTTTTGTTCTTGGTTTCAGGGACTACGAAGAAGATATATGTGCCCACTAAGCAACATACGACCAGAAAAACAAGAAAGCAATACTGTTGCAGGCCATTCTGAGAAACACAAAAAGAAAAGAGTCAGTTCGGAGAAAGGCAGACATCCATATGCAAAACATCTATTGAGAGGACAACAACATGTTTTTACCACTATAAACGGGAAGATAATGCCAATGATGAAAAAAGATGTCCAGTTGACAGAGCCCCCGATCATGTACGCAGCGGGCCGTGCCGTTTGTGTAAACATCTCTGTTGTCAAAATGTTTGTCACACCACCTGTAGCACAATAATGCATCTCTCATCAAATATATTTGCATTTAATGCACAAGTCAATGATATAGATGTAAGTTTAATGCATTCATTCAGTTATGCATTTACCTGGTCCAAGGCCAAAACTTAAAATAAATGCAAAGACACAGACCATACTAATGTAGGGAACCCATGGGCTGGACTCCTGTGAGGGTTACATAGCAAGATAACAAAATTACATTAACATATAGATTTATTGTGTACAATAAAAGATACAAATGTAGACACTGGTACTGTATTCAAATTAATGTAGGCTGTGAAATGTAAATCAACATTTACCTGGAAAGTGAGTGAGATGGTGAAACAAACACACCACAGACTCATGAGAGCGTATCCACCAATAATCAGAGCTCTCCTTCCTAAAGACTCAATCAGAAGACCCTGAAACACAGACAGATATTCACATCATCTTGCACTCGTGCTGCTCATACCGAAGCGCAATAATGTGAATGTTAAACGCTTAAATGAATCACAAAAAAGCATGAGGACTTACACAGGTCAGTGCAGTGACACACTCACACGCTCCGGTTCCCACTGCAGCGTAAGGAATCTTATCTGCGGGAATACCAGCCTGGGTAAAGACATAGCTTGCGTAGAAATAAATCTGGAGGAGAGAGAGATCTATGTGAAATATAAACAGATTTTACACACAAGCAGAAATAAACACAGATAGCTTTCAGAAAGAAATATCTGCATGATCGCACCAGCAGTGATGAGAATCTGAATCATTGTTTTTTATTCAACATACACTTGAAATAATATTTTCAACCCCACTGCAAAAAAATGACTTTTTTCTTGTATTGTTTTTAGTACAAATAAAAAAAATTAATCAAGAAGCATTTTCTTGTTTACTTAAATGACCTGCGGAAAAAAAGGCTAGTTTTTGGACAAAAAAAACATAAAATTAAAGTGAATTTGTACCGAGCCCCTAAGGTGACATTAGAGTTAAAAAAAAGTAAAGTTTAGTTTCATGTGCTCACGCGAAACCTTCAAGTGCAGATTTTTTTTCTTAAGTTTAGTTTCGCCTGCTCACGTGAAACTTTCGCGTGCGCACGTGAATCTATTGTGTGTACACGTGAAACTATCACTATAGTTTCATGTGCGCACGCGAAAGTTTCACGTGTGCACGCAAAACTAAACTTTATTTAAGTTTTGCTCCATGTCCTCTTAGGGGCTCTGTAAATTTGTGTCTAAAACAAGCAAAAAAAAATCTGCCAATGGGGAAGAAAAAGAATCTTGAACTTTTTTCTTAAACACTTAATTTCAGAAAAATGTAAGAAAAAAAATCTTACCCCATTGGCAGATTATTATTATTATTTGCTTGTTTTAAGCACAAATTCGCTTAAATTGTTTATTTTTGTCTTAAAAATAGACTTATTTTCTTATGAGTCATTTTGCTCAACAAGAAAATACATCTTGATTTAAGAATTTTTGGATATTTGTACTGAAAACAAGACAAAAAATACTACGTAAGAAAACACTGCAAAAAATGTTTCTCAAGAAAAATGTTCTTAGTATTTTTGTCTTGTTTTCAGTAAAAATATAAAAAAATTCTTAAATTAAGATGCTTTTTCTTCATGAGCAAAATTACCCAAGAAAATAAGTCTAGTTTTTAGACCAAAAATATCAAATTTAAGTGATTTTGTGCATAAAACAAGCAACAAAAATCTGCCAATGGGATAAGCAAAAAAATCTTGAAAATTTTTCTTAAACACTAAATTCAAGAATTTTTTATTTTTCTTACATGTTTTACTTAAAACGTGACAAAAACAAGATTTTTTTCTTAAAAATAATTTTTTTGCAGTGCAGCATTGGGTTTTTATATTTGACCCAACAATGGGTTAAACAACCCAGCATAGGTTCAGTTACAACTCAGCAGGTTGGGTTCGTTCATTTTTTATATTTTTAACCCAGCATTTTTTTAGTGTGAATATTGGTAGAATATCGTGATTGGTAAACAAAAATTTGTTAAGAAACTGTTAAGTTTGTACAATGAATGTACAGGTATTTAGAGTCTGGTCATTGGGGCAGTAACCTTTAAATATGTGATAAGTACAGATATGTATGCATTCTGCATATGTGGGGGTGACTATGTATCTTTAAGGTACCACTATGCACTCTTTAGATAAATATGTGCTTTACCTAAAAAGGTACCACCCCAGTGGACCATTGTATTGTTTTTCTGAGAATGTACCAGAATCAAATCAAAATAAGACCAGTAAAGATTGTGTATGTATGAGTGAGATACACACAGCATTGATGCCATTGAGCTGTTGGGCAGCGTTTAGCAGCACGACAGTCAGTAGTTGCCAGCGCAGGCTGCCGTCAGTAAAAAGCTCCCAGGGCTTCTTGGGTTTAATCCCGACCGCACTGATCCTCTCTTTCTCCATATCTTCACGCTCGCCGTGGTACTTATCTGCTCCGTGAAGCCATATTAGAGCTGAAGAAAAAGTAAAGGGGCAGAAAATTTCTTTACTCACAAGATGCTCTTTTTCTCGCTTTTGCTGTTCGGTTCACCCCATGGATACGCATGATTTCATGAGATGAGATAAAAAAAAAACTTCAAAGGAATTCAAATGTGACTCATAACCTTTTGTGCCAAAACAGGCACTTTCTAAAAGTACAGACGAAACAAGAAAAACAGACAGAAACAGACAGAAAGTGCATTGATTATATTTGTTAAACAGCCATTTCCTTGTCTAAATGTTTATTTAGTATGTTGGTTTTATGTGTTATTTAATCAAACGTTTGATGCACAGTAGTTCAATAGTTCATATACACTGTCAGGAAAATGGTCCCTAGCTGTCACTGGGGCAGTATTCTTGTGCACATTGTTACCTCAGAGGTGCATATTGGGATACCAAAAAGTGCACATAAGGATACCAACGAGTGCACATTAGGATGCCTAGGAGGTGCACATGGGTATTAAAAAGTGCACATTAGTACTCAGAGGTGCATATGGGTACCAAAGAGTGCACATAAGGATACCAACAAGTGCACATTAGGATACCTAGGAGGTGCACATGGTATTAAAGAGTGCACATTGGTACCTCAGAGGTGCATATTGGTACATCAGAGGTGCATATTGGTACCAAAGAGTCCACATTGGTACCTTAGATGTGCATAATGTACCAAAGAGTGCACATGGTTTTCAGATGTGCATATTGTACCAAAGAGTGCACATTGGCACCTCAGATGTGCATATTAGGATACCAACGAGTGCACATTAGGATACCTAGGAGGTGCATATGGGTATTAAAGAGTGCACATTGCTACCTCAGAGGTGCATACTGGTACCAAAGAGTGCACATTGGTACCTCAGATGTGCATATTGTACCAAAGAGTGCACATAAGTACCTCAGAGGTGCATATTGGTACCAAAGAGTGCACGTTGGTACCTCAGAGGTGCATATTGGTACCAAAGAGTGCACATTGGTACCTCAGAAGTGAATATTGTACCAAACAGTGCACATTAAGATTCCTAGGAGGTGCATATGGGTACCAAAGAGTGCACATTGGTACCTCAGATATGCATATTGTACCAAAGAGTGCACATTGGTACCTCAGATGTGCATATTGTACCAAAGAGTGCACATTGGTACCTCAGAGGTACACATGGGTATTAAAGAGTGCACACTGGTTCCCTTACAGGTGCATATTGGTACATCAGAGGTGCATATTATACCAAAGAGTGCACATTGGTACCTCAGAGGTGCATATTTGTACCAAAGAGTGCAAATTAGTACCTAAGAGGTGCATATTGGTACCAAAGAGTGCACATTGGTACCTCAGAGGTGCATATTGGTACCAAAGAGTGCACATTGGTACCTCAGAGGTGCATATTGTACCAAAGAGTGCACATTGGTTTTCAGATGTGCATATTGTACCAAAGAGTGCACACTGGTACCTCAGAGGTGCATATTGGTACCAAGGAGTGCAAACTGGTATCTCAGAAGTGCACATTAGGATACCAACGAGTGCACATTAGGATACCTAGGAGGTGCATATGGGTATAAAGAGTGCACATTGGTACCTTAGATGTGCATATTATAACAAAGAGTGCACATTGGTACCTCAGAGGTGCATATTGGTACCAAAGAGTGCATACTGGTACCTCAGAAGTGCACATTAGAATACCTAGGAGGTGCATATGGGTATTAAAGACTGTACATTGGTACCTCAGAGGTGCATATTGGTACCAAAGAGTGCACATTTGTACCTCAGATGTGCATATTGTACCAAAGAGTGCACATCGGTACCGCAGAGGTGCATATTTGTACCAAAGAGTGCAAATTAGTACCTCAGAGGTGCATACTGGTACCAAAGAGTGCACATTGGTACCTCAGAGGTGCATATTGGTACCAAAGAGTGCACATTAGGATACCTAAGAGGTGCATATGGGTACCAAGGAGTGCACATTAGGATACCTAGGAGGTGCATATGGGTAAAAAAGAGTGCACATTGGTACCTCAGAGGTGCATATTGGTTACAAAGAGTACACAATAGGATACCTAAGAGGTGCATATGGGTACCAAAGAGTGCAAATTGATACCTCAGATGTGCATATTGTACCAAAGAGTGCACATTAGGATACCTAAAAAGGTGCATATTGTACCAAAGAGTGCACATTAGTATACATCAGAGGTGCATATGGGTACCAATGAGTGCACATTAGGATACCTACTGTAAGAGGTGCATATGGGTACCAGAGAGTGCACATTTGTATGTATACATATTTGTGGTACATATTAGGACTTTTTTGAAGGGTACTGCCACGACGACAGCTTGGGATCATATTTTTCTGCCACTGTAGATTTATATTTTGAATAAGGTAATCAAGCTCTTGTTTACTCTCTAAATTATGATTTCTACCCAAACATAAGAATAATAACTTATATACAGTATTGTTAGCATTTGAAAAAACGCTTCAAATAACCGCACATGCTTGCAATTGCAAGGGCATTTTTAAAAACTACTATCTTGTACCCTTTCTGCAGGCTAAGTCATCTCCACGATCGATGAGCAGGTACCGAGGGCTCTCGGGGAACCAGGGCAGAATCAACAACTGCATAAAGGCTGGAATGCAAGTTGTTGAGAGAAGGATGGGCCAGTACTTCTCTTTACCCAACAACTCCCTGACACAAACACAAAAACATATATGAGTCATAAAATCCTTATAAATCCTCTATAAGAAATCTAACTGCATATTTTATACCTAAGGAAGAAAATAGTTGGCTGCAGACTTTTATAAGCTTGCGGTAACAAAATAGTTTTTTGCATCTAAAATCACAGTCATATCAACTAGCATAAAACATTTAAGACTCTAAATGTATTGCATAAAAAATTTAACAAATAGCACAAACAACAGGCAATTTTCTTGACACTATCTGACACTGCTTCCTCTCTTTACTCACGTGAGACCAATCACTTGTCCGGTCAAGATTCCACCAGTGATAAAGACGGACGTTCCCATTGCCATGGCACCACGCACAGCCCTGGGTGCAATCTCACCGAGATATAGAGGCTGCACGCAGATCCCTATACCTGTCAATCAAATGAACCGAGTTCACAAGGATGCTTGTTTACCAAACAGGAGTAGAATGAGTTTTTAATGCAAATCCAGCTGTCACAAAAGTTCAATGTTACGGTCTATTCAATGCAAATTAAACATGCATGTGTTTTGTAAAACAGTCCCTCGGGACATGAAAACTAATAGACTTTTACGCCATCTGATTTGCATGTAAAGCTTCAAATACCTGCATTTACTCCGGTTATAAAGCGGCCAATGATCAGAAGTTCAAAAGTGCTGGTGGCGTAACTCAAAGCCATAAGTAAGGCACCCAAAAGTGAAAAAATGTTGTTGAACAAAAGCGTCCCTTTCCTGAAAGAGATGACATCAGCACGATTTAAACCATTATGAATATGTGTAGTCAGTAAACCCTAAACTGGACTCGCCGTTAAATTAGTCCACCATCCCAAAGGTCCTATATGTACAATTTAGGTACAGCTATGTATAAATTTGGTGCCAATATGCACTGCTGATATTGGCAAATGTGTACTTTTAGGAAAATTGCATGTCAATAAAGAGCGTGAGAGAGACCCGAAACAATCTTGAATATTTGACTACATTCTTACATCGCAAATGCATTTAACTTCAAAAACTGGGTGATTCACCTTCCAAATCTTATAGCCAGCATTCCTCCCACCGATGCTCCCACAAGCCCACCAAGTGTGAATATGGACACTATGGTGGACCAGAGAAGAGTGAGGACCTGGGAAGATATTTCTGTACCGTAGCGGTCAATCCATGTATGATTGATGAAGTTTTGCACAGCCTGTTAGAAACAACACAAATATAGGTTAAATATGTAGGTCATGGGTCATAGAAAAGTGACTTTACCACAGTAAAATTTTACTTGTGTTACCATGTGGTAAATAATAACACAAACAAAACATGGCTGTGCGTGTGTGCCTACTTAACTTCATTTTTATCCAAAAGTGAGCAAAGCGTCCCTTTGGAGACTTCCTCATTTGTAAAAATTGTAAATATAAAGTGTGTGTGCATGCTTGCTTGCTTGCGTGCGTGTATTGTCACAGTTGTTTTTATCTAAGTCATGTTAAATTGTGACAGAGAGTAAACTCCAAACATGACATTAAGTGCAAATCTTTCACGTGACTCACTAGGGGATGTTGCTATAATAACTGTTAAGTCACATGTGCATATACCGAACTCTTTTTCATGTTAAATTGCACAAGTGCTCTGCACAGCTGCCCCGAATCTGTACAATATAATCACTGTGTGGTACAACCAGAACCCCTGACAGCAACAATTTGGGTCAAGCTTGGCTAATGTACAAGCTGACACATTTCTTACCTTGGTAGGTGCATTTATGATGGATACATTGTAGCCGTATTGAAACGTCCCACCAATGCATGCAGCCCACACGGCAAACAGGAGAGACTTACTTGGAACCTGAGGTTAAATAGGAAGAAAAGAGCTTGAGATTGATTTTGGCTCACGGCACACTCATATACATACTGGTTCAGTATGAAGTACAGTACAGAAATAAAGTGGAGGAAAGTCCAGTATACAAAAGCCATACACTGTATCCAGAATGCATACAGTTAAAATATGCATGCAAGTAAAGTACATTACAGAATGTAACTTTTATTGCTAGAATTTCTGTAATAATATTTTGTAAAAATGCACAAACAAATCTATTACAGTATCTTTTACATTCATTTTTGTTAATCTATTGAAATTATTAAGTAGCCTTGTAGAAACAAAATGTGCCTCTATTATAATTTATTTTAAATAATTGTATATATTCTAATTATAATTAATTAATAAATTTATTAAATATTATTATTAGTAGTAGTAGTAGTAGTAGTAGTAGTAATAGTAGTAGTAGTAGTAGTAGAATAATGATAATGATGATGATGATTATTATTATTATTATTATGTGCTAAAGGAATGTTCCTATAATCTATTACAACAACAACAAACACAACAATATTAATAATTTAATTATCATTATTTGTTATTATTGTTATTATTATTATTATTATTATTATTATTATTATTATTATTATGTTCTAAAAGGAATGTTCCTATTATCTATTACAACAACAACAAACAAAACATTAAAAATAATTAAATTATCATTATTTGTTGTTGTTATTATTGTTATTATTGTTATTATTATTATTATTAATATTATTAATATTATTATTATTAACAGCATACCTTTATTTGTCGTATTGGTTCTTTCTGCTCTTTAAGCAAAGGTTGATATTCCTCAAGATCTTCATCTCCCATTTTCACTTTACCTCTTAATAAACTAAGTTTTACTTAAAGTTTCTTCACAGATTCAGGCCGTCTCTGAAATGTGAACTCATCCTTGGCCAGATAGAGTCTTAAGGTTCCAGATTGAGTCAATAACAGATATATCTGCAGAATTACAATCATGCTGTTGTTTAGAGCATGAAAAATGGGAACTGCTTGAGATGATTCAGGGTGAAATTCCCTTTAGAGTCCCTCACAGAAGCCTTGCGTGATGCCTGTGAGTTATTTTTGTCATTTAACAGATGCATGTCAATTGCTTATCTACACTCAGTCCCGTTGATAATGCATTGATTGCCCTATTTCATTCTGTACCGTATGCAGCATTACAATTTTAAAGGCTTACCTTTCTTACAGTATTTGAAGAATCTTCTGGGTTATTCATTGTGAGTTTGTTAATTTCGGGCAACATTGGAGAAATAAAGAGATGTTTTTATTCACTTTTTAGGTCTCACTTCAAAGATTAACCTTGGATGGGCGGTGATTTTCTGTGCAGTCATTAGTTTAATCATAAGCTTCAGTTGACACCCCAGTTACTCTGGGGAGAAAATACAGAACTGTTGTTTGGATTGTAGCCCAGTGCTAGTTTTACATTTAACATTTGCCTGGGACAAAATGTTAAATCTATTAAACTGCATCAGTTGTATTGGTTGGGCTTTGATCACAAAGAGACCATTGTTGTTGTGTCTGTCAAGTGACCTGCATAGCTCATAAGCTTCTTTATGATTCAAAGAAAACTGCATCAGTTTGAACGTCCTGTATCATCATTGATATTGTTGAGAACAGGCTTGCAAAATATAACAAATATGTAAAAAAAAAAAAAATGTCATGTGAACATGTTTTGTACATTTATAATGCTCGCACGGAGTCTGTGAGATGAGATTCTATTTAAAGCCTCAAGTTTAATATTTATTTATTACTTATTTGTTATATTAGCTTGGCTTTTTTAGGCTTTTTTAACATATTTTATGTATGTTAATCATTTAAACAATAATACATATCAACACTGAAAATAAAATAAAATCAACAAGTAAAACAAACAGGTTACTGTAGACTATATGAAAAAGTGCTACTTTTTTATAATTATTACATTATTATTATTATTATTTATTAATTAGGACTGGGCATAGATCAAGATTAATTTCATACAAAATAAAAGTATTTTTTGCATAATACATACATACATAATACATATATATATATGTATGTATGTATGTATGTATGTATGTATGTATGTGTGTGTGTATGTATGTGTGTGTGTATGTATGTGTGTGTATATATATATATATATATATATATATATATATATATATATATATATATATATATATATATATATATATATATATATATATATATATATATATATATATATATATATATATATATATATATATATATATATATATATATATATATATATATGTGTGTGTGTGTGTGTGTGTGTATATATATATATATGAGTGTGTGTATGTATATTTATATATGTGTGTATGTGTGTATATAAAGAAATACAGAAATAAAAGTAAATAAACAAATATTGAAATAAATAGATATGTGAACATATTTAAAAATGGAAAAAGTAGGCAATAGTAAATATAAAAATAAATTATCCCATAAATAAATAAATAAATATTGACATAAAAAGATGTGGAAATATTTAAATATGAAAATATAAAAATATATATATTTATTTATTTATTAGGGCTGGGCACAGATTAATCGAGATTAATCTCATACAAAATAAAAGTTTTTTTTGCATGAGATTAATCTCATACAAAATAAAAGTATTTTTTGCATAATACATATATATATATATATATATATATATATATATATATATATATATATATATATATATAGATAGATAGATAGATAGATAGATAGATAGATAGATAGATAGATAGATAGATAGATAGATAGATAGATAGATAGATAGATAGATAGATAGAAACAAAAGTAAATAAACAAATATTGAAATAAATAGATATGTGAACATATTTAAAAATGGAAAAATACGTGTGGGCAATAGTAAATATAAAAATAAATGATCCAATAAATAAAATAAAATAAATAAATAAATACATAAATAAATATTGACATAAAAAGATGTGGAAATATTTAAATATGAAAATATAAATATATATATATGTGTGTAAAGTAAATATGAAATAAAATAATTGTATAAATATAAAAAGAATGTAAAATATATACAAAAAATAAATAAAAGTTATACAAAATAATTTTACGGCTTGTTTGAGTCATTTATTCCTTTATTTATTTTCTTATTATTACATTTATTTATTTTACTTATTCTTAATTTTTGAAGGTTTGGACCCCAGACACAGAAAGTAGCAATACCAACTTTAGCCACAAGAGGGAAGATCTTAAAAAAGTATACAAAAACGATAACTTTAAAATCTTCTCTGCTGCTTTATATTTAACCTTTATTAATTTTTTTAAGAGTACGCTTAGAGTATATTTTGTAATTGCTAATCTTTGATGAGATTTTAGCGATACTAACTGTACTAACAGTCTGTTTGATTGTAAACCCCGCCCTATTTGTTGTCACGTGACCGCTGCTTGCCTAGTAACGACGAAAGCGTCTCTCGCGCGAGGAAGAGCTGCTAGCTAGCAGCCACGGAAGATGTACAACCAAATGGATCAAGATGCGTGCTAAATCATCGTTCACTTACTTTTTAACATCTCCCTCGTTAGTGCACACTCATGCGAGGCGTTCACAATAACACGTGCAGACGTTCAGCCGAGCATCTTTCAGCTGTAACGGTAAGTGTTTGTTTGTCTCATGTACTGCAGTCCGCTGACGTAAAGTTTACTACATTAATGCATGGTTTTAAAAATGACCACTACAGGTTTGTATTTGCAAACGTATTATTGTGCATAGCTGCACAGACCTGCAACCAATCCTGATATTGATGCATTTCTAATGCCATTTGTTGCAATTGAATATTTACTGGTGCCATTGCGCACTTGTCCAGTTTGGCGTGTGGCATCCTAGATGTTACCTAATGCGATGAAGTACTAATGCACTTAATAGGATTCAGGTCGCTCTGCCTTTCTATATCTCGGAGAAACAGGCTGTGTCCCATACATAACTGAACCCAATACATAACTGGCTGCCCAGCTTACCAGCTTATGCAAGAGACAGAAACAGCATCTGTTAACTTGTTAGCAGGTAATGGCTCCCAGGAAATGATGACTTCATCAAAATGTCCCTGTAGTTCCTGTAGCTCAATTGATAGAGCATCACATTAGCAGTGCAAAGGTTTGAGCTTGAATGCACTGTAGGTCATTTTGGATAAAAATGTCTGTCAAATGCATAAAAGTGCTATAAAAAGTGTCAGTGTTATTGTGTGTGATTAACACAGATCCTAAAAGAGGATAAAAGGTGTGGCCTGTACCAAGGAAAGATGAGTACTGCAACCTGTGTTTGAATCCTCTCATGAGGCAGGTGTGCAACAAAACGCACCTGTTTCAAGCATGGGAAAACTACAAAGCAAGTTGCATCGGCGCTCTGATGTATACAGGTAAAAATGTAATTTTGTAAATACAGTAAATGTTACAAACAAACACATTTACAGAAGAAAGTGAAACTAGAAAGTGCATAGATATTGTTTTTCTCATTTGGCAGGGCCAAGGAAGGGGCGGAGCCTGCACCTGTGCCCCAGGTAGTGCAGTATGAGCCTGCCCACACAGATGCTGTCAATTGTGTCATCAGCCTGACCTCTGACCTCTGTGTGTCAGGAGGGACAGACAAGGTGAGGGGTGTGAAACATGGGGATGATTATGTGTCAGTCACTCGGGATTGGGAGATAAACTGTTTTCAGTGTTGAAATTGTTTATTTTATTATTTAGAGACCCTCCTTGGGGTGTTCCTGTAGCTCAATTGGTAGAGCATTGTGTCAGCAGCGCAGATGGTCATGGGTTTGATTCCCTTTGGATAAAATGCATAAACGTAAATATCTCTCATTTTTCTTGTTGTCAGGCTGTCGTTGTGTATGACTGGAGAGGTGGAAAGCCGTGTAAAGCTTTCCATGGCCACAGCAGAGAAATTACTAAGGTAATAAGAGCTTAAATGATTTCATATACATTTTATCATTTATAAGACATTGTAATATGTAAGGAATAATTGATTTCAATTAATAAAAAATAATGCACATCCAAGGTCGTGATGCGGCACGACTCGAAGCAGGTGTGCATTTTTTTTTTGTTGAAAAAATTCAAAGGACCGCAGTCATTTATTCCCCTTATACCACAGTTACCACAAACATTGCTCTGGTAGTTATTTTAAGACATTTGACCGGTCAGGTGTGCGTTTATCAAAAAATAATGCATGGAACATTTCTAAACCAATCAGAATAAAGCATGCAACAGGCCTGTGGTTTAAATTTGATTTATTAGTAGTGAAACAATAACGTGTATTTAAAGTCTATTTGTTTTTGCAGTTATGTTGTTTTAAAGGTAAAATCCTCAGCTCATCTCGTGATAAAACGGTTCTGATGTGGGATTTGGGTCAAGATCAAGAACCAATTCAGGAATTCTGTGGCCATGAGCTGGTAGTGAATGGAGTAGCAGTCAGCCCAGGTGTGCAATACTCCCCAAAAATGTCTTGTAATCCTATACTATGCCCCAAGGGTCCAAACTTTTGTAAACAAATGATCCTGAAACCAGCTGGTTTAAAATAAATGGCCATTCTAGTGGATATATGAAGTCATTTCACTTCATACATGTGGAGCGTATAATCGGTGTTCGAAATTGAAGGGGGCTGGGGTGGTCCCGAACCTCCTATACACATTGATTGCACAACAATTTTAAATTCGTGTAATATTTTAATTTTAATAAAGACCAGGGGACCTCCTAATTTATATTTTTGTGCTTTATAGGTGGGCCCCCTGGTCTTTATTAAAATTTAAATATTACATGAATGTAAAATTGTTGTGCTGTAAATTGACAGATTGTAAGATTTAGATTTAGGAATGGGTTAGACCCTGAAGTATTTAGCATATATTTAAAACATATTTCTGGCCAGAGAAATTTATTCTTTAGCCCTCAAATTGGAAATATGTGAATTTGAGGGCTAAAAAATATTTTTTTCTGGCCAAAAATTAAATATATTATTAATTATTGGTTTTAAATATATGCTATTTTTTAGAAAGTAAAGCTTAATTAAATATATTTCTTAATTTGACAATATATTTAGTTTTAACCTTCATATATCAACATTTCGAAGTGTATTTCAAGGCACCAAATACATTTTTAATTTTACAAAAAAATCCTGGCCACAATATAGAATTATATAGTATAAAAACATAAACAAAGTTTTTTTTCTTTCAGAGCGATGTAATAATCTTTGCATCATAAGCTTTGATATAATTCAAACACCGATCATCACATTAAAGGCGGGGTACATGATTTTTGAAAAACACTTTGGAAAGTACCAAAACACACTTGTAGCCAATCAGCAGTAAGGGCGTGTCTACTTATCGACATCGTTGCCTGGGTTGCATATGTTTTGGGGCGGGTCTATCAAAAGAAGGTCCAGATTCTATTGGGGTAGGGGCATGTTTGTTTAGGTGATTTCAAATATCAACATGGCTTTCAGAGATCATGCACCCCACCTTTAATTTGGACATGTTTGACTAACCCATGCTCCTGAACTTCAGCAGTTGTTTTATCATTTGGCAATTGGTTCATACAAGAAGATGATTTGTTTTGCACGTCTAATGTGAATTTGTTGTTTGTAGATGGTTCACAGTTATGCACAGGATCTCGGGATAACTCCATGTGTCTCTGGGACATCGAGTCAGGAAAATGTCTGCAGAGAAACACCATCTCGCGTAACCTGGTCAGAAAACTTCCTAATCCGGTCTTTAGTACCAATAATATTTTTTAGTCTTGAAAATATGAATGTGTGTCGTTGCCCTGTATTGCAGGTGACCCATTTATGCTGGGTGCCAGACAGCACATCTATTGTTCAAACCTCAGAAGACAAAACTATCAGGTTGGATGGTCACCACCGATATGTTATAAATTGGTATACAGTAGGGATGGAGGGGAAATCTCATTTTAAGGATACTGTATTGATATTCTCAAGCCAAAAATAAATATTTTACATATTCATATTTTTGAGAAATTAATTATTATGTAGATACATAAGGTTAATGCATAATGCATTATTTATATTAAAATTAAACTAAATATTTATACAACTATCCATGAATACCATTATTACTGTATCTCACTCCTAATTTTACCTTTTATTTATTTGAGGGAAGCCATTTTGACCACTTTTTGCCATTATTGTATTGTAACATTTCTATCGCATTACATTTATGCATTTGGGAAACGTTTTATTCAAAATCGAAATTTCTTATCACTATGTGTGTTCCCTGGGATCGAACCCATGACCTTGCTGTATCAACTTATATATGAATAAGTTACATAAATTCCCATAGGTACATATATATGAATATAATACATATAAATAAATATATTATACGATCAGATTCTTGATGATTCCCACACCTAGTGTATAGTTGTTCGGTCATTGTGTTTCATTGGAGATTTATGCTAAATAAGAATTACTTTGCTATTGCTATCTGCGTTTTAAAGGTGCAGTGTGTACATTTTAGCGGCATCTAGTGGGGAGGTTGCAAATGGCACCCTTTCCTTTCAATGCACTTAGAGAAGCTACGGTAGCCGTCGCAGGACAAACATGTCATTATCTGAAACAATGTAGAGCAGTTTGTCCGTATGGGGCTACTGTAGAAACACGACGGCGCAAAATCCGTGTAAGGGGACCCGTAGTGTATGTAGATAAAAACGCTCATTCTACACTTATTAAAACAATACAGTTCATTTTGTAAGGTCTTTGTACATCACATAAGTATCTATATTATATTGCATTGCTGTTAAATGATCCTTCTGAAATGTACACACTGCACCTTTAATGTGTATGTTTTGTCTATTTAAGGATATGGGACAGTCGTACCTGGCAGGTCACAAACACATTTCCAGCGAAGCAGTACATCCAGACACACTGTGACATAAGTCCCAACTGTTTCCACCTGCTGTCCGCCAGCAACGGTTTCAGTGGTCAGGGTTGTGAATCTACTGTGAGTGTATAGTGTGGATGTCACATAAGGGCACATTTGTGCATGCACGTTGCTAAATATTTGCTAAATATTTCCTATTGTGTTTGTAGCTTTGGGATCTCAGGCAGCCGGGTTGTAAGGTGACTGAATACAGGGGACACCTGCAGACCACAGCGTGCTGTGTGTTTTTACCACCTCGCTCCGGATGTCCTCCCCTCGTTGCGTCATCGTCATATGACAGCTCAGTAAAAATATGGGATCAAAACACTGCAGGTAAAAACGCACACAAACACAGATTGATGTTTCATGCGTAAACAGGTGCACAGTCCAAAGGATAAGGAGCTATGTGTCGGTTGCACATTTCTTATTGTGGTGCATCATGGGATTGAATGAACGCATTCGGAAATGTCCATTATGATTTCAGACACCACCACAAAATGGCTGTACCATCAAATAGTGCACTATATAAGGGTATAGGGAGCTATTTCAGATACAACCTATGTATCATTTGTACACTCGTTATTGTGGTGCATTATGGGATTGAATGAACACACTCGGAAATGTCCACTATGATTTCAGACACCACCTCAAAATGGCTGTTCCCTCAAATAGTGCACTATATAGGGGTATTGGGTGCTATTTCGGACACAACCTATGTATCAATTGTACACTTGTTATTGTGGTGCATTATGGGATTGAATAAGTGCACTTGATACTGTCCACTATGATTTCAGACACCACCACAAAATGGCTGTCTGCTCAAATAGGGCACTATATAAGGGTATATGGAGCTATTTCGGACACAACGTCTGTGTCGGTTGCACACTTGTTATTGTGGTGCATTATGGGATTGAATGAGCGCACTCATAAATGTCCACTACGATTTCAGACATGACTACAAAATGGCTGTCGGCTCACATAGTGCCCTATATAAGGGTATAGGGAGCTATTTCGGACACTACCTATGTATTGGTTGTACACTCATTATTGTGGTGCATTATGGGATTGAATGCGCGCACTCTGAAATGTCCACTATGATTTCAGACACCACTACAAAATGGCTGTCCGCTCGCATAGTGCACTATATAAGGGTAATAGGGAGCTATTTGGGACACAACCTATGTGTCAGTTGTACACTTGTTATTGTGGTGCATTATGGGATTGAATGAGTGCACTTGTAATGTCCACTATGATTTCAGACACCACCACAAAATGGCTGTCTGCTCGCATAGTGCACTATATAAGGGTAATAGGGAGCTATTTGGGACACAACCTATGTGTCGGTTGTACACTCATTATTGTGGTGCATTATGGGATTGAATGAGTGCACTTGTAATGTCCACTATGATTTCAGACACCACCACAAAATGGCTGTCCATTAAATAGTGCACTATATGAGGGTATAGGGACTTATTTCAGACACAACCTATGTGTCGGTTGTACACTCATTATTGTGGTGCATTATGGGATTGAATGTTCACTATGATTTCAGACACCACCACAAAATGGCTGTCCCCTCAAATAGTGCACTATATAAGGGTATAGGGAGCTATTTCGGACACTACCTATGTGTCGGTTGTACACTCATTATTGTGGTGCATTATGGGATTGAATGAGCGCACTCATAAATATCCACTATGATTTCAGACACCACCACAAAATGGCTGTCTGCTCGCATAGTGCACTATATAAGGGTAATAGGGAGCTATTTGGGACACAACCTATGTGTCGGTTGTACACTCATTATTGTGGTGCATTATGGGATTGAATGAGTGCACTTGTAATGTCCACTATGATTTCAGACACCACCACAAAATGGCTGTCCGCTCAAATAGTGCAGTATATAAGGGTATACGGAGCTATTTCGGACACAACATATGTGTCGGTTGCACACTTGTTATTGTGGTGCATTATGGGATTGAATGAGTGCACTATGATTTCAGACACGACCACAAAATGTCTGTCCCCTAAAATAGGGCACTATATAAGGGTATATGGAGCAATTTCGGACACAACGTCTGTGTCGGTTGCACATTTGTTTTTGTTGTGCATTATGGGATTGAATGACCGCACTCATCATGTCCACTATGATTTTAGACATGACTACAAAATGGCTGTCGGCTCACATACAGTAGTGCCCTATATGAGGGTATAGGGAGCTTTTTCAGACACAACCTATGTGTCGGTTGTACACTCATTATTGTGGTGCATTATGGGATTGAATGTCCACTATGATTTCAGACACCACTACAAAATGGCTTTCCCCTCAAATATTGCACTATATAAGGGTATAGGGAGCTATTTTGGACACAACCTATGTGTCGGTTGTACACTCATTATTGTAGTGCATTATGGGATTAAATGTTCACTATGATTTCAGACACCAGCACAAAATGGCTGTCCCTTTAAATAGTGCACTATATAAGGGTATAGGGAGCTATTTCGAACGCAACGTATGTGTCAGTTGCACACTTGTTATTGTGGTGCATTATGGGATTGAATGAGTGCACTATGATTTCCGACACCACCACAAAATGTCTGTCCCCTAAAATAGGGCACTATATAAGGGTATATGGAGCAATTTCGGACACAACGTCTGTGTCGGTTGCACATTTGTTTTTGTTGTGCATTATGGGATTGAATGACCGCACTCGGAAAAGTCCACTATGATCTTAGACATGACTACAAAATGGCTGTCGGCTCACATAGTGCCCTTTATAAGGGTATAGGGAGCTATTTCGGACACAACCTATGTGTCGGTTGTACACTCATTATTGTGGTGCATTATGGGATTGAATGTCCACTATGATTTCAGACACCACTACAAAATGGCTGTCCGCTCACATAGTGCACTATATAAGGGTATAGGGAGCTATTTCGGACACAACCTATGTTTCATGTCTTGATATCAGAACAGATTTGTGTCACAAGATGGACAACTGTTAGCCTGGTTAGCCAGACCTACATCAAGATGTAAGGTCTGGCAACTCTTCACACAAACGGCTCAATGCAAGGGGCGGGATATAAGGTTGTCCCTCAAAATGCCTCTGCACGCAATAGGATAGCGCTATGACCAATCAGAGCAACGAAGAAGGTGACGTAGTTACCGTAACCAGTCGGTAAAACTCCAAACACATCTTTCTTGCTAAATGAATAAGTAAGTAAAAAGGATTTCAGTAGGGTTATTTGCTCTTCTCTCAAAGAAAAACATAAGTCTAAAGTCGCGGCCAAAGCCGCTTCAAAAGAAAGCTGTTCGCCAGCAGCAGCAGCCATTCTTTGTTTTCAAGTAGCCCCACAGACGCTACACACGATGTGATTGGCCTGACCAAATTTTGGTTTTTGGAGCTGTTAAGTGTATTGTGAGTGCCTAGACTAAACCCTGGCAGCAAATATATTTTGCGGCCGCTAGGGTGCGTCTAGATTTCTAGGCTAGACAACTGTTTCTGTACATGTGAAATAAATATCTGTTTTAATCCACAGGTTTTAATTTTTCTTATATTCTCTCCTCAGCCTGTTTGGCCACATTAATGTTAGACGGTTCGGGTCCCTTGGTGTCTCTGGCTCCGTGTGACTCCAGTACTCTTCTGTGTGCCAGCTTTAACACAGGACTACACCAACTGTATCTGGATCAGGGAACAGCACCCAGCATTATTGAAGTCGCTCGCTTTTAATTTGCAAGGGTGGTGTAAATATGAATGTACAAACACTGAATCCTGAAGGATAGAGAAAATATTTGTCAAACTGCTTTAGTAATTCAGCAGGATTAAGAGACCAAACTCTCTGCATTCAACTTTCAGGAAAGTTTCTTTCATTTTCATAAACACGGATGGCTTCAGGTCAAAGATTATTAGTGAGATTAAGGGGTGGTTTTCCGGACAGGGATTAGTTTAATTAGGAAATATAACTTTTTTTTAACAAACATGCCTTACTGAAAACATTACTGGTGAGGCAAAACAAAGGGCCCTGATGTATTTAAAGATATGTGGAAGTTGTTTTCAGTTTAAACAGCTCTTACATTTATTTTAGTCTAGGACTCCCTGTCTGGGAAACCGCCCCTATAAGTTTGGGTGCAGTGTTTTGAGATATGGATGACTTTTAATATTGTTTATACTTCGGTGTGTGTACAAATTTCTGACTTAAGTTGTTAAATCTCTCTTGTGTAATTCATCCTGAATGTTTTCAGCTACAGACGATGATACAGTAGCTCAAATTGTGTGACTTAAAGGATACATATTATGCCCATTTTTACAAGATGTAATATGAGTCTCAGGTGTGCCCAGAATGTGTCTGTGGCGTTTCAGCTCAAAATACCCCACAGATTATTTATTATTTATAGCATGTCCAAAATGGCCCTATTCAGGTGAGAGCGCTATTTTGTGTCTGTACCTTTAAATGCAAATGAGCTGCTGCTCCTCACTCTCTTGCCAAAAGTAACATTGAGTGCTTTTAGTTAAAAATTAGTTGATTCCTGTGAATACAGTCTGAGACAATAGTATCTCACTATTGAGACATGGCAGACAGCGTACTGTGGCTGTGGGCGGGGCTTCATCAGTGTGACCTCATATTAACAAGAAAATCAAAACTAATGAGACAGCTTTGGTTTAAAAAAAGGGGAGGTGGATTTCATTGTAGGGTTGTTGTGTTCACACACTGCCAACAAATTTATGTCCAAATAGATTTTACACAATAGGTGAACTTTAAAGTGATCAGACATTCCCTTTTAACCTTATTGATGATAAAGTATGCAAAATTATCCATAGGCTAGTATTAACGCACAGATTCAAGCCATATCTGGGGATCAGAATATCATGAATGCTCAGGGAGGGCTTTTCATTTACTTGGGTCAATAAGAAATAGCAACCACCAGATAACCCTAGTTACCTCATAGCAACATGCTACATAACCACTTAAAACACACAAAGCAACATGTTATGAAACAAACCAGCACCGTTTATTTGCTCTTTATCTAGTTTAAATGTCAGGACATAAATAGACACTGCCAAACATAAAAATGAAAATTCTGTCATCATTTACTCACACTTGAATTGTTTCAAACCTTAGTTCTGCTAAAACACAAAGGAAGATATTTTGAATTTTTTTATCAAAAAGTTTTGGAGCACCGTTGACTTACATAGCATTTATTTTTCTACAATGGAAGTCACTGGTGTTCCTGCTTGCTTGATTACAAATATCTACCTTTGTGTTCACCAAAACACAGTATTTCACTCTCTGTCTATCTGTCTCCATAAACAGAGTCATCCAGATAACCTAGAGCATTTATCAGATTAGCATTTACACTTTACAGTACATTTAACTTTAAAGTTTACACACTGAAAATCTTAAGGAATGGCTATAAAAAACAGATCTCAATATTTATTTGTATATAAATCCTAAAGAAAACTAGTGATGCAGTTTGTTTTTTATATGTTAGAACTGTTATACTGTAGATTAATGTGTTTAATATTTATTTAATTAAAATATTTTTTTCCCACAGACATTTGTACCAAAGAGTTATTTTTTGTGTATTGTGAATAAAACCTAATATCGGCCATACACTGTAATATAACTTTGTAACTGAATAATATAGCAAAATATCAGTAGGGCAGTAATGCATTGGCATTTTGATAAAACAAAGGGTGTATGTTACTCAGATTTTTTTGCCTCTGTTTTGCATACCCACACAATAGGAAATGGAAACATCTACAGAAATATTTTTGTAATCTGATCTTTCCTGCCTGTGTTACCTACACCTATACATAGGTGTATATTTATTGAAACTATACAGTACAATTTCTGAAGTTTGGAATGACCATTGTCAGATATGTGACCCTTTGTCAGAAGTCACACAGGTATATTTGTAGCAATAGCCAACAATACATTGTATGGGTTAAAATGATACATTTTTAATGCCCAATTCAATAGGATATTAAGATAATTTTCCATGAAGATATTTTATACATTTCCTTCTGTAAATATATCGAAAATGTATTTGTCAATAGTAATACAGGGATCCCACGGGTCCTTGAAATCCTTGAAAGTTTGTGAATCTGGGGGGAAAATTCAAGGCCCTAGGAAGTTTTTGAAAATATACATAGATACAGGTCATTGAAATTGCTTGAATCTATTTTATGCAAGAAATTTTCTGGAAAAAATCCTCATTATTCCCTGTGTAGTGTAGGAAAATATCATAAAAATTCTAGACTTTTAAAGCACATGCACTAAACGGTTCACTTTAAATGCTTATATCTTCTGTATGTGAATGTTGATTCATACCAAAATGCTTTTTTGCATAGTTGTGTTTTACAAATGAAAACGTCTCGGGTTACGTATGTAACTGTTGATTCCTGAGAAGGGAACGAGACGCTGCGTCTCCCTTGTCATACTTCCTGCGTCCCTGTAACGCCGTCTTTGGCAATATTACAGATAGCGATATACTTCCTGGCTCCCGCGTCACCCTGTCTTTGTCGTTAAGCCTCACCATTGGTTGAATTTGATATACACATTCAGACACATTTACCCCTGGAGGTGTCCCCAAAGTGTCACCGCAGTGACGCAGCGCGAGTTCCCTCGAAAGGGAAGTGTAACAATGTATCTTAAAAGGTAACACAATGTAACCTTGCTCTCACTTGAAATGTTTCCCCACATTTAGTCCTTGAAATTGAGGGTATTGCACCTGGAAAGTCCTTGAAAGGTCCCTGAATTTGAAGTTAGATAAGGTGTGGGAACCCTGTAATATGTGTTACTAAGGACTTCATTTGGACCATTTTAAAGGCGATTTTCTTAATATTTAGATTTTTTTTAGGATATTTAGATCCTCGGATTCTAGATTACCAAAAAGTTGTATCTCGGTCAAATATTGTCCTTGACATCAAATTGATATCAAATGAGGTAGGCCTAGACGGCAGATGACTGGAGGCTGGATCCGCACCGGAGCTGCAGACTTCAGGGGCAGATCCGGCCCGGAGTCGTCTGCCGTCTAGGATACTTTCAAATTGAGCTGCTGACTTCGGACCGGATCCGGCCCACAGTCATCTGCATTGCTACACAATGCCACAGATGAACCATTTTGGGCTGTGTGCTCCAAGAAGAACCTTTAATTTTGTTTTACAAAAGATCCAATCTTTATACTATGGTGTTTTTAAAAAACTTTGACTGAATTGATCTTTGGGGAACCAAAAATGTTTTATCATATGTCATTGTAGCACATTTATTTTAAGAGTACTTTATTACAATGCCAGTTTTCAAACATATACACTTAGAAGGGATGGTTTTTGGCATGCAGTCTTCAAGCACTAAAGTGTTTTCAAAATGACCAGCAATTCACTTTAACCTCTTTCTGTTTCTCTGCCGGGCCTGGAGAGTTTATACTGCTGGTTTGTATTTGACTATTCGCTCTGCATTTCCTGCTCGCTGCAGCTCAAATATTCAAATGTTGCCATTCTTTGTAATGCAGCAGTGGAGAGGAGAGGGAGACTAAAAAAGACGGCCAAAGATGATAAGGTGTTTGTTTTGTTTTTTTATGTAAAACATGAAAGAAGTGTTGTAGATGTACAAGGAAAGACATAACCTGCGGGAGATAAACTGTATTGAGAAGATCCATTAAAGAGAACTAACAGGAGAGAAAACACATCGATACTGAAGCAAGCCGTCGGGAAAGACAACAAGGGACATCTGTTCAGAAGATGAGTGAGTGATTGTGCATCTAAGTACACTCAAAAGTTCTTAAAAGCAAGTTTTTTTTCTTGTTTTTATAGCTTACAGGACCTTTTCCATGACAAAGGATCTTGTGTGCAACAAATAAGCTTCTGTGAATGTTAAAGGTTCTTTTTGGAACCATAGGGCTTGACAAATATATATATATTTTTTTGGAAGTGCACTGAAGAGTGCATGATATGTGCAGTATTATTTGTGCAATATTATTACCTAATAACATCTACTGCATCTACTTGTATAGTTGAGTGCTTAGTCACTACATTGTTATGGGTTGTTGTGCTATTGTTTCTATTATATGTTGTTTTTCAACACCAGTCAGGCGCTTTTTTGTTGTATACATACACTGTAAATATGTTATCAAATCAACATAGATTTTTATGTTACTTTAACTTAAAAAAATGAAAGGGATAGTTCACTCAAAAATGAAAATGCTGTCATAATTTACTCCCCCACATGCTGTTGTAAACCTGTTTGCGTTTCTTTATTCCGTCATACAGAAATGAAGATATTTTAACAAATTACGCTAAGCACACAATTGACGATACCCATTCACTTCCATAGTATGTGCTTTTCCTACTACGAAAGCCAATGGGTATCAAAATATATCCTTGTGTGTTCAATATAATAAAGAAACTCATACAGATTTACAACAACTTGTGGGTGAGTAAATGATGACAGAAGTATTTTTTTTTTTTTTTTTGTGAACTATCCTTAAGTTAAACAATTTCAACTTGTTTTAATATGTAATGTCAACTTTATCACAAGTCAAAACCTAAAATAGAAAGTTGAATTGACTTGCAAAACCAAGTGGTGCTGCATTTTTTTTACAAAGCTATACAATGACAATAAAGGCTTTTTTATATGATCATACGGAGATGGCATCTTGATATGCTGCGTTTCTATTTATCAAATTATGTGTTGGAAGAACTTAGAATATGAGTTTGACTTCATGACTTGATATACTTTTTTGCACAATATTTTGCTGAAAACCCAGGTGCATTATAGTACACTCTTAAAAGTAGGTGCTTCAACAGAAAGACCACTTGTGACTTGTGGACTACAAAACCAATCATAAGAATACATTTTTTTGATTTATGCATCTGAATATAGCTTTCCATTGATGTATGGTTTGTTAGGGTTGGACAATATTTAGCTGAGATACAACTATTTAAAAATGTTTTTTGACTGTATGGTTAAAAAATAAATGGTCCAATAAATGTTTCTACTGCATTGCTGTAAAGAACCTTAAAATAACTACATTTTTTAATAGGTTGTATGTCTGAAATAAAACCTTAAAGGATAATTCCGGTATTTAACACTTTGAGTCTCATTTCTGGTTTGTTTTGGATGAACTACAGTGATGGACACAGAAATTTTGACAATGGGTCGTGTCTTGACTTTTTGACTCGTTTAGAAGCGTCTCTTGACTGCTTCAGAATGGAAGTCAATGACCATGCACAAACATGTCATTAAAACAACACTTAACGTTTACTTAACGTAAAACTGTGCTACTCACCGAGTGGTTTGTGGTGTTCGTTGATGATTAAAAACAAATATATTGGCACAATGTATGATTTCAATCCGTGTTATTTGCTATAGTGGAACTATTTTTTCAGATACCTCACAACCGCGTATATACTTCCGCTCTATATTTGAGTCTGAAGCGTTAGCACACTCCCGACCACTTGATGGCGACAACCACTTTGCCATACAAGTACGCTCGGTGTCTAGCTTATTGACAGTCACAATCGAGCTCTACTTCAAACCTAAAGCTGGTCACTGAGCCATCAAATATGGGAAAAATTTCTTCTGAGAGAAACCGAGCGAAAAAACTACAACCACATGTAAACAGACCCTTTTCTGTTTCCCGGTGGCGGAGTGATATATCAGCGAGCAATGAGTCTTCCAAGAGAAGTCAATGGAATTTTACAAAATGCCAAATCAAACATGACAGAAACTGTATTTCGCTACACAACTTGTTTTTAATCATCAACGAACACCACAAACCACTCGGTGAGTAGCACAGTTTTGAAAATGAACGTTAAGTGTTGTTTTAATGACATGTTTGTGCATGGTCATTGACTTCCATTCTGAAGCAGTCAAGAGACGCTTCTAAACGAGTCAAAAACTCAAGACACGACCCATTGTCAAAATTTCAGTGTCCATCACTGTAGTTCATTCAAAACAAACCAGAAATGAGACTCAAAGTGTTAAATACCGGAATTATCCTTTTATGACTTAAAGGGGACATATCGGGAAAATCAGACTTTTTCCATGTTAAAGTGCTATAATTGGATCTTTTCTATGAACCTCGAAAATGTGAAAAGATCAACCCACAAACTTAGTTTTGGTAAACCATGCTCTGCAAGAATGTGAAAAAATAGCTCATTGAAATGTGGCTCCCCTTGTGATGTCAGAAGGGGATAATATCGCCCCTTAATCTGCTCATTTGCATTTTAAAGGACACACACAAAAACGGCACATTTTGCTCACACCTACAAATGGGCAATTTTAACATGCTGTAATAAATTATCTACACTCTAAAAAAGGCTGGGTAACTATAGGACAGAACACATTTCTGGGTTAAAATGACCCAAATAATGGGTTGCTTTAACCCAACTGCTGGGTTATTGTTAATAAACCATGTTGAAACAACCCAGCCCGGGGTTAAAAACAACCCAATATTTTTTAGAGTGTATATGGTATTTTGAGCTAAAACTTCACATACGTATTCTGGAAACATCACTGATTTATTGGACATCTTAAAAAAGTCTTGTGAAATGTCCCCCTTAAAAAAGGGGGGTAACAGATAGTTGTCTTAGCTTGGTGTCCACACCATAGATTTGTATAATAAAGGTTAGATGTCCTACAGCGGAGTCTCTAATATCATCACCGGCGGCCATCTTACCTCAGACAGCTCGCTCACTCGTAGCATTGTTTTTTAATGGTACATGTACTTGAGCAAGTTATGGTCATTTAAAAGTACATGTACCATTAAAACACAACGCTATGAGTGAGCGAGCTGCCTGAGACAAGATGGCCGCCAGGTGCGGATGTCGACCTCCATTGGCCAGCAGCGTGTGCAAGGCATCTAGCCTTTTATTATACATATCTATGGTCCACATGCTCAACAAATTTTCATATATCATCTTATGATTGCCACTACAGGATATTTAAAATGTCAGCCCTGATAATGATTTTGAATGATGAAGAACTGATAAATAACAAAGCTGACCTTTACACAATGGCCACGTATAACATAAACAATCCATTATAAAATAATGAATTATATTAAAAACTTGATATTTAATAGTTTCTTAAATGCATCATACTGCATTTGACTACACTGTAATAAATGCTGGGTTATTTTCGACCCAGCATTGGGTCAAAAAGGGACAAACCACTACGGTGGCCCTGAAGTGCAAACCACAACAACAAATTACTAAACAACAACAACAAATAAAAAAACACTACAACAAATTAAAAAAACACCACAACAAATTAAAAAACACTACAGCAAATTAAAAACACACTACAGCAAATAAAAAAAACACTACAACAAATTTAAAAACACCACAACAAATTAAAAAACACTGCAACAAATTAAAAAACAACAACAAATTAAAAAAACACTACAGCAAATTAAAAACCACTACAGCAAATAAAAAAAAAACACTACAACAAATTTAAAAACACCACAACAAATTAAAAAACACTGCAACAAATGAAAAAACAACAACAAATTAAAAAAACACTACAGCAAATTAAAAACCACTACAGCAAATAAAAAAAAAACACTACAACAAATTTAAAAACACCACAACAAATTAAAAAACACTGCAACAAATGAAAAAACAACAACAAATTAAAAAAACACTACAGCAAATTAAAAACCACTACACCAAATTAAAAAAACCCTACAACAAAATAAAAAACAAATTCAAAAGTGTCGTCCAGTCAGCGATGTCTCATGTTGCCCACTGGTACCTACCTCTTCCAGTAGGTTAATGTAGTTGTGTTTTTTATTTGTAGTTGTGTTTTTAATTTGTTGTTTTTTTAATTTGTTGTAGTGTTTTTTTATTTGTAGTTGTGTTTTTTAATTTGCCGTAGTGTTTTTTTAACTTGCTGTTGTGTTTTTTATTTTGTATTTGTTTTTTATTTTGTTGTAGTGTTTTTTAATCTGCTGTAGTGGTTTTTAATTTTCTGTTGTTTTTTAATTTGTTGCAGTGTTTTTTAATTTGTTGTGTTTTTTTTGTTGTTGTTGTTTTTTAGTAATTTGTTGTTGTGGTTTGCACTTCAGGGCCACCGTACAAACCCACCCCGGGTTATAATTTAACCTATACTGGGTTGTTTTAAAGAGAACTTATTTCAATGCTAAAAACAACATTATTTTGTTTATTTGATATAATACAATGTGTTCGCATGGTTAAAAAAACACATTATTTTCCACATACCGTACATTTTTGTAGCTCCAGATTTCACTCTCTTCCTGAAACGCACGGATTTGAAAAGCTCTGTGTCCCTGATTGGCCAGCTAATCTGTACTTTATGTTTGGCCTGAAATCCTCTGATGTCAGCCATAAATGTGACGCTCCTTACCATGTTTGAAAGATTTGCGCACAATGCCTTTTTAACAGGAGTTAACTTACAGGCTGTGAGCCCGAAGCGGAAGGAATTATGTTAATATTGGCCCAGGAAGTAAACTGTTGCCTACAATTTGTGTGTTTGTTGTAGTCCAAGAAAAGAGATTTATGTTGGAGACGATAACACACATCGTTTACTTTGGGGGTTGTACCTTTCGCATATCATTAACATGTACTAATACACACTTACACACCAAAGGAAATCGTGAATTGGTGCTCTTTAACTATTGTTGGGTCAAATATAAAATTTTCTGGATTAATTTAAGCCAACAGTTAGATTTGTCCCTTTTAGCCCAATGTTTACAGTGTAAAGTATAATAGATTAAGAGTAAACTTAAATGTCATCTAATGAACCATTAATGATGTAACCTGATACTTTAACCTGTATTATTTGTGTCAGCAGTGGAACAACCTTCAGCTGCTTTGCATAACTTTGCTGGAAACCTATAAGCATTTCCAAGGCAAATCTGTTTTTGAAAACACATCTACCGCATGCTTGAAATGCCAAAAATATTCTGTTTATTTTCCATTTACATTCCTTGCCGTAAGGATCATTTTGTTGGAAACATTACAGTAAATGTTTTGTGGGTTTTGCCATGTTGATTGCCTGCTATTTTTTTAAAGAAAGGTGGCATCACATAAAATATTTTTTGCAGCCAGCTGGAGAAGACACCAGCATGCTGGGTCACTGAGGGTGATTTTATATCTTTAATCTGACAATAATTTGTGTTCTTCAGGTTTGCCGCATCACCATGGACATTAAGGATTGACCTTCCTCGTTCCCACATCCCCCTTTGTGATGGAGCCCAACCCGAACGACCTCTGGGACCCCTACAAACCTGGCGTGGACGAAGATGAGACCCCTGAACTGGAGTGTGCCATCTGTTTCAGTCAGTTCAACAATGTCTTCAACACTCCTAAGGTACTTCAATGCAAGCACACCTTCTGCCTGGAGTGTCTCGCCCGGATGAACGTCAAGTCCACCAATCCCGACACCATCCAGTGCGCGCTGTGCCGAGCGTACACCCCGTTACCCGTCCTTGGCCTACCCAAACTTGCGAATGACTCCACGGTGCTTTCCTACCTGCCAGCCACAATGCAACAGGTCTACAGCATTCGCTTTAACCGAAATAAAGGCAAACTGCAGGTGAAGAGAGCACCAAGCTCCGCACCGACCATAGCGCAGAGCATCAGCCAAAGTTTGGATGTTGGGAGCCCAGTAGGTGCACAGGGGCAGGCAACCAGAGGTAGAGAAAGGTCTCTCCTGATTACAATATTGCAGACGCCTTTTTGCAAAGCTTGTTTTATGAGCATAGTGGCGATTCTGACAGTTACAGCTACTATTGTCATTATCTTCTACACGAGCAGAAACTCTACTTAGTTTACACTTTAGTTGTACTTTTCATTGCACAACATTAAAACAAGCAACATGACGGGTTTGAACCTTTAAAACTGGTAATTCTCACTTTGCATTCAGAACCACTGTGCTGGAAAATCACACATCATATTATTATTAAAAGTTGCTAAATAAGGGGCGATTCACATTTAGCGTCTTTTACGCGCTCAAGTTCATTATTTCAAATGTAGGCGCGCGGTATGCACGCTCATAATGGAAGTGACGCATGTGGTGTGGCGCGCTCATTTCTCCCGGCGCGTTCGCACCACATCGAGTTAAAACATCTCAAATTTTCAGAATGCCGCAAGCGCACCGCAGGTCATGTGACAAGAACCAACTGACGGCCGTGCCTTCCGCACGGTTTTAGACACGAAATGTGAACCACCTCTATTGGATGCGACATGGTCGTTTTTTTCAGGCGCGTCCTCACTACATCGAGTTAAAAACATCTCAACTTTTCAGAATGCCACAAGCGCACCGCAGGTCATGTGACAAGAACCAACCGACGGCCGCGTTTTCTGCGCGGTTTTAGACGCGAAATGTGAACCGCCCCTAAAGGTACTTAAAAGGTTCAACAGCGATGCCATAGGAGGACCATTTTTGGCTGTATGGTTCCATAAAGGACCATTAACATTCAAAGAACCTTTATATGTCGCAAAAGTAGTGGAAAGGGTTCTTTAGGCTATAAAGGGTGTGAAAGAAATGGTTAATTTAATACTAAATGGTACTTCAGGGAACCAAAACTGGTTCTCACTGCACAATGTAAAAAAAATTTGTCAAATCAACATATATTTTTATGTTACTTTAAATTGAAAAAAATAGGTTAAACAATTTGAAACTTGAATTTATAAGTTATGTCAACTTTTTAAAGCCAAAACTTAAAATAGTAGGTTGAATTGACTTGCAAAACCAAGTTGTTTTAACTTAGTGCCGCATTTTTTACAGTGTGTTGGTTCAACTTAAAAAACTAAGTTTTTAAAATTTTGAATTAATTCAATTAAAAATATTAGTTAGCTTTAAAAAAAATTTAAGCTAATATTTTTAAGTTGAATTAACTAAAAAATTTAAGGCTAACTTACTTTTTTTTAAGTTGGATCAACTTTTTAAAGTGATATGGCATTGCTGCAAAGAGCACCTTTATTTTTAAGAGTGTATAAAAAAAGAAATGGTGTTTTGTGAACAACAGTACCCCGCTCGACTACCAGATGGCGTTCTGTCACAAGACTTCACACACAAATGTTGTGGATGTGCAGTAATGAGCTGCTTATGCAATGGAAAAGTACAAGAGCCCCCTTGGCCTCGTTCGCCTTGTATGGATGACAAAACCAAACAACTAAAGGGGAAAAAATTGATGAGCGCAGCCTTCTAGAAATCTTAAAAACAGGAACGTTTAATGCTGCGTAATAGCAATGACTTGATTTCAGAGGATGTGATGGAAGAATTTAAGCAGGAAGGAAAGTTTGTCATGCATGTTTGAAGTTTCAGCAGGAAATGCAATATGAATCAAGTGGACTTTTCTGAATGTTGAAACCGATATAGTCAACATATGAAAAAAAATATCTAAAAATAGCACGAAAACTACTGTGCACTAAAGTCAGATATCCAGACATGTATATAGGGGTGAATAGGGCACAAACTAACACAGGGTTAATTTTAACGCGACTACTTTACACATTTAGACAGGGCCGAGCAATCTGTGCTTTTGTTTTGTTTTTATTTTACTGCAGAAGATGATCTGTGAATTTGTAAAAAAATATATGTGTTTTGGTTAAGATTTTGAACAAAGAGTGTTTTAGAGGCATGAAAGTAAATTTCTTCATCTTATGTTTTTTCGATTTCTGAGTTTAGTGTGTAAGTGACCAAAATCCAACCGTATATTATTTTAGTCTTGTTACCTTAAACATAACACCAACATGTCAGCAACTCTTAGTAACTGATAGCTGGGATTGAAAGCATTTTTACACAGCGGGGTTAGTTGTCACACAGTGTTACAATTTAGCCTCAGGTATACAATGATCATGAAAACAATGTAAATAAATGTAAAATTAAATTTTTTGTGTCTTAATTGTGCTGCCCTTTCAAAAAAATCTATTTATATGCATTAATGCTTAATACAATGATGGTTAGATGAACGATCGTGGATGGATGAATGTGTGGATATCTATCTATTATAGGCAGGTATATAAACAATATCCACCTTCCAATAGCATATTTTATTGAATTATTTGGTGTTACAACAAACCCTCTGTTTGTTGAACCCCACCTATGGGGTAAGTTGTAACATTTGCACTCCTGTCACTTTCGGTGTAACTGTACGAGAACGGTAGGTCCCACAAACAAACTTTAAAAGTTTATTTGTAGCAGAGATGTGTGTGTTGATTGTGTAAAATTTGATTTATCTTAAAAAAAATTATTATAGAGCTAAAGTCAAAAAGCACAACTTTGTGCCCCACGCTCCCCTACTGTACATTTTATTTCAATATAAGAAATGTGAAGTGTAATGATTTGATAATTTTGTAGAAAAGTAAAAGTTTGTTTTTTACGGATACCCAGTGATTTTTGCTTTAAAGATGCAGAGGGGTGCACCATGAACGATGATGTCATAATCCATATTTATGTGACGCATCAAAATGATGTTTGTAGCGAGTGTGCGTCAGATCTACTGTATGCCGAGGCCTTAAGGGTGAGGCCAGACGTTTAAACCACTAAAAAGCAGGTTTAACAGTAGTAATGCTTACGTTTGCGTTACTATTTGTGTTCCGCTATTCATTTTGTGTTTATGTATTAACAGACGTACTATGTCCTATTGTTCCTCAGCTTTTTTATCTGTTACATGTGCAAGAGACAATAGACAGAGAGAGAGAGAGAGAGAGAGAGAAAGTGTGTATGCGTACGTGCGTGCATGTGTGTTATGATTAGTTGTCTTCTTCAGTCAACCAGCTTTGGCTGATTATTCTTATCCTTCAGTTTGATTGTGGGCATTCATTGTTTTTGTGGAGGTCTGATAAGTTTTGTGAGTGTGTGTACTGGTATCTGTTGTTATTGTGTATCTGTGACACACTAGACATAAATCATTTATAGATAAATGTGCCATTTCTCTCCCTCATACACAAATATACTATAATAATGAATAGCTAATGCCGACTTTTATGTGTTTATACACATCGGCAAAGTTAAACTTTATTAGATTTTTATTTTTATAATAATGCTTTTTTGGCCTATCGCTGCATTTTCTCTCTTTGCTACATTAGCAAATATATGGAAATAAAAGCTAGTATCTTGTCTTTGTTCTTTGTGTATTCATATTGTGATTAAAGGCACAAATAAACGAAGACATATGTGTGTATGTGACCCTGGACCACAAAGCCGCATGGGTTATTTGTCGATTATTGATTTTTATAAATGCTAAAAATCATGCTTTTTACTGTAAATATTTTTAAAAAAGTATTTTATGTGTTGCTAAGGACTTCATTTGAACGACTTTAAAGGCAATATTTTGCACCCTCAGATTCTAGATTTTAAAATAGTCAAATATTGTCCTATCCTAACATCATTAATCTTATGATTTGTTTTGTGATCCAGGGTCACATATTACAGAGTGTATGATAAGGTAACCTTCTTACAATTGTGCATGTGTCCCTTTTTATAGTGAGGTCAATGCCAACATCACTCACCACAGCCACACTACACAGTTATGCCTACTCATCGATACTCCCACATATTGTCTACCTTAAAGTGGATGAGTAACCACCTCCCCTTACTTCCTCAACCAATGCCAAGTTATTAATGTCAAATAACAGGACTAGAGTCACAGATTGAATTGTGTACTGTATGTTACCCTGTCAGTGAAATCCAGGCTAGAGACTTATAATCTAATGATGAAATTTGAAGCATCAAAGTTTGATTTCAATTATTGATTTTATTTTTTTGCATAACCTTACCCTACTATATTTTTACTGAATGTCATTTACATATGTAGGATGATTTTATGTAGAAAACAAAACTTTGGTTGGGTTTATCAGGCACGGTCACAATTAAATTTGTATCGTTTATATGGTTTATATTGCTCTCATAAAGGGAAATATTGTCCATTATTAAAAAAGCTAAAATGGACAGAACAGAATGTTGAAAAACCATACCATTTCTGCTCATTCTCTATCAATACCTTTCTCTCAAACCAAGCATAAAAATAGAGAAAGGTGAGCGTGTTGCTAGGTTAATTTATGTAACAAGATGACTTGATCAAAATGATCTGAAAATAAGGTGGAGCTGTTCGTCACAAAAGTGGGCGGGTCTGTCCTTTGGCCACTGCCCGGTTTTATTATCACCACAGTAACAAAAACAAAAGCATGTCCAGTCATGATGTGAGGTGTACTGTAAGTGGTCATTTAGTTTTGAGTAAACAAACACAAACTTTGTAATAAACTTCCTACAGGTGACCTTTTAAAACCTGCGATCTTTATCCTCAACATTAACATTTGTGATCTGGATGTTTGGACTTCGGATACGTCTCGTTAATCTGGTCTGAATTTGTTTTTCTGGCAATGATATTACTAATCGGATGATATTGAATGATATGAAATAAAGCAAAATAAAACAGCTTTCATAATGGTGTAGAGATGAATTCTGCTGCATATTAATTTTTTCAATTTGTTTAAAAGGTTATGCTAATCAATAACTGGATTTTAAAAATGTTTATAATTCACAGTCAGGTCTAAATTTTGTAAACGTTACATTAAAAAGTAAACTAAAATTAGAAACTGCTGTGGTAAAGATCAATTACACAGACAAATGTTATAATTGTTTATTCCTGAATGAATACTGTATGTCCCAAATTATATGCACAATTATCAATATGTTTAAACAAATTTGAGATTTTGGTTTATAGTTTGCTTATAGTTGCTGTAAATTGCATTCATTTTCTGGGCTTATCTGCTTACCTGTATTTCTGTGTTTCATTAGTTGTGTTAAAAATTTTGCAGATTTGCTTGTTCACTCCCAACACATTAGGGAAAAACTTTATTTTTGTAATTTTGACATTGTTCTCAAAATATACATTTCTAATATTTACTTTTTTCTCAAAATATTATGACATTTTTCTCAAAATATTATGCCATTATTCTCAAAATATGATGACAATAATCTCAAAATATTTTGACATTATTCTCAAAATATCATGAGATTATTCTTGAAATATTATGACATACTCTCGAAATATTATGACATTACTCTCAATATATCATGACATTATTCTCAAAATATTATGATTATATTACCAAAAATAATATGATTATATTCTCAAAAATATCATGACATTATTCTCAAAATATTATGATTATATTACCAAAAATAATATGATTATATTCTCAAAATATCATGACATTATTCTCAAAATATTATGATTATATTCTCAAATATAATATGATTATATTTGCAAAAATATTATGACATTATTTTCAAAATATTATGATTATATTCTTAAAAATAATATGATTATATTCTCAAAAATATTATGACATTATTCTCAAATATAATGACTTTATTCTCCAAATATTATGACATTATTCTCAAAATATCATGACATTATTCTCCAAATATTATGATTATACTCCCAAAAAAAAAAATATGATTATATTCTCAAAAATGTTATGACATTATTCTCAAAATATAATGACTTTATTCTCCAAATATTATGATTATATTCTAAAAAATATTATGACATTATTCTCAAAATATTATGACATTATTCTCCAAATATTTTGACATGATCTTAAAATGTTATATTTTCAAAATATTATGACATTATTCTATAATATTATGACATTACTTTTTATTTATCCTCTTACTCTGTAGACTCAAGTTATTACAGCTGTCTCCAAATTTTATTTGTTTTGACTTTTCCTCTTAAAACTGTGTGTTAAATCTTACTTTAAAATGACTTTAATCTCGAGATTAAATTTTATATTTTTGCTTGTCCTTCCCTATACTCTTCCATAGACTTCAATAAATCATTTATTCTGCATTATTTGAAATCATCTCAGAGCTACACTGTCAGAACAATGGTCCCAAGTTGTCACTAGGTCAGTACCCTTTAAAAACATCCAAATATGTGGGTGCAGATATCATTTGGAAATTATGTGTACCTTCGAGGTACTATCATGCACTCTTTGGGATGAATATGTACGAGCTACTACAATAAAAGAGTACCACCCCAGTGACAGGGGTACCTTTTTTGACTATTTCTTCTGACATTGTACACTATTTTACACCACTAAACAAATGATTATAGCTGCCTATATATGAGCAGTAGTGCACATTTTCATATGACAAGGAAAGACATGACGAGAATGACACGTGACAGATAAACAGAAAGGTGGAGCGATGAAGAGATGAAGATGAAAAAAGACCTGAGTGATCAAATCAGTGGATGTGTACGTGGAAGAGACATCTCATCATCTCCTCCATCATTTTAATAAAGAAAAACAACTGCATAAACAATTGGAAGGCATTGAGGAAGACAAACATCTCATGCAGCTGTAAAGGTAGCAACCATTTCATCTTTCTGAAACTCTGTTTGGTGTGAGCTTTATGTTTTTGTTGATTGTAACCGTCACATATAATGTTGTAACAGATACCATAACTTTTCTGGAGCGTGCAGGCCCAATCTTTATCCAAACAATCTGGCATGTTTAGGCATCTACCTTTCATGTTTACAAAAATGCATGTAAATATGCATCCATTGCATTTCCCTTCATGTTTCCATCATTCTGGTTTAATGTATTTGCTACTGTGGAAGAGAACCATTTGCATGGTTAATTTTGCATAACTGACCTAGCAAACTGTGTGAATATTATTTTAAAAGAAATATAGCACATGCACACTGAAAAAAAAAATATATGTTTTGAGTAATGAATCATAAGATACACTGATAAAAATGAACAAAATAAGTGAATATTTTCTTGTTTTCATAGTGCAGCAAATCTGCACTCTTAAAGGTACAGTTCACCCAAAAATTAAAATTTTGTCATCATTTTTTCACTCTCATGTTGTTGCAAACCTACATTTCTTTGTTTTGATGAGGAAATTATTTTGAGCAATGTTTGTAGCCAAACCGATCAGAAGCCCCAATTGGCTTCCGTATTCTAATATTGAAGTCAGTGGGGCTTCTGATCGGTTTGGTTACAAACATTCCTCAAAATATCTTCCTTTGAGAATTTGAGGAGAATCAATGAATACCATTGAAGTTATAAGTCAAGAATTATTTTTAAAGATGTTTGATCTGAGAAAATAATGCTTGCATACACATGCATATGTATTTTAAAGGCATAAAGTAACATTTTATACATGAAGAGGATCAATGTTATGTCATGCATTGAAGGTACATCAGCTTCCTGTTTCTTGTATTTTTTTATAATGCAAAGCACCAGTATGAGTGTGTAAACAGTTATGCAAAACTCTTAGATCCCAGCAGCTGCGGCCGGACATGTGGACGAGGAAACAAACTGATGTTTTGATAATGTTTGTAGGAAAGTATGACTATGGTCTTACCAAAGTAACATTAATTTCACCTGTGGTTGAGCATTGGTAGAGCATTAGATTCATGGGTTCGATCCCAGGGAAGACACATACAGTACAATGATAATTGACATGTATATCTTGTATAGCACTGTCTGGAAGTCGCTTTGGATAAAAGCATCTGGCATGCATAAATGTAAAAAAAATGGTACTATACTTTTATTATTATAAAACCAAGGTTAATTTTTTTAATTCTGTGGGCGTCATTTACCAATTTTTTAAAGCAGACATATCATGCTTTTAAATCTGTCCTTTTTATAAATAAATCATCTATTTGTGGTCTATATAAAGCGGAACTGCAATGCTTGGGTCTGAATTCCTCATTCTTATAGCTCCACAGGCCCCCTTTTTACCCCTTTTCTGATGTGCATCTGAGAGCAACTCGTTTTGGTGCTGTCTTTTTAAATGCACGTCATACCCTGCCCCCTCTCCAGGTTGCAGAGGTGACACTCGGTTAAACTCCACCCCGTTCGGCCATTTTTGTAGTTTTATAGCAGAGATACGATTATCTAGCTGCACAGAAACTTTTTATTCACTCGTTATTCACAAAATGTCAACAACGGAAGACTTGTCCATCCAGCCGTACACGTTCGACCCAGACTCTGAAACGGAGCGAGATGAAAATGAAGACGACGAACCTGCAGAACAACGTCTTCATATGGAGGTATCGCAATGGTGTGAGGCTGCAGCCTCCGGAGGTCGCATTTCTTGGCTGCATACGTCATCAAGACGGTCTTGTTTCAGAATATTAACAATTATAAAGTTGACTATTATTCTTAGTTAATCGTAAGTTGTTGTATTGTGCTCATGACTTGCAAATTTAATGCTCAGTTAACTTAATTAAACCAGGCTTGATGACCAAAAAGCGATCTCCGCAGGCTGCAGCCTTCGGATTGAGAAACGGCACTGCTAAACCATGACAACCGTGTACTTTACTGTTTTTAAAGTTATTTACAGCTTACCGAAGTGCTCTGCTCGTCATCTCCAAAGATAGAAGTAATTGATCCCTCAATCAGACGAAGTCTATCGGCAAATCCTACTTTATACTGGCGGAGATTGGTGAATTATCCTTGAAGTGCTTCGGGCACACAAAAATGACTTTAACCACAGATATGGGTACATTTCCTACGCTCTCGTAACTTCTGCATCCTTGAGCTTGGACTACAATATCGCAGCGAGAAATAAAAAATGGCGGATTGCTCGAAGTGTTGGGCTGGGAGTCGATGTCCTTATTTGGCATTTCCGCTGCAAATACTGTGATGTAATTGTTCAAAAAACGTAATAGATAATAGAAAAATCAGAACAAGTTGGAAAATATGACCAAAAAAGAATATAAAGATATCAACAAAGCACCTGAAGAGACTAATTTCAACTTTTATGTACTTCTAAACACTACAAATATACAACAAAATGCATTTAAGAGCTAAGAAAGTGGATTTAGCATGATATGTCTCCTTTAAGGGGTCACCTTAACCCCATTCACACAGACCTTTGGTCCCACAAAATACCCGTAAAATTGCCAGACAAGCTTCTGTTTGATCGCAAACACGTCCCATAAATCTTCTGGGATCGTTGCCGGTTGAATGTCATAATAAATCAATAAAGTACCGTATAAACAATGAAAATGACATAAGCAACAGTCACATGATTGATTTTAATGTTCAATGCTGCAAAAGCAATAATCCTGTAAACTATACTTTGTTTATTTTCAACTTTTTATTCTAATTGCAAATATTAATTTTTATAAAAAAACATGTTTATATAAAATTATTAAGGACACGCAATTTTGCAATAAATTTTACATTGTACCAAGATCCCTGCTGAAAAAAACAGCATAGATCAGCTTAATTCCCATGCTGGTCCACAAACAAAACACAACATATGCTGGTCTTGCTGGTATGACCAGCATGGGGTGCTGGTACTGATGCTGGTATGCTGATGACCATCAGCTAAACCAGCACCAAACCAGCATGGACCAGCATGGGGATTATGTTGGTCTATGCTGGTGGTCACCAGCAAACCAGCACAAAAACACGACATATGCTGGTCTTGCTGGTGTGCTAGTTTTTTTTAAGAGTGCATGTGATTCAAACATCACATGCACTCTTAGTTTTTTAGATAAATGGATTTTGCATGGAATCTCCAAATCAAAGAAGCATTACTTGTCTTTTTATCTGTTTAATATGCACACTATTATCATTAATGGGTGGCTTCATTATCACTCCCTGCTAAAAAAACAGCATAATTCCCATGCTGGTCCATGCTGGTATGGGGCTGGTTTAGCTAATGGTCACCAGCATACGAGCAGCAAAACACAACATATGCTGGTTTTGCTGGTATGCTGGTTTTTCCAACAGGGAGCTATCAGAGATTTTCACCATTTTGATAGGGTTTTGATGGTGTTACATGTTATTTTATGCAGGCACAGGCACTGCAGAAGCAACAGTGCGGTCGCAGACGTCATCAACATCTGAGGTCTCGCAGTCTGGGTCTCGTGGGATGCTTGTTGCTATATTTTGCTATCTGAAGAATTAAAAAATTGTCAGAAACGCTCAGAACATTTCCAACCCCCAGTAACGGTAATGTGCAGTTAACCTCCGCGTTTTAGAAATTGTATGGTTTAAAATGTGTCTCAACATTAGTAGATTTCTAGATTTATCCCTGCTGGAAAAACCAGCATACCAACAGGCCAGCATATGTTGTATTTTGGGAATTATGCTGGTCTATGCTGGTCAGGTCTGTGGCTGGCCATTCTTAACTAATTTATCTAAATCATGCATTTGCAAAGACAGACAGACAAACATTTATAGAGATATATGATGCATATTAGGACCTTCTTAAAGGGTACGGTCTCAGTGATAGCTTTTTCCTGCTGGAAAAACCAGCATACCAACTAGACCAGCATATTGTGTGTGTTTGCTGCTGGTTTGCTGGTGACCACCAGCATGGTCATCAGCATACCAGTACCAGTATACAAGCACCAGCGTCCCATGCTGGTCATACCAGAAAGCATATGTTGTGTTTTGCTGCCGGTATGCTGGTAACCACCAGCTAAACCAGCACCAAACCACCATGAACCAGCATAGACCAGCATGGGAATTATGCTGCTCTATGCTGTTTTTTTCAGCAGGGTTGTACCATTTATTCTGAGGGTGTACTGATGTGTAAACATTTATTTTTGTACACTGATGTTTTCCCCTCCAGTATTCAGATTGTGGACAGTGAAACGAGACCAATGGATGCACAGATAGGACAACTGGAGAAAGAGGAGATGGTTGGCACCAGAAGCACATCTCTACTCTCCCCACAGCTAAAAGCCATGATCCGAATCAAGAAAAAATACCTGAAGAAACTGCGTCCAGAACATGGCTCCAATTCAGCCCGGTTGGGTCATAACAATTCAGACGGCATAAATTCAGACGTGAATTTGCAACCTAAGAGGCCTAAGAGGAAGTCCAGGCGTCGGGTGATGTTCCCGAATCACACATTGATGTGCAAACCGAAGAGGGAGCGCAGCCGAGCGAAACCTTTCCTGATCTTCTTCAGCATTATCATTTTCATTCAGGTACATTCTACCTTTAGTTTGCTTATGAAAAATGTTATGTCATGTTTGCTTTCTTTTTCCATGTTCATAATGCATTATTTGTGTTTGCGTGATATATTTCACTGTGGAGCTCACAGAACAATCTCTTGAAAACTCTTTATTATAATAACAAATATCTGGATGGATTACTTTCATCCTGACTACATTGCTTTTACCTTAAAACATGGTGACAGCATCTTTTTACAAGCATCTTTCACACCAGACACGAATAAAGCGAATAAATTGCGCTATTCATGTGTAGTTGGACGCTTGAAATTTTTTAGTTAACTCACTTTATTCGCCCATGAAATTTACATCACTCGCGAATAAAATTTGCGTTATTCGCTGATGAAATTTGTGTCATTCATGTAGAAATTCGCCTCATTCGCATGTGAAATTTGCATCATTCACGCGTGAAATTCGCCTCTTTTCACGTGAAATTTGCATCATTCGTGCATGAAATTTGCGTTATTCGCTGATGAAATTTGTGTCATTCATGCATGAAATTCGCCTCATTCGCACGCGAAATTTGCTTCATTTTGCACATGAAATTTTTACGCAAATTCGCTTAATTTGCCCGCTTTAGCTAGCTTTTAGTCTCAAAATGTATATAGCTCAAATTGAGTAAAGAGGGTTTTTTACAACTTACCAGATTGTCCGACCTACATCAACAATGATTTTGTCCTTCATTGTTGTTTTGTATTTCTGCCTTCGCTCGCTACGTCTTAATTACGTCACTGGTAAAGCAAGCTCCTGATTGGTTAACACAGTGCGAATATCTGCCAAGGTCCGCTAGATTTTTCTACTCATCACCGTAACGCACGTCAAATGCCCAAAATGTTCAATTTGTGCGAAACGCGTCATTCATGTGAAACACGTCATTCGAGCGAATCGCGTCATTGGGGCCACCTCATTTGTGCAAATCGCGCCACAGGATGTCAATTTGCGCCTTTGCATTTACTTAACATGTAAATTACTCACGCTTAACGCTTCATTCGCATCTGGTGTTCACGCACCATTACAATATATTACAAGGTATGTTATTAGTAGGTGCATTGCCTGGGATCATCATCATTCAAATCATCCTAAGTAAACAATAGGAATACTGATACATATATTAAATGTGCAAACTGTGACCATATGTAATGGGTTCTTCCAGGTCTACAACGCCATCGAAAATTTGGACGACCATGTTTTAAAGTATGATCTTGAAGGATTAGAGAAGACGTTAGACAGGGAGTTGTTCGGCCAGCAGGAAGCGCTAGAGGAGCTGATGGACCATCTGAAAGATTATCTATCAACTTACACCCACCACCAACCTCTCGCCCTGTCTTTCCACGGGCCGTCTGGCGTTGGCAAAAGCCACCTGGGTCGCGTGCTGACGCGCCACTTCCGCTCCGTGATAGGCGACAAGCTGGTAGTGCAGTATTTTTCTAAGCATCACTGCCCCCTAAAGGACGCGGCACAGGATTGCGCTTCCAAACTCGCTAAACGTATAATGGAGGTAGTGACTCGAGCCGAAGAGGAAGAGCAAATTCCTTTCTTCATCCTAGATGAGGTGGAACTGATGCAACCTCCGCTGCTGGATGTATTGAAGACGTTTCTTCGGCCAGATCAGACGAATGAGTTTCTTAACGTTGTTTATGTTTTTCTAAGCAGCCTGGGCCAAAGGGAAATAACAGCTCACATCCTGCACAACGCCTCGACTGCCGGAGCTCATAAATCACTCCGGCAGGCCCTGACTTTCATCCATCCGCTGTGGACAGAACCCACAGTGGAGATTATTCCTCTGTCCCTACTGGAGCGTGAACATGTCATCCGATGCTTTATGGAGGAAATGACACTCGAGGGCTTTTACTCCGACACCAAACAGGTAGAAGCACTGGCAGATGAGCTGGCCTATCACAGAGCGGCTGGAAAACAGTATGCAAAGACCGGCTGCAAACAAGTAGTGGGAAAAGTTAATCTGCTATGAGAGGATACACGATACCACAGAAGAACCATTTTGGCTGTATGGATCTGTAGAACCGTTCTGTTGCAAGAAGAAAATGGTTCTTCACTCTCAGAAAAAATGTACAAGAGCTGTCATTGGACATTTCCTTTGAGGAAAAAGTCCCAGTATGCACATTTTAAGTACAGATATGTATGCAGACGACTCAAGACCAGATCCGCACCAGATCCGTTCCGGACCTTCCGACTTCAGCCCAGGTCCAGTGCAGATCTGGCCCGGTACCTTTTGGGTACTAGTAACAGATTACATGAAATCTGGATTACGTAGTCAGATTCCAAAAATCAAGTACTTGTAATTAGATTAAACTACATTTTAAAATAATAATCAGTAATCAGACCACCGTTACTTTTTTATGGATTACATATTATTTATATTATGGCAGTAAGATGTTCACAATTTAGTAAATCTCCTATTTTTTTTACATTTTTCATAATAAATGTATCTACGGCTTATATATGTTTGTGATCACACAGGAGAGAAGCAACAATGAGACAAAATGCAAAATGGAGCTGGGATGTTTTAACCCATGATTGGATCAAAAAGTGACAACCCAACCACTATGTTTAAATCAACCTTTGCTGGGTTGTTTCAGCCCCAAATTCTGAAACCGTGGTCGGGTAAAACTGGACATTTTCTATGCTAATTTAACCGAATGGTTGGGTTTGTCACTTTTTGACCCCAGGGGTTGAAAACAACCCACCATTTTTAGAGTTTAGGGTAAAGCTTTTGCTATGAAATATCATGTATGCCACAATGCACAATCCAAGGCATTGGTCTCCAACATTGTGCCCGCGGGTTGGAGACCCCTGCTCTAAGAAGCTGTTTATACCTGGTATTAAGATGCGTTTTGGTCAACCGGATCCCAAGTGGACAAGAGAGACACATTCAGGTTTACATCTGATATTTTAATCCATCTCTTTTGTCCACTTTCGACCGAGTGGGTGGTCTGTGGGCAAAACCCTCTCCTTTGGTTTAAACTCCAACAGGAGATATGACGGGTTTAAAATGACGCAAACTAATATTATGTCAAAGTCCGCTGCTTGTGTTGTAAGTAAACATGCTGCAAAATGTTTTGTGTAGCTTTGATATTTCAGAGCACTTGATTAAATAAGCTTGAGCAACTTTCAAACACTTGCAAAATAAAACAAATGAAGGAGGCAGAGAGTAGAAAGCCTAAATATCTCACCACAAGACATGTTCAATGGAAAATCATTGTGCTCGTGCATCACATTCAATTAATAGGTGGAGAGTAGGCGATCTTATGTGGCTGCTCGAACACATCCCAGGAAGAAGTGTGTTACTCATTGCCGGACTTTATTTGGTTATAGTTAGCCGCCATCCAGCCTGATCTCACGAATTTCCGTGGGATAGTCACAGACTTTTTTGCAAATTTTTCGGTGGCATTCTCACGGATTGGTTACTAAACTGTTTTGTCCTATTTTCTTACCATTTTTGCTTCGGTTTAGGGTTAGATTTACATGAAATGACATCCTTACCCAAACCCAACTCTAACCCCAATGCCAGGCGACAATTGTTTAAAGTTTAGAAAATATTAAAGAATAAATCAGAAAAAATTGTATAAACCAATAGTTAAAGTGACATACACCAAATCTAACCCTAAACCGAAGCGAAAATGGTTTGAAAATAGGAAAAAGCAGTTGAGTAACCAATCTGTGAGAATGCAATGGAAAAAGACAGTCCGTAGCAGGGCCACGGAAACGTGGTGATCCGTGAGAATGCCAAGGAAAAATGAGCAAAAAATTCTGTGACTATCCCACGGAACTTTGTGAGATCACGTTGGCGATTTCACTCTCTTGGTTTTTTCTTTGCTGGGATTCGACCAAATATGCGTCTACAACACAAAAGCAACCAGGTCGAATGGGTTTTCGACTATTGCTGAATGTGGTCAAAAGTGGACGAGGTCAAAACCCCATTTACACCTGCATTTAGCGTTGTCCACTTGTGATCAAATCGACCAAAACGCATTTTAGTTGAAAATAACCCAGCATGTTTTAGAGTGTGATATCTTTGTGCAAACTCAACATTATCAGTGCCATTTTGCTGTTTTTTTTTATATAAATGACTTATAGTCTGATAGTAACCGAATTTTTATTTTGGGATGAGCTATCCCTTTAATAACCACACAATTTAAGGGTTTTTTCAACAAGATCTCACGGAAAGTCGTGTTATACACTGTAAAAAAAATTCCGTAGAAATTGCAGCTGGGTTGCCGGTAATTTATCGTAGATTTAAATTTATGTTTTTTACTGGCAATATTTTGTTCAAAGTTAAATGAACATTAAACATTTACAAGTCTTTGTCTTTACAGTACAGAGTAAAACTAAAAAGACAGCATCAAGCAAAACATTCTGGGAAACAAAATCTGAAGCAAAAAACAGAAAACGGTTGATGATGATTTCTGGTTCCCAGAATGCTTTGCATGAGGCTGTTATTGTATAGTTTTATTCTGTAAAGATAAAGACTTGTTAATATTAAAAAATTTATTTAACTTTGAACAAACTCTTGCCAGTAAATAACATAAATGTAAATCTACGGTAAATTACCGGCAACCCAGCTGCAATAACATTGTAATTTCTACGGATTTTTTTACAGTGTAGTCATGAAGAGAAATAGTCTTAAGATTCAAAGTTTATGAGTGTAAACTGTAAAAATGCTGAGATGTTTTAACCCATTGTTGAGTCAAATATAAAAAACTTTGGGTTAAACCCAACGAATGGGTTTGTCCTTTTTTGTTATACTGTATATGGGTTTATAAATAATGATTACCTTTTGTATTTGTACAGTATTTGTGTAAAATACATTTACAGCCACATTGAATTTAACTTGTGTTGTACCTCAACAGTAAGTATAATAGTATAATATATTAAAACTCATTTTTGAACAACAATGCTTTATCTTGGTGAGTTTTGTAGTTTGGTCCTTAAAGGAACACTCCACTTTTTTGAAAATATGCTTATTTTCCAGAATTTGAATTTTACCATTTTGGAATCCATTCAGCTGATCTCCAGGTCTGGCGAAACCACTTTTAGCATAGCTTAGCACAATCCATTGAATCTGATTAGACCATTAGCATCACGCTAAAAAATAACCAAAGAGTTTTGATATTTTTCCTATTTAAAACTTGACTCTCCTGTAATTACATCATGTACTAAAACAGATGGAAAATTAAAAGGCGTGATGCTTATGATCTAATCAGATTCAACGGATTATGCTAAGCTATGCTAAAAGTGATACCGCCAGACCCGGAGATTGGCTGAATGGATTCCAAAACAGGAAAAAACAGATATTTAACTCTAGGGGAGCTGGAAAATTAGTATATTTTCAAAAAAAGTTTAGTGTCCCTTTAAAGGTTCACACATGGAAAACAACTATGTGTGTGTGTGTGTGTGTGTGCGTGCATGTGTGTAAAAATAAAAGCTTGGTTACCACCACAAATAATTTTGGATCCCAATCACAAACCCCACCTGCCTACAGTCTCTTTCTAAGAACGCTGAACATAACAAAATTCTTTTTAATCACTTTGAGACACGACCTTAAAGCTCATGTCACGCAATCACCAAGCATGCAAAATCATGCATTTAAAAATCTATTTATAGTGCTGCCTTTATGTTGAATCAAAATCATCTGATTACAGTTAATCCTACTGTAATACAGTTGCATGCTGAACTAATAAGAATCACATCACTTAATGTCAGTAAACTTAAAAATATCAATGCAAAAGAAAATAATTGTGCTGTGTTTTTATTTTCATTCAGAAATAGACCGATCAAGTCCTGCATGCTGATTGGTCGTAAAGTACCGCTATGACTTCTTCACCCAGCTTCCTGTCGAAAATGAAGCACTGGCTGTATGCACGTGCTGCCGGGAGGTTAAATAATATTGGTATCAATGTCAAGACATGTATAATCCAGACAGATGAATTTACCGACAGCTCAATTATGTATTGTGAATGCTTTGGCAAAGCAGTGCAATTCCAAAATAGTTACAAGGGTGGGAAAGGGCAATCGCAGGTGCCGAAGGGGTCAAATAATGGATAATACAGTAGCAGCACAAAACATCAATAGAAATGCATAATTATAGGAACTTATAGTTCTGTTTTATTTGGTAATCAAAAAGGCAAGAGTGACAAAAAAGGAATTAAAGGAACGGCAAAAAAGCAAGGATTGCGTGTCTGGTCTGTGGGTTGCGTGCAGCTTCTGTATTCGAGAAAAGATTTAATTTCAAAAGGAAGGTGGAGAGCAGGGGTTTTACATTCCTATGATCTGTGGTTTAGTCCAAGACAAGACAAACTCTTTCAAATCTCTGTACCTTCCAGCCATTTAACAAGATCATCGAGAACTTTCCACCTTTATTTGCTTTATACTTTTGTTGCTTTGTACACATTTACTGCATTGTTGAATTGGTTTTTATTGGGATAGTTTTCAGATGAGTTTTTAGATTGCTGTTACTCAGTAGTTCACAAGAAAACTGCACATGTAAAAATCATTGAAATTATGTAACTTCCTTTAACCTCCTAAGACCTGGATGTCCACATATTACATTTTTTTTTATGATTGCACCATAATTCTTGATTCTGGGTAACTGGAACCTGTTGTACAATAACACTGCTTTATGTATAAAGACATTTTTGGTTATTATATTAACCCCAAAATAGCCGGAAGAAATTTGAAAAAAGACAAATCAAAGCTCGGGTCTTAGGAAACAGGAACCAAGAGACTAAAATAGAAATTTAAGACAAAATTTAAGTCATTATGTGTTTTTTTAAGTGATCGATCTCTCTGTTTTTTGTTATGATGTTATGTTCTTAATTGTGATTTTAACTGTAAAATCTTTTTTTCGGGGGGGGGGGGGGTTAAACTGTATTTTACCTGACATTGGGTTTAGGGATGCACGACACAAAATTTCTGTGCCGATACCATCCACCGATAGATACTGTACCAATAGATTAGAGGTGAGCGGGGCACAAACTAACGCGTGGTTAAAGCAGCTACTTTACATATTTTTACAGAGCCGAGCAATCTGTGCTTTCGGTCTTTTCGCTTTTTCTCTTTCTCTATCAGAAGATAATGTAAAAAGTGTTTTGGTTAAGATCTTGAACAAAGAGTATTTGGGAGGCATAAAAGTAAATTTCTTTATCTTAAGTTTTTGTGGATTTCTGAGTTGGGTGTGTAAGTGACCAAATCCAACCTTATATTATTTTAATAACTGTATTGTTATCTAAAACATAACACCATTTTGAAACATGTCAGCAACTCCTAGTAACTGATAGCTGTGAATCTTTAATGGTCCGTCTTGGGCACCAGTACCACATATGAGATACTGTTTGAAAGCTTAGAGTCTCTACTTTCAGCAGATATGCATCACTTTGACACATCTTTTACTGTAAGAAAGTTATTTACACTTAATTTACACTATCACCCCCCCCCCCATATTTTTTTATATAATTTAATATTCACATATTTCATATTTTTCAAGCATGACAAACATGGGCAAGTCTTATATCAAATGAAAGCTCTCATTCTCAGGAATAAGACTACAGCGTTATTTTTGTTCTAATATCAACACATATCCAACAATCTTTGAATGAATAATAAGGTAAAAAATGGTCTTTTGTAAATTTATGTGAAACTTGAGTGTGAACTGCCTCAGATAGCACATATAGCCACAAATGATACACCATCTTTTCTCTTAGGTCCTACTCTAAACAATGAGTCCATTCACAGCATTTTATTTGGTTGTGTTCATTAATAATCCCTTGCTATTTATTATATGTGCAAAACAAAAAATTAATATTTATATGAAAAATGTATTTTCACACCCTTCAGTAAAATAAGAATAACTTTTGAATGCGACATGCTAAAGAGTTCATTCTTTTTTTGGGGTATTTACTGTCTGCTGCTGCTAACAACCAAAACTGTCTGCAGTCTGCTAGAGCACCCAGAACCAGAGTTATACACTATCAAAGACAGTGTTTACAACATAAAAAAGAAAATTTGGTGTTTCCTCATATGAAAAACAACATAAATAAGACTTTTTGTCACAAACAGCAGCTTTTTATGTAACTTCAAAGGGTTTTCTTGGGAGCACTTCAAATGTTTTTAGGCAGAAACTGTATACAAAAAGGGTATTAATCCTCCCTTCAGTTGGAGTAAAATAACTTTTGCATAGATTATGATAGAGAAAAAATTCCTTTTTCTTCTGTAAGCTGACAATTGCTGGAATCAAACAAAACTGACTGCAGGTTTCGTTACCACTCAGGGCCAGAGTTATACACTTTTAAATACAGAAAGCGCCTATTTATTTTTGTGTTTATTAGAGGCCTGACATCACATACAACCATGTTGAGCACTTTCAACAGTGTTTTATGTATTTTCAAAGGGTTTCCTGTAAAATGATACAAAACTTTTGTATGTCAACCTCTGCATGTGGGTATGGGAAGCTTTTGAAATTGGGTAGGCCAAATCCAGGCGAAAAACCCCAAAATAGCTTCAGGGTGGAAGAAGTTAATTGTGCAGCCCTTTTGAAATCTATTTATATGCATTGATGCCTAATACAAGGATGGTTAGATGAAGGATCATATTATAGGCAGATATATAAACAATATCCACCTTTTGTATATATTTTATTGAATTATTTGTGTTTAAATAAAATTATCTATCAGGTGTTACAACAAACCCTCTGTTTGGTACGATGAACCCCACCTATGGGGTAAGTTGTATCATTTGCACTCCTGTCACTTTCAGTGCAAATGAACGATAACAGTAGGTCCCACAAACCATTAAATATTTAAACTTTTTTTTTAATGATAGAGCCAAAGTCAAAAAGCTATGACTCGTTATAGTTGTGCCTAGGTCCGACGGCGTAGCCGCGACGGTGTAGGTTCCGCGTCGGTTTTCATTTATAATTTTCAGGCGTCGTCCATGTCAAAGTGCAAACACACGCGCACACCACTGGTAGGCAGTATCCACGCGTGTAACCACAGTAGCAGCGCGACCGTCAATGAAGAAGAAGCTTGGCAAGTTAACCCACAAACGAAGAGGAAACATCAACTTGTTGTGTATGATTTGAGAAAACCAGCAATGATGGAAGTAAATAAATAGCGACTTTTTTGCAGTTTGATTTAAATCACTCCTCATCTTGGCTCATCTTTGTTTTCACCATCGCAAACGGAAATATCTATGACGCAGTTTTTTTTACCTGATGGGAGGGGTTCTGGTGGACCAATCACAGCGCTTGCGGTCCAAGTAGATCTGACGCGCTGTTAAAATTTTTGCAAGGTGCATGTCAGGCTACGCACAGGCTACGGATAACCTACGGCGTAGCTACGGCATAGATCTTACGCACGACTATAAATCAGGCTTTAGGTTGTGCCCTGCTCTCCCCTACCGATACTCTGTAAAAAAAATCCTTGTTGCACTTAAATGTTTAAGTTTGAACAACTTGAATTAACAAATCATTTAAACTTTGACTAGTGAGGAGTTGGCATAAAATAAAGTTGAATGGCCTTAAGTTCTTACAACTTTATTTTTATAATTTATAGCAACTTCTAACTAGTCAAAAAAGATTAAATGACATATTAAATCAGGTTGTTTAAACTTTAATTTAAGTGCAGCAAGGAATTTTTACAGTGTAGTTTTGTTTTTACTCCTTGTTTCAAAGTATTATGTCTACTAGAAGTGCACTGTAAAAAAATTGCAGCATTTTTCTCAAATCAACACATATTTTTATGTTAGTTGAACTTAAAAAATTAAGTTAAACAATTTCAACTTGAATTTATAAGTTATGTCAACTTTTTCAAGCCAAAGTTTAAATAGTAGGTTGAATTGACTTGCAAAACCAAGTTGTTTTAACTTCGTGCTGCATATTTTTTTACAGTGTACAAAAGTACAAATGGCAACACTGCAACCATGATATAATCTGCTCTGATCGTCGGATGTTTTCAAACAAACGACATCCGATATAGTGGGAAAATGGTGCTTCCTTGCACTTGCATTGTATTTTACTGTAAAACATTGAATTGATCCCATCTGTTACTTCTCAAGGATATAGTAAATGATGAGTAACTACTTTTAAAAGTGATGCGGCTCTCAACATAAACACCACTTCACAAATAACCAGTCACGAAGTGGAAATAGTTGATGTTTATAACCTCCTCTAAAACGTGACCCCATTAATCACCCAAAACTTGCTTTCTGTTAAACACAAACATTTTTTTGTGGGTTATGGTCACAGAAACTTATTGTGAAGTTCAAAGAGTTCACTTTCTAAACCCAACAGCCACGTCATCGTCCTGAGCTCTAATGTATTGCGCAGGAGCCAAAGCGGTCTTTGTGTATTTCAAGCGACCGTAAACACACATTTCGAGGTTTCTAGAGTCGAAAGAATGATGGTTTACTATAGCAACCGAGCAACAAATGTAAAGCAAAGTCCCTTGAAGGTCAACCTCTGTAATTCTTTACACCAAACAATTTGCTTCAAGTGTCAAGTTCAGAGAAACGCCCAATATTTTCTAAATGTCAGTGAGCCTCGGGCTCTCGCTTTGATTACGAACTTAGGGGCCTGTCGTACTGTTAATAACTATGTTAACACTTTCTGAGAAAAAAATTGAATGAATGTATGTGGTAAATACTTGAAAGTGCGACAATAGCATATTTGTGGCCATGTCTGTGAAATCAAAGCTTAAGTCTCATAACTAATTTTAGGATTAGGAGCATCAAAGTAGTCATGTGTGTATTGTCATGAATGACAGATTTCGATGCGGTACATGTTTAATACTAAAATTAATGATTTTTTTATTGACACTTCATTTTTTATTTCGCACAGATGTTGGCTTCCTAAATATTGATTTTATCTCACTCAGTCAATATTAATAATATCAAGCTTATATTTTCACAAAAATGTTATTTACATTATTAAAAGAGGTTTTGTGTAGAAAACCGTAAATGAGAAAAATGACTTTAGCTGGATTTTCACCAACACAAACTATGACCAGGACATACTTTTTTGTATGATTTGCTTTCACCCCGTGAAGTTTGGGTTAGGGAGGGGATTCATTATTGTTTTTTTTTTAATAATCAAAAGTTTTTCACAATTTACTTCATATGAATTCATATAAACACGTAAAATACATGAATTCTTTGAGTCTCATTTTTATATGATTGTGAGTTTAGTAAAATGTATCCCTACTGAAAAATCAACTGATCTCACAAGATAGTCAATTTTCCGTGGGATTCTCACGGATTGGTTATTCAACTTTTTTGTCCTATTTTCTTACCACTGTCGATTCGGTCTAGGGTTAGATTTACATAAAATGACATCCTTACCCAAACCCAACTCTAACCCCAATTTTGTCAACAAAAGTGTCGAAAATTGAAAAGAATAAATCAGAAAAAATAGTATAAACCAATAAAGTGACATACACCAAATCTAACCCTAAACCGAAGCGACAACGGTTTTAAAATAGCAAAAAGCGGTTGAGTAACCAATCCGTGGGAATGCAACGGAAAAAGACAGTCCAAGGCAGGGCCACGGAAAAATGTGGAGATCCGTGAGAATGCCAAGGAAAAATTTGCAAAAAATTCTGTGACTATCCCACGGAACTTTGTGAGATCATGTTGCGAAAATCCAGCAAAGACCAGCATAAGCTGGTGAGCTGGTATTAGCTCGTCTCCCAGCTTGGTTTAAGCTGGTAATGCTGGTGTAGCAAGCTGATCTAGCTGTGTTTTGGAAGACCAGCTGACCCACCAACTTGACCAGCTTTGCCAGGCTGGGAGGACCAGCTTAAACCAGCTACTGCCACCTTAAACCAGCTAAAACCAGCCACCGACTTTTGCTGGTCTTGGCTGGATTTTTCAGTAGGGATTGTATAAATGAAACCACTGAAAACCCAATAAAGTCTTCTGTGTTATGAAAGAGGAAAAACTTTATAAAACATAAGAATATGTTTTATTAAAAAAATAACATTTTATTTCAGTGTCTTACACAATTCTTGTCATGCAACATCATCATGCAAAGGCTTGAAGTTCTCCATAAATCATGGTCACCCCTAAGTAACAGCATCCCTGTAGTAACTCATCACAAATTGATATTTTGGTTTTGTTTTAATTTCACTGACCTTAGCAATGGTACCTGAAGCAACATGCCTGAATAACTGCCTAGATGCAGCAACAAATGAAATACAAAGCAAGCAAGTATGCATGGCATGTGATGAAGAATGAGGGTTTCCCTTGTCAAAATTGCAGGGGATGCCGTGAGGGTAAACAGACCTAAAAATAACCCGAGGAACCAATGGAACACACACAAGGCGGGTCTAGCAACAGGTGTGCAGGTTACACCCATCTAAAAGCATCTATAAAAGGAAACTTTGATGAAAAGAAAGAATACAGAGTGGTTAAAACCATCTTCGAGAATAATTTTCAGCCAGCAGATCCTACACACCAATTCATCTCCAAAGATGTGTTCTTCATCCTCAAAACCACATCTTCAAGCTGATGGAGACAAAGCCCCAGCAATGGCCATCAGATGCCAAAGACCACGTGCCCGACGTGTCCTCTACCCCCCGGGAGCGAAGAAGATCCTGCCAAAAGAGGAGACGGATCCTGCGAGACGGTGGCTGGTCTTGCTTTCTGCTTTACTGTTCCTGCAAATCTACATGGAGGAAGGACTCTGCGAGTCGCAGATCAGTCCAGACCGACAGCAACCCCAAGAAACGCTCTGCTCGTCTGGGGACGCTATAGCTGAGAGACCTTTGACCTGGGGCTCTCCGGAGACAGACGTGACGTTAACGGTCATGCAAGCGCCCGAGCATATTGCACTGGCGAGTGAGGAGCTGTTTTTGACACGGTGCCAAATGCAACATCAGTGTGTGAATGCAAAAATTGCACGCTGAGACGACGGGCTGCAGGAATATGTTGGCTTTTCCAGAATATACTCTGGAGCTGAACTGGATTTTCCACATTCGCTGAAATCCAGCCATTCGAACTCTGCACGGATCGAGACTCTGACTGTAAACTGATACCCGCACACACGTCATACATTGCCGTAAGGGAAAGTGGAGTCAGTGATTCACTGAGAAAAAAACAAACTCATGCACTGCGCTAAACGCTTCAGCGATCAGACTCAGCCGTGTGTGTGTGTGTCTGGGAATGCTTCTGGCATTGATGGCACATTGATGGTGTAATGTATGTGTTATATTCATGGGTTAAACATGAATATTACGATGGAGAGAAACTATACATCAGTATGTGATGATTGGAAACGTCTGTGCATTGTCTCCACTGGATTTGTCATACTGTTAAATCAATGCATACTTGTTATTTGTATATACATACGCATAATTAAATATTTAAATACTTTTATAATTTTGTGTGTGTCTGTTTCTTTGTGAATGCATATCTCGAAATTGGAAAAAGTGAACTAGAAAGTAAATAAGGAAATATGGAAAAAATGATCAAAGTAGAAGAATCCATAGGAATAATGATGATTTATTAAAAAATTTGTATATAAATATGTGTGTCTCTTTTAATAAAAGGTAAAAATAAACCTTATTTTTAATACAATAAGACTTACACATGTTTGCATAATCCCACAGACTAATATTTTAACTGTAACTATTGCAGCAAGAAGGAAGTCAATTCAACCTACTATTTTAAGTATTTTAAGTTTCGACCTGTGACATAACTTATAAAAACAAGTTGGAATTGTTTAAATTAATTTGTCAAATTAAAGTTACATAAAATATGTTGATTTGACACAAATGCTGCATTTTTTACATTGTAATGTACGTCTTATGAAAGATTTGCTCTGTCATATCTTAAAATATATCAGTGCGGGTGTTGTGTCTCAAGATGCACACCAGTAATGTTTATTTATAAGTTATGCTTTTGAAAATGACTTAAATATCCTGATTTAACTAAGGCCTAGTCCTGTTTTAAAGGATAATTCCAGTATTTAACACTTTGAGTCTCATTTCTGGTTTGTTTTGGATGAACTACAATGATGGGCTCAGAAATTTTGACAATGGGTCGTGTCTTGACTTTTTGACTCGTTTAGAAGCGTCTCTTGACTGCTTCAGAATGGAAGTCAATGACCATGCACAAACATGTCATTAAAACAACACTTAACGTTCATTTTCAAAACTGTGCTACTCACCGAGTGGTTCGTGGTGTTCGTTGATGATTAAAAACAAATATATTGGCGCAATGTATGATTTCAATCCGTGTTATTTGCTATAGCGGAACTTATTTTTCAGATACCTCACAACCGCGTATATACTTCCGCTCTATATTGGAGTCTGAAGCGTTAGCACACTCCCGACCACTTGATGGCGACAACCACTTTGCCATACAAGTACGCTCGGTGTCTAGCGTATAGACAGTCACAATTGAGCTCAACTTCAAACCTAAAGCTGGTCACTGAGCCATCAAATATGGGAAAAATGTCTTCTGAGAGAAACCGAGCGAAAAAACTACAACCACATGTAAACAGACCCTTTTCTGTTTCCCGCGGGGGAGTGATATATCAGCGAGCAATGAGTCTTCCAAGAGAAGTCAATGGAATTTTACAAAATGCCAAATAAAACACGACAGAAACTGTATTTTGCTACACTACTTGTTTTTAATCATCAACGAACACCACGAACCACTCGGTGAGTAGCACAGTTTTGAAAATGAACGTTAAGTGTTGTTTTAATGACATGTTTGTGCATGGTCATTGACTTCCATTCTGAAGCAGTCAAGAGACGCTTCTAAACGAGTCAAAAAGTCAAGACACGACCCATTGTCAAAATTTCAGTGTCCATCACTGTAGTTCATCCAAAACAAACCAGAGATGAGACTCAAAGTGTTAAATACCAGAATTATCCTTTAAGCTAATCCCTGTTCGGAAAACCGCCCCATAGTGAACTAAAATATTTTTATTATCTGAATTACATTTGACAGTAATATTATTTATTTTTCTTAAAGGAATATTCAATTTTCTTAAAAGAAAAATCCAGGTAATTTACTCACCACCATGTCATCCAAAATGTTGATGTCTTTCTTTGTTCAGTCGAGAAGAAATTATGTTTTTTTAGGAAAACATTGCAGGATTTTTCTAATGTTAATGGACTTTAATAGAGCCCAACATTTAATACTTAACTCAACACTTAACAGTTTTTTTCAACGGAGTTTCAAAGGACTCTAAACGATCCCAAACGAGGCATAATCTATTATCTAGCGAAACGATTGTCATTTTTGACAAGAAAAATAAAAAATATGTACTTTTAAACCAAAACTTTTCGTCTAGGTCAAGTCCAGCGCGACCTAACGTAAATGCGTAGTGATGTAGGGAGGTCACGTGTTACATATATAAAACACACATTTGCAGACCATTGTAAACAATAAACTGACACAAAGACATTAATTAGTATCAGTTGACATACAACAACGTAGGAACGGTCCTCTTTCAAGACGCTTGTAAACACTGGGGCGGAGTTTCGCGTTCGTCCTCTGTGACCTCTTGACGTCATGACGTATAGAGACAGAGCGCCGATATGCAAATTTGAAAACCACGCCCACCGGGGGGGAAAACAAACCAACCGTCTCCATTGACTTTGTATTGCGAGAGGCTGCCTCCTTGTCATTTCTGGCTTATAACAAAAAACAGAATAATGCCTAAAAACTGCTGTGTGACAATATGTACAGCTAACAAGCCAAAGAACCCAGAAATAAGTTTTTATAAGCTGTCGAGCCGTAAAACCCAGCTTTTAAGAAGAATAAAGTGGATCGCCGACTACGTTTTCCCCTAGTGGACGCAGTTCTACTAATAGAAGTACTATGAAAAGTTGCCTGTTTCCACTTTTGTTTCTTTAAACGCTCGTTTTATGAGGTCGACAGCTTAAAAAAAACTTATTTCTGGGTTTTTTGGCTTTTTAGCTGTACACCTTGCCACACAGCAGCTTTTATGTATTATTCTGTTTTTAATTTTAATCTGTAAATACGTTTTTTATAAGCTGTCGACCCCAAAAACGAGCGTTTAAAGACACAAAAATGGAAACAGGCAACTTTTCATAGTAATACTATTAGTAGAACTGCGTCCAATAGGGGGAAACGTAGTCGGCGATCCACTTTATTCTTCTTAAAGACAGGGTTTTACGGCTCGACAGCTTATAAAAACTTATTTCTGGGTTCTTTGGCTTGTTAGCTGTACATATTGTCACACAGCGGCTTTTAGGCATTATTCTGTTTTTTGTTATAAGCCAGAAATGACAAGGAGGCAGCCTCTCGCAATACAAAGTCAATGGAGACGGTTGGATTGTTTTCCCCCCCGGTGGGCGTGGTTTTCAGGTTATGACGCGCGGCGCTCTGTCTCTATTGCGTGGGGTCAGCTGGCGCATCATGACCGGATCTACATGACGAGAAGTTGTGCTTTAAAAGTGCATATTTGTTATTTTTATTGTCAAAAATGACAATCGTTTCGCTAGATAAGACCCATATGCCTCGTTTGGGATCGTTTATAGTCCTTTGAATCTCCGTTGAAAAAAAACGTTAAGTGTTGAGTTAAGTATTAAATGTTGGGCTCTATTTAAGTCCATTAAAATTAGAAAAATCCTGCAATGTTTTCCTCAAAAAACATAATTTCTTCTCGACTGAACAAAGACATCAACATTTTGGATGACATGGTGGTGAGTAAATTATCTGGATTTTTCTTTTAAGAAAATGGACTAATCCTTTAAGTGAAAAAAGAACTTTAAATGCTGCCACAAATCTAACTCTGTAAACTTAAAGGATATTTTAGTTTTAAAGAGGACATATCATGAAAATCTAACTTTTTTAAGTGCTATAATTGGGTTTGCGGTGCTGCTATCAACCTAGAAAATGTGAAAAAGATCAACCCAGTAACTTTTTTTGGTTTGGTAAACCATTCTCTGCAACCATGTGAAATACAGATCACTGAAATTTGGCTCCCCTTGTGATGTCAGAAGGGGATAATACCGCCCCATAATCTGCACTATCCAACCACAGCACTGCCCTTTAGTGCAGAGATCAGCTCATTTGCATATAGAGGGACACACCCATAAACAGCACATTTTTGCTTACACCTACAAAGTGGCAATTTTAACATGCTATATTTAATTATCTATATGGTATTTTGAGCTAAAACTTCACATACGTACTCTGTGCACACCAAATATTTATTTAACATCTTTAAAAAATCTTGTGACATGTCTACTTTAAAATATAACTGTATAAAAAACAGTGCAGCAAATAAATCTAGGAATATAACAAATATATGAATAATGATCTCTTTCTTTTAAAAAAAAGTCCAGAAACAATTTTGTTAAATAAAAATTTTTCAGTTTTTAAATACAAAAGCACAAAAAAGTGCATCCATAATGAAGTGAAATAAGAGACTCGTGTAAAAGTGCAGAGCTCATCTTTCTCTGCCCTATAGCCTTTGTGTAACCATTGTGTCTTTTGGGGTGACGCCTCTTTAAATGCTATATTAAGTTACTTGTTTTTAAGTTGCTAATGCTTGTGCCACCCAACAAATTTGAAGCATGTTATATAAGACATGTCAACGTTTTACTAGTCTGAAATACTGCCAAACAGCAGACATATTTTTCTTTCATATTTAAAGCGTTTTTGTGCTGCTGCATTCATGTATGTGATAAGCAAACCCGCGTTGTCGTCCCATTTATAGGCGCATATTTCTAAATAACAAAAAACATATTGCGCCATAGACTTTAGACTTTAGAGCAGGTTTTTGTTGGTCAATGGCGTAGTCTATTTTAGTTGCCTCAAAATAGCAACGCGCCAACAATGCACCTGAACACACTTCGTTTTCAGACCAGAACGACCATGGGCGCAAAGGGGGGCGCAAATGCATTTGCTATTTAAACAATGTGGCGCTAAACATGAAAATGATAATTGCGCAGGGTGGAAACTAGCAAAAGACACTTGCGTCGAGCATTGCGCTGCATTGCGCCGGGTGTAAGATAGAGCCCTCTATGTAAAGATATGCCAATGCAAGGTGTTTTTAAATTAACGCATCTTAAACATTTATCCTAGTCTCTTTAAGTTTAAACAACAAATCTTTTTTACAGTGCAGTTGAAATAAATGTTGATTTAATTTTATTTAAATAATGATAAAGAATACAAAAAAACACATTAAAGTTTGAATGTAAAATGGCAGTAACGCTATTATTTTTAACACAGCATTGATTGAAAAAAGGGACAAACCCAGCAGTTTGGTTAAATTAACCCAATGTGTATATTTGAGCAAACAATGGGTTAAAAATTATCCAGCATTTTGTGTTGAAAAAACCCCACCAACCGAACAGGTTAAGTTTGATCTTTTCTGACCCAACACAGGGTTAAAAATAACAGCATTGTTTTCTCTTTTTTTTTTGGAGTGTACAGTATGTCTACCAGCTAAGTTTATTTTTACATAGTTTCAGTCAGGGCGCTTGGACAAATATCGATCTCAAGATAACGACGGCAACTTCAAACATGTACAGTACACATACCAGAAACAGTCATTGCACTTTCAGACATTACACTATACCTGAAACCTATACGTGTGAACATTACATCACTACAGAAACACTATTAACCAACAACACCTTACATCAATAACTCATTAACACCTGTTTAAACATCTGTTTTAGCAAAAAATAGTGCTGTGATGAGAAGATAAAGTAAAGCAATGACATGTACAAACAAAGTCTCTTTCTTCTGTATCATTATAAAGAGAGAGCAGGTGTGATGCCTTTAAGGTTCCTTTAATCATTATCAGAAACACATTAGTCACCTGATTCATGCCAAAGTTATTAATAATGGTTATTAAACTTTGAAATAAAAAATGCATTGACTGATCTCACGGAAAGTCATGTTATAGTCACACAAAATGTGATCAATTTATTTGTGTCAGTCTCGCGAATTTAGTTAATTTAATTTAATTAATTAAAAAATAGTTTTTTGTGTCTGTGGCACGACACTTTCTTTTCGTGGCATTTTATGTGTTGTTTTTATAGTTTTTTCTATTTTCTTACCATTGTTGCTTGGGGTTGGGGTTAGAATCACTTTCTGTTACATTTTTAGACCCAAACTCCAACTCGCGGAAGAAAAACATGTAGAAACCAATACATAAAAATACATTCTAACCCAAATCTAACCACAAGCGACAATGATTTAAAAAAAAAAAAAAACAATATATAAAATGAAACGAAAAAGAAAGCCGTGCCACGGACACGTAAAACTATTAATAGAAATTTGTGCGGGTGACACGAAAAAGACATTCGTGCTCAAGGAACAAAATAAGGCAGAATTTCATGCGAAGAACATGAATAAATTAATCACATTTTTCGTGACTATAACACAAATTTCCGTGAGATCATGTTGTTTTAGTACTGATAGCTTTTTAATACAATGACTCATGGAAATGTGTCAACATTAAAGTGTGAAATACTGTAGATCGGTGAAGTTCAGAGGTACTTAAAAATACTTTAATCTCTCAGATTGTTTGGACATGGATTGACAGAAATTGAATATTTGCTCCATGTCAAGTGAATGTTAAATTGGTGTTTAAATTGTACTGACAGGAGCTATTGCAAATTGCAAAGACATTGAACGCAGGCACCAAATCTGAACTGGTGTTGTGTTAAAGAGATAGACACCCAAAAACGATTCCCTTATCACTTATCACATTGTTTCAAACCTGTATAAACTACTTTGTTCTGCTAAACACAGAGAAAGAACTAAATCTGGGGCACCATTGACTTCCATACAGTATAGTATAAAGTGAATGGTGCCCCAGATCTGTTTGGTGAGAAACATTCTTTATTTATGTTAATAAAAATGCTAATTTACAAAAAACATATTACATTTAGAGGATTAAGCATCTGAGCTATTCATATGAAGACTTGACTTATTAATCACATCATTTTTTACAGTGTAGACGCACTCCTATCATCTGTGACGCAACAATGTATGTCAATCGTCCAGAATCTGCATATCTTCTCTTACAATCCAATTGTTTAGAAAAGGTCAAACATTCTCAACAAAACAGCATTCTGATCTATAAATAGACATGACGATGAAGATCTATTTAAAGGTTTTAGGAATTAATTTACACTCTTAAGTTACACTAATGTTGTCATTTAAGTAACATCAAAGGTTTTAATAATCCTTAAAATGTCAAGAACATGCCCGAGTCATATTTCACTGCACAATGAAGCGAACGCAATCGTCTATTGTATTTTGTCTCTATTGTGGCTGCTAAAAAAAAGTTATGACTACATTCCTTCAAACTGAAAGTCACACAGGACGCCCTCTTTCTGAAATGTTTGCTACTGCAGATAAATAATGTTTTGCATGATAGTTGGCACGTAGACGCTTGGACAAGAATGAGACACTATACTGGGAATAACACTGAATCAATGAACCATCTTACTAACAAATCAAACACTGATGCTTTCTCTTCCGCCTGTCAGATTAGATCTGTTTCGGCATTTGTTAAAACAAGAGTCCAGCCAAATTATGAATGTGAACTGTCCCTCATTAAAAAAACATCACACCATCTTAAAATAAACTGTAATTGGTGGGAACCATATCATAAAGAAAATCTAATTCCAAATAAATCTGAGCTAGTTTACCTTGACCGAGATGTTGTAACGCCATTCACCGCCTGTTCAGCAATAACAAAATAGCTTTTAATCTTTTTGCTTGAATAAACTTAATTGTTTAAGATTGCCTTTGTTAGGCTCGAAAGCACAAGAACAATGCGAAAAATGTCCGCGTGACACACCGCATTGCTCAATAGCTCTGAAACCATAAACCGCAGTGTTCGAACCTCATACCTTTACCTACGACTGCAACTTCATACATACCTGGGAGTGTATGTGCATGTGTGGTATTTTTAGTATAAGGTGACGCAAAAATTTTGTGGCCCTTCCTAAAGTAAACATGTCAGATCTGAGGTTTCACCCGGGGTAGGCAAACCTCCACCCAAGTTCAATGAATCTAGAAAACCACAGAGAATGCATGAGACATGCAATTACTGTCTTTTGTTCGGACAGGAGTCATATAGTGTCAGAGGAAATGGTCCAAAGCTATCACTGGGGCGTTACCCTTTAAAAAGGTCCTAATATGTATCATTAAGGTTCAGATATGTATACATTTCTGTAATACAGTATGTATGTGCAATCTTTAGGTGCAAATGTATACTTTTTGAAAGGGTAACACCCCAGTGATAGACAGCAGACGACTCTGGACCAGATCTGCACCGGATCCGCTGACTTCAGCCTGGATCAGGTGCAGATCCGGGCCGAAGTCAGCAGATCCGGTGAAGCTCCGGTTCGCAGTCGTCTGCTGTTTAAGACCATTTATTCGGACAGTGTATATATCATAAATACTTTATATCACCTGCATTTTAGACCAAAGCTCAGTCCACATGAGGTCAAAAGGTCTTCATGTGCATCCAAATTAACCCACGTACTTGATTAGCCTAATGCCAAGTACTAAATGTTTTAAGAAATCAGTGTTGCTATGGCTGAAATGGTGAAGCAGGTTGAGGGTTGATTCCCACACATGTAAGTCAATGCATCAATGTAACTGTAGTGTAAATAGGTCTAACCTAAATTATGCTGAATATTCAATTTTTTAAATATGTTATGATGTTGGTGGATGTTTGGACATCCCAATTGTTCATTATACCTGTTTATTACATGCTTAATTCTGATTGGCCAGTTGTGACATTTGCAGGTTTGTAAGAAATAATTGACTACCGGCCATTGAATTATTGTAAAATAATGCACACCCAAGGTGGTATTTAATGTTCGGTGGTTATCGTGAAATAAGCCCCTTAAGTGTAATACAAGACCCTATGTTCATACACTGGGAGCTTATTTCTGCGATAATAACCTAATCCTTTTAACCCTACCGCATTTCGTGGAATAGATTTATTTATTCGTGCTCAGAGACAAATTTTTCCGCTTTTTCGTGTCATTGAGCACAGTTGTGTTTTATCTGTCACTCAGCACGAATTTCTATAAATAGTTTTTCGCGTCCCTAGCAGGACTTTCTTTTTCGTGTAATTTTATGTATACACTCTCAGAAATAAAGGTACAAAACTGTACCTTTTCTGTCACCAAAAGTACAACTTTGCACCAAAGGATTTCATTTTAGTACCTCAGAAGTACATTCTGGGACCAAAGAGAGCTCATTAGTACCTCAAAATAACATATTAGTATCTCAAAGGTACATATAGGTACCAAATGTTTACGTATCTGTACCTAATGGTCCATACAATTACCTTTTTAAAGGGTGCTGCCCCATTGACAGCTAGGGTACATATTTTGACTTTTTTCTAACAATGTAAGTCCTTAAGGTACGGTAATCTACCCAAAATGTTATTCTGTTTTGTATTCCTGTAAAGGTACCAAACGGAAACTTAGGGTACAGCCCCAGTGACAGAAAAGGTACAGTTTTGTACCTTTATTTCTGAGAGTGTAGGTTTTTAGGGGTTTTTTTGTTTGTTTGTTTGTTTGTTTACTATTTTCGCTTGGGGTTGGGGTTAAAGTTAGGGTTTGGGTTTGGATATCTGAAATGTAACAAAAATTAGTTCAAACCCCAAGTGACAATTATAAAAAAGAAACAAAAATGAGAAAACAATACATAAAAGGACACGAAAAAGAAAGTCGTGCTACGGACACAAAATCCTACACAAACTAAATTACAGTGTTACTTGCAGCTGTTTTCCAGTAACTTAGTGTAGATTTAAATGTATGTTATTTACTGGCAACAATTTGTTCAAAGTTAAATGAACATTAAACATTAACAAGTCTTTATCTTTACAGAATAAGGAAAAGGTTTATGGTTCCCAGAATGCTTTTAATGAGGCTGTAATTGTAAAGTTTTATTCTGTAAAGACAAAGACTTGTTAATGTTGAATGTTCATTTAACTTTGAAGAAATTGTTGCCAGTAAATAACATCAATTTCAATCTACAGTAAGTTACTGGCAAATCGCTGCATAACTACACCAGCAAACCTTTTTTACAGCGTACAAATTCGTGCTGAGTAGCACGAAAAAGACATTCGTGCCCAATAAAAATTGTGTCCATGTTGTGTCCAAATTGTGTAAATTACATATTTCGTGATTGTCCCACGACTTGCCTTGTTTGTTATAAAGAAAATTGTACATAATACTATACATTTAATAAGAAATATACATACATTTATCAACTGGTTAATGATTAGTTATGACGTTAAACTAATTAGGTTACAATCGAGTAAACCTTTTAATTATTTATATCATAAGCTGACAATGAATTGTGTCATGTGTTAAGTTTATATTTGCAGAGTTTAGTGGGAAAAACGAGGGATTTTCTGTTAAAATTCTGTATTTTCCGTCATGAGTGAGTAGGTTGTGGTAAAGGGTGTGATCTAAATGGGCGTCTCCAAAAAGCAAACTATAAAAACCTCAAGCTGAGTTCACAGAAGTCACTTTAACAAGCAGAGTGCTACTGACAGAGAGAAAGAGCGCACTGAAACTAACCTGAACTAACAATGTTCGCCAGATCAGACAGTCTGCTCCTCTCAATCCCTACAAGCAACTTCTTTCAGCAGCAGCCGCACTTTGATTTCAGACCGATGCGCAGCACCGAGCCGGAGATCTTCACCTTCGAACGGATCCCCGAGACGCAACAGTCGTTCCCGCACCGCGGAGCTCCCGTGCGCCCGCGCAAAAGAAACACCCGGGTCATGTACCCAGCACAAGTGCGCAAATATCTTCCACCGGTCGAGAAGAGCCGCGCCAAACGGTGGCTGTTCATCCTGTGCCTGGTGGTTTTCATGCAGATCTACACGGAGGAGGGATCCGTAGAATCCACGCAAGCTGAAGGTCCAGCTGCAACAACGTACAATGCCCTCTCCTTCCAGTCCGCCGAGGAGCAAGCCAGACAGATGATGAGCATGTCGGACCAGAAGCTCCAGGTCGGCAACGAGGAGAAGGAGAGCTTGAACCAGTTTCTGAACACTTCGTGCCAGAGCGCAACCTGTGAAGACGACGTGACTGCGCTTTACCAGCAAAGCAGGCGCAGTGGATACGTGGTGGCTCTTCTCTATCCAGTGTACCATAGACTCGGCACAGAGAAGTGAATGAAATGAAAATCACACTGATGGACTAGACAAGGTCAAACTATCTTGGTTTCTCCATGTGGAGATATGTTCCAGCTGGACTTGAAAGAGTTGATGGAGCACATGCTGAAAAGACATTGAACTTGAAAACTTTATAAACTTGAATATTATTATTGCATTGTCGTGCAAAATGCATTTTCACATGAAGTGTAGAAATGCAGTGTGGTCTTCAATGTCAATGATGTTTGAGGTGCTGAAAGCTACCACTTACAAAAATACTTGAATCTCATATTGAAGATTGAATTGTGTTAAATGAAGAAATTATGATGTAGCTATTTATTTAATGTTATTTATTTAATATTGACTTATTTATGTCTTGTTGTTTTGTGAATAAATGTGCCTATTAATTTCAGCAAGTATTTTGTTACTTATTCCCTTTCATAAACAATATAAACAAAGAGCACTTGCACAAAGTTTGGCTAAAACTTCAGTGCCACTTCTAATGTTCACAAAGTAACTTCAAAAGTAAAACTTATATTATAATTTCTAAATCTATTAAACTTATAATTCGTTAACATTTATGCTGTTGAGACAGAAAAAAACTTTTTGTGGATTTTATAGAAATATATTAATAGAAATACTCTATTGTAATTTCATTTTCTGCCCTTTAGCATTTATTTGTTTGAGTTGACAAATAATCATCATATTCACATCATCACTTTATGACTATCATGTATGAGCATATAAGGACAAATATGTGAGTGAATGTGATGTTCATAATATTAATAAATTAACAAAACCCATATTGATGTTTCTTGTTCTTTTTCAACAACACACTTTTATAAATCCAGCTTTTTAAATACTTTGTCAGCAAAACAAATTTTTGGCTAATGTGTCTGTCAGGATAAAATCGTTTTTGAATACAACTAAACTTACATTATAGTATGACCGTTTAAACCAATGACAGTCATTATTTTTTATGTTAAATCAACGCTTATAGCTTCACTTAAACACAATTACGCAAAAAGTGATTTTTAAAAGGGGAAATACAATGTGTTGGCAATCCTTACTTCGGAGAAGGAAATTAAAGGAAACAAGGAAATAAAATCCCAGAGGAATTTAAAATTTACACCTCACATATGACAATAGACAGTTTTTCTTTAGCATGATGTCCAAACTACTATTGACCCTCAACCACAAAACCAGTCGTAAGTTGCACCTGTGTATATGGCCAACAATACAATGTATGGGTTAAAAATATATTTTTATGCCAAAAATCATTAGGATATTTAGTAAAGATCATGCTCCATGAAGATATTTTGTACATTTACGCAAATATATTTAAAATGTTTTTATTATTTGTAATAAATTGTTAAGAACCTAATTTGGACAACTTTAAAGGTTACTTTTTTTGCACCTTTAGATTTCATATTTTCAAATAGTTCTCAGCCAAACATTGTCCTATCCTAAAAAAAACATACATCTTATTTAGCTTGACCCTTCTGACTGCTTTCATGGTCCAGGGTCACGATTGTGCTGCTATGCACGTCACTATTATTTGAAGTAGAAGATAAGGAGTAATACAAATTTAAGACCTGTGTTTACTTTATCTGGAATATTAGACTGTAATGTTGTTCTTAAAAGTCTGTGCATCCTTCATTGTCAGAAAAAAATTGTCTAAAAATAGGTCCCAGTCTGTCATTGGAGCAATACCCTTTACAAATGTAGCTGCAGATACAGTATGTCTACATTTGGTACCAATATGTGCCTCTGAGGTAATATAAACTCTTTCGGTGCAAAGACGTAGATATAGACATAATATTTTGTTTAGTGTTATTTTGCTTTGAGTGTAAAAAAAGACATTATGGGCCTTTTAAATGTGGCTTCACTATACAAATTAGGGTGGTCCTTATTTTTTAACTTTTAAAAGTGCATGCTCTCACCCCACCAATATGTTTGAATAAATAAATAAAAAATGGGAATTTTTTTTTATATTAATTAATGTTTAAAGGTTGCTCATTACCATTGAAGTTTAACACATTTGCGTATTACACTCACCTAAAGGATTATCAGGAACACCATACTAATACTGTGTTGGACCCCCTTTCGCCTTCAGAACTGCCTTAATTCTACATGGCATTGATTCAACAAGGTGCTGAAAGCATTCTTTAGAAATGTTGGCCCATATTGATAGGATAACATCTTGCAGTTGATGGAGATTTCTGGGATGCACATCCAGGACATGAAGCTCTCGTTCCACCACATCCCAAAAATGCTCTATTGATTTGAGATCTGGTGACTGTGGGGGCCATTTTAGTACAGTGAACTCATTGTCATGTTCAAGAAACCAATTTGTAATGATTCAATCTTTGTGACATGGTGCATTATCCTGCTGGAAGTAGCCATCAGAGGATGGGTATAAGGATGGACATGGTCAGAAACAATGCTCAGGTAGGCCACGGCATTTAAATGATGCCAAATTGGCACTAAGGGGCCTAATGAGTGCCAAAAAAAACATCCCCCACACCATTACACCACCACCACCAGCCTGCAAAGTGGTAACAAGGCATGATGGATCCATGTTCTCATTCTGTTTATGCCAAATTCTGACTCTACCATCTGAATTTCTCAACAGAAATCGAGACTCATCAGACCAGGCAACATTTTTCCAGTCTTCAACTGTCCAATTTTGGTGAGCTCCTCCAAATTGTAGCCTCTTTTTCCTATTTGTAGTGGAGATGAGTGGTACCCGGTGGGGTCTTCTGCTGTTGTAGACCATCCGCCTCAAGGTTGTGCGTGTTGTGGCTTCACAAATGCTTTGTTGCATACCTCGGTTGTAACGAGTGGTTATTTCAGTCAAAGTTGCTCTTCTATCAGCTTGAATCAGTCAGCCTATTCTCCTCTAGCATCAACAAGGCATTTTCGCCCACAGGACTGCCACATACTGGATGTTTTTCCCCTTTCACACCATTCTTTGTAAACCCTAGAAATGGTTGTGTGTGAAAATCCCAGTAACTGAGCAGATTGTGAAATAATCAGACCGGCCCGTCTGGCACCAACAACCATGCCACGCTCAAAATTACTTAAATCCCCTTTCTTTCCCATTCTGACATTCAGTTTGGAGTTCAGGAGATTGCCAGGTGTTCCTAATAATCCTTTAGGTGAGTGTATGTGATACTTTGTGCTAGCATGTATACTATGTATGCAGCAATAGACTTATTTGACCATGCTCCATGTAATTAAAACTCCTGTTATAGTTGTAATATGTCTTCAAATTTTTGCACAGTGTGTTTTTACTGATATCCTAACACATTTAGGGGGTGAGAGTTGAACATAACAAAATGACCCATTATAAGGACCACCCTAATACAAATGTTATGATATTTATGCATTTGGCAGATGCTTTCAGCCAGGCGACATCAAACTTTACATTTTATAATCATGTGTGTTCTTTTGGAATCAAACCCGTGACTTTCATGCTGCTAACACAATGCTTTGCCAGTTATATGACCATTCTCATGACAGATACACAGGATCTAATTGTGTAATCCTGGTCACGTGTGTTTATTATTGCATACTTTCAGAAGTTGTGGCCACAAGGAAACCAGCATTACTGTGGGAGATTCCCCACTCCACTTCCTCCCATAAAACACAAGTAACTTTCCACTGCCACATATTAAGATATGCGGTTTATATTTGAACGCCCCCGGAGCAAACACACATTCTCCTGTATGCACGCAAACCTCCCGGTTATCCTGGTTTTCTCCTTTCATCCCCCTCCCGCGCTCTCTCGCTCTTTCTGTGAGCGTGCATTCCAGAGCCGTGAGTCAGGTGGCACCACATACTCCGAATGAAAACCACCCACTGTCCTGAAACCCGAGAGGAAATGGGAGGACGAATCCAAAGAGTGAGAAAGAGATACAGCTGTAAGAGTGAAAAAAAAGGAATCCCTCATATGGCAAAGGTGTGTTAGGCCTGTTGAGACATGATTATAAACACAACGTACAAAGAGTACTGTATTATCCCTGACACGCACATACATACACAAAGACACAACACTAAAGCAGAGGTGATATCTAAGATCTTTTGACTGGAGACATGCATTGTAAAAGTGAGTACTGGGTAAGGATTCAGTTGGTAAAAGGTCATGGCTTCGATTCCCAAGGAAAACACATCATTTATCAAAATATCTTCTTGTGTGTTCAATAGAAAAAATAAAACGAATACAGGTTTATAGCAACATGAGGGTGAGTAAATAATGAAAATATTTCATTTTGGGTGAACTATCCTTTAAATAAATGCACTAAAAATAGTTGTAGATAGAAGTTAAATGTAAATGACACAAAATGCATTTAAGAATAAAATGCACTACAACTGAAATAACAGAAACGGAATGAAAATAAAGCTAACATTTTAAGCATTAGCCTTTATATTAAAATAGTTTTTTAAATCAGAACACAAAATTTATTAAATGTGCCCGTCCTTAGCTCTTGACCAAAGTTGTGTTTACTGTTTGTATGAATGAAACTTCAGTATGACCTTAAGAGTTTGTAAAGATCTTTAATGCATAAACAAGCTCAAGTACAACCGTATAATTCAGAATTCAAGCATCATATTAACAAAAAAAACAATATCTCACAATTAATGTTATTTGCATTGTACAAAATGTATTGATAAAATCATGTTTAATGTACACTCTTAAAATTAAATGTGCTTAAAGGGCACCTATTTCATTGATTCAAAAATAATGTTATTTTGTGTATTTGGTATAATACAATTTGTTCATGTGGTTTATGCTTCAAAAAACACATTATTTTTCACATGCCGTACATTTTTGTAGCTCCAGATTTCACTCTCTTCCTGAAACACACAGATTTGAAAAGCGCTGTGTCTCTGATTGGCCCCTGAATACCTCTGATGTCAGCAGGAAATGGGACGCTCCTTACCATGTTTGAAAGATTCGCTCACAATGCAATGCTAACAGGAGTTAACTTACAGGTTGTGAGTCTGAATCAGGAGGAATTATGATAATGTCGGTCTTGTTTACATCACCAATCACAGGAAGTAAACTGTTGCCTACACTCTAAAAAACAAACGGTGCTATATAGCACCAAAACAGTTGCTTTGGATCGTAACGATAGAAGAACCATTTTTAGTGCCATATAGCACCGGTGAAGAACCAGTGAAGCACCAGTGAAGCACCAGTGAAGCACCTGTGTAGAACCATATAGTGCTATGTAGAACCATATGTGGTGCTATATGGCCCCTATATGGTTCTACACAAATCTGTGCGTTTGTTGTAGTCCAAGAAAGGAGATTTATGTTGGAGACCCTATATGAAATTGATCTGAAAAAAACCCTAAAGTAATCATGACTAAACATTACTTTATTTTTATTTGATTTTGGATCCATAACTTAACAATCTTAGTTCATTTAATTTATCAACATAAGAAAACCCTAAACTAAAAAATTAAGGGCAATGAACTTAAAATTATCAGTACAGAAATCACAAGGAATACCCATAAGCCTTTGCGCCTGAAAATGTCTTGACTATTTACGCTTGTTCAAAGAATAACAACTGATGGGATATATAAACAGTTGTTTATAAAATTTATGTGAGTTTTACACTGTTTGTAGTATAATTGATGTTTTTTTCAACTTATATGTTTAAGTGAAAATTTTTAGTTTGATGTTACCAATTGAAGTAATTTTTTAAGTTGATCCAACTTTTCACTTTTAACAGTGTATTTTTTTTGTAAAGTCACCATTCGGGTGATCAGTGTTTGGTATACATGAACCCTGTTCAACTCACTGTATCCGATTGAACAATGTTGTGTTTTTGTGGAGAATTAAGTTCATTCATTGACTGACACAAAGTTAGTCATGAATTTCTTTCATTTCATCTTGTTAAATAATGTATATGGCAATTTAAGTTCAGTCTTTATAAAAGCCAAGTGACCTTCATTGTTTAAGCGCACTGTTCTAACTTAAAGTTTGGTGATCTTAACTATTTAGGTTCAGTCTACATGACCACCAAGTTTAGTGAACTTAAATATACAAGTTTTTGGGAGACCCATTAATCAATTATTCAGTGGTTCACTTTTTAAAATTAAGGTGCTTTATAGAAGAATAATTTAGGGCTAAATGGTTCAAGAACCTTTAAAGAGGACATTTCACAATACTTTTTTAAGATTATTTGGTATCCCCAGAGTACGTATGTGATGTTTTAGCTCAAAATACTATATATATAATTTATATGTTAAAATTTCCCACTTTATAGATGTTGACAAAAAATGTGCCATTTTTGGGTGTGTCCTTTAAAATGTAAATGAGTTGATCTCTGCACTAAATGGCAGTGCCGTGGTTGGATAGTGCAGATTAAGGGGCGGTATTATCCCCTTCTGACATCACAAGGGGAGACAAATTTCGATTACCTATTTTTTCACATGCTTGCGGAGAATGATTTACCAAAACTAAGTTACTGGATTGATCTTTTACACATTTTCTAGGTTGATAGAAGCACTGGCGACCCCATTATAGCACTTATAACATAGAAAAAAATTAGATGTCCCCTTTAACATTTAAAGAACATTTCTGTTTCACAAAAGCTATATTGGGTAAAAAAGCAATTGCTCTTTGAAGAACCGTTGACTGAATGGCTCTCTTCCCTACTGAAAAATCCAGCTAAGACCAGAATAAGCTGGTCCTCTCAGTATGACAAAGCTGGTCAAGCTGGTGAGTCAGCTGGGCTCCCAGCCTGACCAGCTAAATCCAGCTAGACCAGCTTAAAAAGTGACCACTAGCTTGCTACACCAACTAAAACCAAGCTGGGAGACCAGCTAAAACCAGCTAAAACCATTTTTCAGTAGGGTTAGGAACCAATCATGGTTTTTCTATGGCATCGCTGTGATAAAACGTTCAAGCATTTTTATTTTTATGAGTGTAAATGTTATACTGAAGTACCCATCATCTGAAATGCATGGTTGTCTTTACACTAAATCACCAATGTGTGTTTTAACGCTCGTGCTATTTTTGAAATGCTTCAGGGGTCTACGGATGGCTAATTAAGGAGATGCGAGACAATATTGAATCATAGAGATGGCATGGTAAAAATGTATGTAAGATACTTTCGGTCATATTTGGTGGGGGTGCACTGTAAGTAACACATGGACTTTAATACAATACATGTACTATAATACTTCACACAGTTCACACGCTTTACACATCTGTTGCTTATTTCAGAAATGCGAAGAATCAAAGACATCTAGGAAATGATAGGAATCTGTTTCAATTGAAATAAATCTGAATAAGTCGAAAAATCACTCCAGGTGAATGTTAAGGATGAGATGACGAACTAATTAAAGAATGAGGTGAGTCTCACGGTGGCATGTGAATATAAACTTAAATTTAATGACAGCTTGTTTGGGCATGTGTGCCAATAGGAAGGAAACTGATGTAAGGATGAACAAGCAAAGTTACTCTGTATTGCATAAGATTTCGGATTTCCTTGTGTCATCATTCTTTACAGGGGCAAAACCACTCAGACTACAGTTATGATCGCAATCTGAGTTTCAGGCTTGGCGTAAAGGACCGGATCTTCGGTTACAAAGGGGTGTGATACACATTGTCATTACCTCATTAACCACTGTCTCAATCTTTTCTGTTTTACACACACAAAGGCTTTGTTAGGATGCCGTCAGGTGAGAAATAAAAGTTCACAAAGAACAAAGATAAAGTACAAAAGGAAATAACGTGGGCTGCTACTCTGGATTTTAAGTATAATTGATATTTTCTTTAATGTTTATACAGTCAAAATTCATAAACATACCTTTATTTTATACTAACATGCAACTAATACCGCATAATTGACTTACTACCCAAAAGTTTACAGGTGAATGGAGTCAATGGTCTTGGATGAATAATGTGCAGTTCATTTAAATTAAAAGTTAACCCTTTCGTGTCTATGCTGAATATTATTGTGTAAATTATATTTTTAAGCCGGTTGCTTGAGATGGTACACCAACACAAAACTGTACCTTTTAAGGTACTGTCTATCACTGGAGGGGTCCCTTAAGGGTACTGTTTTGTTTTCCCAGTAAGTGTATTTAAATGTTTTGCTCCTCTAGGATCAAAATTGTACCTTCAGAGTACCTTTGATCTGACAGTGAAGGGTCTGGACAAAAGTGCTTGGGTGTAGGCCCAGAAGAGGTACAATTGGCCCAGCACCACACAGTTTTTAGGGGCTGAAAGGCTTCTTCAATGGCATTGTGTATCATCTTTATTTTTAAAGGTCACGTATTATGGCCATTTTTAAAACATGAAATATAAGTCTCAGGATGTGTCTAGAATGTGTCTGTGAACTTTACTCCACAGATTATTTATTATAGCATGTCCAAAATGCCTCTATTTGGGTGGGAGTAAAAATGTGCCGTTTTCGTGTCTGTACCTTTAAATGCAAATGAGCTACAGCTCCTTACTCCCTTTCCAAGCGATTGTAGTAACAAGAAGATATACAACAGTATCTTTAGCCTTATTAGCACTTCAATGAGCTAACAAACACATTTAAAAAAGCTTTTGGGTATAATTAACCAGTTATGTAGCGTTCACACCAGCCGCGGAAGAGGGGGCAAGCGCGAGTGATTTACATGTTAAGTCAATACAAAGACGCAAATAGGCATCATGCGGCGCGCTAAGTGCGAATTACGGAGATCACGCGTTCGGCACGAATTGAGCGTTGCCGCATGATTGAAAAATCTGAACTTTGGCAGATATTCTAGACGCGTTAACCAATCAGGAGCTTGCTCTAGTAGTGACGTGATTACAGGAAGCAAACGGAGACAGAAGAAGCCTCTCCCATGACGCGAATTTCCGCGTGAATGTCTCAAATGACTAGAATTTCATGCGTTACTTTCACGCGCAAATGAAGCCAGTAAACTCTAATGCTACGTACACACCAAATGCGGGGGATCGCGTTAATCGCTCTAGATTACTCATGGGGTTTAACTTGGTGTCATGCGAATTTTCGCGTTTGAGGCGAATAGTGCATGATTTCGCGGCAAACGTGTCGCCCTTATTGCGCCATTCGCATTGCCCCATGCGAGGAAGCGTCTGATCGCGTCTTTGCATTGACTTTGTATGTATCTACTCGTGCAAATCATTGAACTCGCGTCTGGTGTGATCCCACAGTAAATGTTCAAGGGTCCAACTACCCAAATAGCGCGTTTTTGTCGCCTCTTCTGCATCTGGTGTGAACGCACAGTTAGTTAGTGGCCGTGGGTTTTATCAATGTGACATCACATTAACAAGAGAATCGAAACAGTATCACTCGTGGATAACCGAAAATGGGTGAAAAGGCAGGATGTGGGTGAAGCTAAGGTGGCTGATTGCTGAAACTATACGCCTGGAGTTCACCTGTCACTCAAATGGCCACACCCTTAATTATGGAGAACATTAAGGCTTAATATAATTTAAACGGAGGCGTTTCAAAAACAAAATCACCCACCTTAAAGTTGTCATGAAGGGCAAAATTTGCTATAGACCAAAACCACTTTTTGTACCAGGCTGTAAACATATTGTTTTCTTTGTAAAGTTGGGCATTTTATCATTGGGGTCTATGAGACAGCCTGATCTCACGAGAAATCATACATATTTTACAAATTGGCTAATTCGTATCAATTCATACGAAGTTAATCATGCAAAATCGTGAATCTCATGAAAAAAACAACAACGAAACCGAACCCCTAACCACAACGTCACAAGGGTCAAGGCAAATCGTACAAAAACTGTACGAATGTGGTCGTATGAATTCATACAAATTGGCCAGCCTGTATATATGTACGAATTCTCGTGAGATAGCGTTGGAATTGACTACATTTTGGAGACAGCCTCTAGTGGCACGTCGTTGAATTACAGTTTAAGTCACTTCCGTATTGGTTTCGACAGAAAGATCGGAAGGTTGCCCCTCAGTTCACACACTGTCAACACACGTCTAAAGTTTTGCATAATATGTGCCCTTTAAGATCATACATGGCCATTTTTAGAGGAGGACAGGATCTTTTTTTACTTTTCTGTAAAACAATTTTCTGCTACAAAGAACCTTCTGTGGAAACCATACAGGAACCTTAATTTGTAGGAGTATGGGACACTTGAAAATTAAGTTCAAAAACAGTACCATAAACAACCAAACCATATTTTTGTTTCACTGCTTCTCTTTTTTGAAGTGATAAAAAGCTCTAAAGACTACAGAAAAGGTTCTTTGGGGAACCAATAATGGTTCTTCTATATGGAACTGCTGTGATGGCATCACTTTACAGTATCATTCATATTAGATGAGAGGTCTAGGTTGGCAACCTAAGGTTTGTTTAAATCTCTAGGTACATGAGCAACAATAATGTTGAGGTATGAGCCAGCTCAGCAGTCAGCACTCGCATGTCTGATCTTGTGAAGGTTATAATCACTTGCATATCTTCTCCACTCACTAGTATAAACTTCGTGACTTGTGTATCCAAGTGTCTAATCCAAAAGGCTGGAGTCCAGACGTGTAAAAACCGGTTTTGGCAGATGTGTAAGCAGGCAGGATTTTCACATTCATCTTCCTGTGCTGACTTGCATCTGCAGAGAATCCGGTAGGAATTAAATAAGGGTGGATGCGTGTCTCCGGGCAGGTCTGAACAAAAAGAAGTCTGTGTTTGTTGGAGAGATACAGAGAAAAAAACAAAAATAACAAGAAATGAAAACCAGGAGGAGGTAATATACGTAACTTTTACAGCACCTATTGCAAAACACCACCCTTAATAGAGTCATGTCTTATACTGTACATCTGATGGGTCTGTCATTGCTGTTACTATGGGATTCTAAACAAAATAAAACACACAAAAAATTTATCATTTGTGACCCAGGACCACAAAACGAGGATCAATTTTATGAAATTAAGATTTTTATATCTGAATAAATAAGCTTTCCATTGATGTGTGGATTGGACTGAAATAAATAGGAGTAAACAGGACAATATTTGGCCGATATACAACTATGCAAAACAATCTAAATATTTTGAGAAAATCACCTTTAAAGCTGTCCAAATGAAGCCATTAGCAACAAATATTATTAATGATAGATACATATTTATGATAGAAAATGTACAAAACATAATAATGGAACATGATCTTTACTTAATAGCCTAATAATTTTCGACTTATGACTGGTTTTGTGGTCCGGGTTACATTTGTCCCATTGGTCCCCTACAATATTGATTTGGTGAGTGTCAATGGTGAATAAATGTTTTTTTATGAATGACATCACATGTAAAAATCTTTTAAGAAACTAGTTTTTTAGGGGTGGTTTCCCGGACAAGGATTAGCTTAAGCCAGGACTAGGCCTTAGTTTAATTAGAAAATATAACAATTTTTAACAAACATATCTTACTAAAAACATTACTTGTGTGCATTTTGAGGCAAAACAAATGGCACTGATGTATTTTAAGATATTTCAGTACAATTGTTTTCAGTTTGGACAGCTCTTACATTTATTTTAGTCTAGGACTAGTTTAATCCGTGTCCGGGAAACTGGCCCATAATGTTTTTAAAAATTAAGTTAAACACATCTTTGTGTTTTTGAACAACTACACTGTAAAAAGTGAAAGTTGATCCACTTAAAATATTACTTTAATTGGTAACACTTAAAACATTTAATATTCACTTAAATTTTTAGGTGTTACCACTTGAAGTCATTTTTTTATTAATCCACTTTCACTTCTTATTGGGGCGGTTTCCTGGACAGGACTTATCCTACCAGACTAAAATACATTTAAGCTGCCTTAACTTAAGACTTACATTAACATAACATATAACAGTGGCATTGTTTTGTTTCAAGATGCACACCTGTATTGTTTTTTGCAACGTTTGTTTGTAAAATCTTCTTAAATGTCCTAATTTAATTCGGGCATAGTCCTGGATTAATCTAAACCCTGTCCGGGAAATCTCCACATAGTTTATTCAACGTTGAATATGAATATATGTGAAGGTCCAAACCCTCTCATTCCAATCCAATCACTATATATTTTAAAGGTACTTAAATTTTTTATTACTTGTATATTATGTCATGAATTCTTAAAAATCAAGACTACGCTGATGTTTTATTGGAATTATTTGTTCTTATAACAATAACACAAGCAATTGACTATGTCTCAACAAAACTACATCTATCATAAGAATTATCATAATAAAATCTTTCAAAATACCCTTTTACTACAAAAAATGTGTTTGTTTTCTAAAATTTAGGTTTACGCATCTGGCAGACCAAAGCAATACAGTATAGTTCTTTACAAGCTATTTGTTTCATCAGTATTTGTGTTCTCTGGGTTTGAATCGAGCACACCCAAACAAGCTTTGGGTTATTAACAAAACATTTAATAGGTTTTAATATACAGTATATTGTACATTATCATAAACCTTAACTAATAGCAAACTTATTTCACATTTATACAGTGTTTAAAATCAGTTATATCTGTTTCTCTAAAGACATTTCTCTTTAACAAAACATAATTTGTCTAGTAAATGTACTTATCACGCAATAGTTAGCTTGTCCGGAACAAAGCATTCACATAACTCGTCTGAGTAATATACTTATGCCGCAATAGTTAGCCTGTCTTGAACCGAGTGGATATTAAACCACAATACTATATGACACTTTCATTACATGCTAACGGTCCCTACGCTAATCGGATTGTGTTTCTCTCTCTCCCTGTCTCGTCCTCAATCCCGAGGACAATGAGACAAACAGACCCAGTTCCTGCTGACATGAAGGTCACCGATCTACTGGCCTTCCTTCAATGTGATGCCCAGCTGATTTCTGACCAACGACCATTGGCTGCCCCCGTTTAATCTACTTATTCTTTATATATCAAGAGTTTTTTCCCCTCATACAATTTTTTTCCCTCCTGACTAAAAAAAAACAGGAGGTTTGTTCTCCTAGGGAGTTTTTTCAACCCTTGGGGAGTCCGCTGACATTGGCTTAACTTAGCACCCTCTTCTATCCGTTACATTATTACTACACTTGCTAGTACAGTTTAATTTCAACCTCCGTATCCTGCTGCTTACTGTATGTTGTCCAACAATTTTTCTGTGTTTTCTCCTGCATCTATTAATGTAAAGCTGCTTTGAAACAATTATAAATTGTTTCTCATAATAACAGACAGATATACGGTTACATTAAACAGGTATCGGACAGCAGTCTTTGCATGCAGGATTAATTTATCATTCTTATGACTTAGTTCCAGTGCAAAGCTAAATCATTCTTCAGAATCATGAATAATACATAAAGAAATGTAAGCGTTACAATGTATTGCTTAATGCATTATTGCTTACAATTATGGAGAAAAATATCATAATATCAGTCAACTGTTGAGAAAGGGTCATTGCAACATCTTGATGGCAGAATGAAAATGTGTGTATTCAATTTATTTAAAATTTGTTACAAAGAAAAAAATACAGTCTCTGCTAAATCCTCTTTCCTGTTTTCCAAACTCTCTCTCTCTCCAAGATCAACACTTGTTTAGAGTTTCTTGTCTTGCGTTTGCACAGTGATTTGTCATTTTGTGTGTCTCTCCCTCTCCTATCCTTCTCTCTCTCTCTCTCTCTCTCTCTCTCTCTCTCTCTCTCTCTCTCTCTCTCTCTCTCTCTCTCTCTCTCTCTCTCTCTCTCTCTCTCTCTCTCTCTCTCTCTCTCTCTCTCTCTCAGAGAGGAAAAGGAAACAGTGTTACGTCAGTCATTCAAGTGTTGTTTAACAGAGGCCTTTCCCAAATACTACATCACTTTCTCCTCACATAAGGGTCATCCAGCCAAATCCCCAAACCACTCACAACTGCTTCATAGGTCACTTTGCCAGAATGACTAAGCACTTCATGTGAGTTTTTTAAGACTAACGTATTTTGCCGGGCAGATTATGAAAACATGACAGTGGATGTCGGGAAATTTGTCTAGGAAAAGCATACAGTATAGTTCATTCTACACCAGTGGTTCTCAAACTTTTCGGTATGCATCCTCCCTCCCTCCTGTGTAGGGTGCATCCCCTCACCGCCGCCCCCCTCTCCAGAAAATAAAATTCATGACATGTAACAATGACTTAAACATAGACTTTAAACAACACATTAATATTAAATTACTGTTTAGTGTAGTGCTGTTTGTTAGTAGCCTTATTTTTTTAGTAGCCACAACATTTATGATGTCAATATATGGGCTTAGCTGTCAAACAGGACCCTGTCATAAACAGGATACAATTGGTCAACATATAGATACCTTTTCAACACATGGTTTGGTTTATCCATATTTAACCTGACCATTTGAAAGATGCAACATTTTTGAAAAAACTGTTAATAACTTATAATAAATCACAACTAGTCGACACATAAGTAAACTTGTATAACCAAATGACATGTGCAAATTCTATTTATACTTGCTGTTTTAAATTGAGACTGTAATGCGTTGCCAGTATTTGTCTCCTGACACAATACTTTAATTTTCTACTCTATCTGATTCTTTGCTCTGTTTGTTTTCATCATTGTTCTCTGTTCATTATTCACTGCCAGGAAGCCATGTTGGGTCTTGCATTACCCCTTGTTCAAACTCGAGAGTAGTGTTTGCTTTTTCTTATCAGGAATTTGCGTGAACTGCTGCGCCCCCTGTCGACAGGAACGCATTACAACAGCAGGGACAAGACAGACAAAACTATGAGCCTCTTCTGTCCCCTAACGGACTGAGTTAGCAACTACAACTGTCAATTAGAAGAGTCTGAAGGAATATTTTAGATTTGTATAAAAATATTGTATAAAAAATATTTTAGATTTGTATAAAAATATTGTATAATAAATATTTTAGATTTGTATAGAACAGTGGTTCTCAAACCGGGGGATACATAAATTTATTATAAATTATGTGTAATTAAACCTCAGAAAACCAACAACACTACACTGTATACTTTAATATGTTTTGTTTAATTCAGTTTTTTTTGTCCTAAATGTTTTTGTCCTAAATTTTCTTTGAGGGGGACATAAAGGGATGCACCATACATAAGGGGGGCCACACGCCGAAAACTTTGAGAAGCACTGATATAGAATATACACAAAACTGTAACTTCTGTTGTATTTATTTATCTCTCTAACAGGGAAAAACTAATTTAAGTGCAGAAAGTAAAATGTTTTTTGAATGATGCAAATAATAATGCCTTGACATTATTGCATTTATTTTACTGCCATTTTATTTTATTTATTTTAGTACACACACATATATGATGTAAACAAAAACAATTATTCTGCAAATGTTATGCAACCCTAATTTATTTTTACTCCTTAAACAAATAATTAAGAAAAACAGAGTAATAAATTAAAAATAAAGTATGCAGAAAATGCAAACCAATAAAAACAGATTTATTTTACTTCAAGGATAAAAGTTAGCTGAACAGGATCAGATAAAGGTGCCAGTTTAACTGGGATTAAAATACAACAATACTTGTACAACTTTCATGAAGTTAAAACAACTTGGTTTTGCAAGTCAATTCAACCTATTATTTAAATTATTTTATTAAGTTGACATAACTTATAAAAGCAAATTGAGATTGTTTAAGTAACATAAAATTATATGTTAATTTGACAAAAATGCTGCTTTTTTACATTGTTCATTTGCATAATTTTTTCTTTTTTTTAAAAAGAATAAAAAAGAATAAATTTTAAATATAATAATTATAAATAATAAATATAATGTGCTAAGTAACAAATACGAGAGCTCTATGTTGCATAGAGCTCTCGTATTTGTTACTTAGCACATTATATTTTAATGTAAAATTACAGAAAAAAACTGTATTTTTGTATTACGGAAAATTTCTGTAATTTATTGTGCCTGTTATTTTATGGTATTTTCCCTGGCACCCCAGCTGCCGAAATGCTAGATTTTATTCTGTTAAACAAAATTTCTGTATACACGGTAGGTTATTTTTAAAAGAAAGAACATAACTAAATATTAGATATACCTTCTCTTTGACAAAACCGCTGGAATTAACTAATACTATTTTGAGACTTTCTTGTCCTAACTTGTCTGTTTTTCTCTATCTTGTATCACTGCGTTAATTCTGTCGTATAGCTTATTGCACCCCTGTCTATTTTATCTTAATTGTAATATTGTGTGTAGTGTAGTGTATTTATTGTAGTAAATTGTGTATTCTTTTTTTTTAGACCCTAGGATCTGATTTTCACTTCTACACCGATGTGACAATAAAAGGGAATTATATATTGAACTGAACTGAACTTTGAACATGTAATTGATTCACAGTCTGTCCATCGCATAATAGACTGGGGAATAAGATGAAACAGAACCTCTGAGGCTATAACATCTCCTGTAGCTCAATCTGTAGATTATTGAATTAGCAGTGCAAAACACATTTAATTGCAAAAGTGCAAAATTGTTCAATTCCCAGGAAACACACACCCTAAAAAAATTATATACATAATGCAAAAGGATTTAATGATAGTTTAAATTCCTGAGACCCAATTTATTTGTGGACTTTTATTGAGGTTTTATAGAGGCAATCATTTCCTTTTCTGTTATAAAACATGAATGCATACTACAGCATAGCAATAAATATTATAAATTAATTCTAGCATTACTAATGTTAATAATCCGTCTGATTTTATTCTCCAGTCTGATCCCGTTCAGTGTTGCATGGATTGCTTCCCTTCTCCAAGTGGCCGGAAGAGGGATGTGATGTAAAAATCACATTGAAGGTTTTTTTTTCAGGCTGTGCAGCAGATCCTCCGATGCATTGTAACATCGCTGAACAACATAAACTCTTTCACACAATGTTACAGCATCTGTAATGACGTGCTGACTGTCGCGTGTGGGAATAGAAACTATCGTCAGGATCCTGAAAAACAGGTAATCGATCGGTTTAAAGCGACAGGTCAGAGTTTCTTAAGACAGGACTGAAGTTGTTGATTTTTTTGGCTTCTTTGTTGCGATTGAGAAACACTCGAGTTCAGACTCATCTGATGCCGCGAGCTGCTGTTGACTCTCAACAAATTGTTTCATAAACTTTGTAAAGCAACTTTTGTTATAGCTACACCATCATCTTAGCATTGTTGTCGATTGTTTGAAAAGTTTTGAATAACATGAACTGTGACGTCCACATGCCAGGCTTTTATGTTGGGAATCATTGTATTTTAGCATGGTGAAGTCGTGAGGGGATTGTTTCTGACTTTATAAGTTTATGTGGTCGCATTTTATAAAATAGGCCTCGTTGTGCCTTTCAAGGTTTACTAATAACACATAATTACAATATAATAACTAATTAATCGTATCGTCTTGACTTTAAAGTAACGATGGAAGTTAAAGTATGTTATTTTATGTGATGGATTCTGCACGAGCTAAGCTCACCGGCGGCGGTTCTCGTGCCCGCGCTTATTCCTTGAGCTGATACAGCGGCGCGCGCGTTCTCGTGCACATCTGTAACCAGATCTTAGCTCGAGGCCTTTCGTACAAACCTCGAGTTTGCAGGGTTTTTTACAAGACAAAGTATAAGAACAAACATTAAAAAAATGCAAGCATATATAACTCAAAAATAATGCATACCTGAAGTGAAAATACAGATTTACGTCAAGAATAAAAGCATGGCATTACATTTACATCTTAAAGGTGCCAAAGAATCCATTGAAATAATCTGTTAAATTGTTCTCTGATATCTACATAGAAGATGTGTGGCTTTATTAAGTGCAAAAATTATCTAGAAACTGTTTTACCAACCCTCAGATTTGCCGTTAGAATGAAATTGTCTATTATTACCTTATTTGAAAGGTCATGAATAATAATGTTGAGCTCTGCTCTGATTGGCTGTTTCACAGAGCAGCTCCTTTAGTAGCTCTGTGTGTGTGTAAACAGACCTTATTTTCAGATGAAGATACGGAATTTGAGGAATAATACATTGTTTGAAGATTGTTAATAGACTGTCTGAGTGGTAAGTTTGTGTTTTTTCAGTACCTGCAAAACGTAACTGTTACGTCGATAGTAGAACTTCAGCCTAAACATTAGCATATAGCATTAACTAGCATATAACGCTAACTCAGCAATCACAATTTTGTTTTTAGCATTGTAACAACATTGTTATTAATTTATTGAGAAATTTAATGTTGGGGTGTACATCTCGACTGTAGCTATTAGGCTTGGGCGGTAATACGGTAATATGGTATACCGCGGGATCTAAAAATAGCAAAGGTATCAATTTCTATACCGCCATACCGGCCTTTAAAAAAAACCAATGAACTTATATAGCAGACAAGGATTAAATATTAAATTAGGGATGGCGAAAACTAAACATTTTCTTCACCGACCACCGAGCCATTAACTGATTAGTTTAAAACAAGTTACGCTGTTTGAAATAACAGCCATTTCGAGCCGCGCCTGCAATTTCGCAACTCTGTCGCATCTCTCTGCTGCTCTGCCTCCGGCTCATGCGAAACATGATTCCCGCAAACGCGTCGCCGAGGAGCTTGTATGCTGCTTGTATGTAATCAGAGGACAAATGACTCCTTAGTTTCAAAAGGGTTTTGGTAAGGTGATCGCGTGGAAAATAAAGGCGTTTGTCTTATTAGAAGCTCATTTGAAACACTGCCACGGCTTATTTAAGAAAATGACAGCTCCGAAGAGACGGCGCTTAAGTTTGAGGTAGTGCTCAAAATAATAAAGAAAGATGATGATCATCATCATCTTATCAGTTAGCACTAAAATGTAGATGTAATGTAATTCCAAATCTAAACCCATCTTATGCGGAATGTTGCCTTATAGACTGCAACATGATAAAACTGGCACCTTCAGAATGCATTAAAGACGCACCGCCAAGGCAGGTCTAACTGCCTTCTAATAACGACTAGAACAACTCTTTTGTATAATTATTATTAATTATTACTTTTTTAGTGTTAACTTCTGTTAAGTGCAACATGGACGATGCAATGCTTTGCTGATGCAAACCACGAGAAAGCCCTTGTCTGTTTTAGAAAAATGCAGCAAAGATATTAAAAAGTTTCATTCATTTATGATGAGGTCCGTGCGTTCTAGTTAACAATGCAATGCAAGCGAACGCGCCGTGCCGGCGCCTCCATGTCACGGTTATTATATTATCTATTTGCTTTTAACTTATTAAATACGTGCAATTGGTTGATAAAACATTTATTAAAATTAAGACACAATTTATACAAAACGAAATTAACTTTAAAGAAAGGCTTTCTACAAAGCAAAACCTAATTAAGTGGTAAAAATGTCTAATGATTTACAAAAACAAAACTTAATCTGCACTTTACTGTTAAAAGACGTGAATGTTAATAATTCTGAATACCATCAGGAAAGACTTTTGTTTTAATTATTTTATTGCTGGATTTTACAAAAATATTTTTATTTTATATGCTGGAATATGCAAAAATAAAAGTTAACAGAAAGAGGACTTTATTTCATTAAAATATGGTGGAATGTGCAGAAATAGGTTTAAATGTTCAGCAATTTTCTTCAAGTCTGAGACTGTTGCTTTGATTAAATTTTAGCTTGATGCAACGCGAGTCCATGAAACGATGTGACCTTGCGCCAGAACCCAAATGCCATGACCTTGCGACAAATGTTTTTATTGGTTTATAGGTACAGGCGAGTTGTGAAAAATTGAGTGTGAGGGATTTGTTCACTTCACACAAAAAATCCTGGAAATTGGAATGAGATGGCTAACTGTAGTCGCGTTTAGTCCACTGTCTATAATAGCCTAATTTAGAGATCACTTTTTTAACCGACAACTGGTTCATTCTGTTTGACCTTTGTATTTAACATTTTTATAAACTGCTAGTTGTTGCTAATAAAATTTGTTAATATTGTTGTGCATGTTATTATTGCTATTGTTTCAGTATTAGTGTTTGGTATTCAGTTTCTAAAGGGTTTAGGCACAAGCCAACATTATAGTGACGCCGTCTGATTACGTCATATTTTTTTATTATTTTATACGGTAATACCGTATACCGGGGTAAAACAGAGAGGCGGTTTGATGGTATCAAAATTTGGATACCGCCCAAGCCTAGTAGCTATGTTCGTTGATTTTGATCCCATACTGTATTTGTAGCGATGTCGTGATGCGGTTTGACTAGATATGATGTAGCTTTGATGTTTTTAAGTAGTAAACGTATTCACGTTCAGTTGAAAGAGAGAATAGCCCAAAAAAAACAACCCCTTCACACACACACATCCTCGTCTCTCTCACGTGCCATTCAGATCAATCGAAACCAATGAAATGAAACCTGTTGTGCATATGAATAAATTCAATTGCTTAATTATTGGCACTGGCACTTATAAACAGTAAATGGGTAAAATAAAGCAATAAACCCCAAGAAGCAGTGGGTTACCAGTGTATTTTATAACAGCTAAGGGGCGTTGTTTGGCACGACGCGAAGCGGAGTTAGCTGTTATAAAATGCACTTAGCTGTTATAAAACGCACTGTAACTCCACTGCTTCGAGGGGGTTTATTGCGTTTATAAAACGGTTACTTCATATGCATAACGTTAGAGGGATTTTATAAAATAAAACACAAATAAGTTGTAATTATATTAGTACAAATATTACTCTTCCGCCAAACAAAGTAGTTCCTCAGAATCAAGTGTGACTGAAACAGAGCGCAGTTACCAACCAACAGAGATGCAGCAAAGACACAATGAAAATATGATTTGAGACTGTGGTGTTTATTTTATAAATCAACATTCATCTAATTTATACATTAACATTTATATTGTGCAACTGTTGAAGTGATGATCAAATATGCTTGGAAGCATGCTGAACTCTTTCCCCGTCAGCGTTTTTTTTTTTAAGTTGCCACCCAGTTTTAGTTTAATGCCTTGCAGAAAAATTATCTTCTTTAAATAAAATATCAATTGAAAGAACAGACCCGCAGATCCGCTTTCAAACAAAAACAAACAAAAAACTTTTCATCTTACCTTCGTTTGTTCTCTTATCACCTCTCAAATATTTTAGCTAAAAGCGGAGATAATTCCTTTTTTGTGAAGAACTTTTGTAAGAGATCAGATTCAGAGCCATCAAAACTTACACGCTGTGTTTTCAGTGTTGAGTCAATACGTCAGTGTTTAAGTTGGGTAAGATCGCCACCCAGTGGATAATAGCGGACATATGAACTTGAGTTATAAACTCCTCAGACAACGTTTTCTCTTTATCGCCGAGATGACTCAACAATATTTATTGACAGTTATCTGGATATCGCCATTAATTGTGCAATTGTAGACAAATTAAAAATATGATTAAAGACACTGTTGTTTATTTTCATAAATCAGTACGCAGTAACAGTGGCGCAGTGATACTTATGTAATGTGGTCTGAACCGTGAGGTTACCGGTGTATTTTATCACGGCTTAGAATGCGTTTCAACCAATCAGAATGAAGATCCAGAACTGCCCGTTTTATACATTACAATAAATAGGCTTTGTTTTGGAGACAAATGTTGGAGTTGGAATCAATACCTCTTTTTAGAAATAAAAGCCTATTCAATTTTTACATCATCTTTTTAGATAAAAAAGCTTGGTTATGAAAATATGCTTTATGTTCTTCAGGGCTTAAAACGTAATAAACTTAAAACTGAATAAATTACTTATTCTAAGAAATATCTTTATTTGTAGTTTTAGTTTATTTGAATGCTTTGTTCACCCCCCAAAAAAATTCCCACAATGCACCAGTAAAACCAAGGGAGTGTTGTTGCTCACAATGTATCCTTACCCCAAATGTCATCGGGGTGTATTCCAGTAAGCTGGTTATGTGATAAATTTAAAATTGAAAATGTCTTTATGTATTCCCCGTGTGCGTGCATTAACTCTAGGTTACCAGTAGGAGGTTGATTGAACTAACTCTTATCAGGCATTTTGGACCAACATGATCACGGTAAACAGGTTTTGGGTTAATCAACCGAAAGTTCAGGGTTTCGCTGATGGAAAACACCCCAGGTCTTCTGAAGTCTCACACCAACAACAATAGCAGACAGATGAGCTATACAGGAGAAAGTTGGCTTGAGCCAACTCAAAAACGTCATAACATGGTAAACGTTTTAAAAAAGTCACATTTTTATTAAGTTGCATGTCAGCAGCACAAACATCTATTTCGCTAAACAGGCAGTGAACAAAATGCACCAAAATTAATATATTAAAAGTAATATTCAACTGAAATACTTTGCTAGGATATGTAAGATATATATGTTTTAAACAGACTTAAACAGTATGCTTTATAATCTAGCCAGCTGACTGAGAAGCACCTTGAGACTTACGGGATACACTAATGTAATGTACCCTATATCTAGGATGTCTGTTGGAAGGTTGGCCATCCTGTTACCTAAAGTGCTTAAAACCCATGCCATGACACATGCTACATTTTAGGTTCATTGTATTCGAGTTTCCTGGTGTGTGCTGAGGTTTAGACAGGTTTCCTGCTTGTAAATTACTTTGCCTTTTCTGTATGTTGTTTTAGGCTAGGTTAGATATTGTACGAACTTCAGACCATTTAAAATAGCAGTAAAATTGATCATGGGATTATCTGTTTAAGATTGTCTATTTGAATAATATCACTAAATATCACATGCATCCCTAAATGCACCTGTTGAATCTCTGCTAGATTGCTCTTTGACTTGAATAACATTCATGATATATATTACTGCATGTTTTTTTTTTTCAATATTATTTAGCCTCGCGGGCTGTTTTTCTTTTTGCTGTGATGCAACCAATGTTGTGTGCCAGAGCAAGCAGAGGTCAGATGTTGCCTAACAAATGAAAAATGCCTTAAGCTTTATTTCTTATAAATGTGCTAAACTAGCAGCTCTTGTTTTTGGCTTAATCCATTAATTACTCGCTGTTCTACAAGATACAAGACAGCAGATGACGCTGGGCCGGATCCGCGCCAAAGTCAGCAGCTCCGGTGCGTATCCGGCCCGGATTCGTCTGCTGCTGGGATATGATACTGCAGACCACAACATTCTCTTTATTGTTTCAAAGTTTATTAAAGATACATTAAGTGCGAGATGCTGCTTTATAGTCATCCAAGATTAGGTGTGATGAAAAATACAGTAGATGTTTTATTCTAGCATGAACTATAAAAATGCAATTGAAGAAAATTATGTTTAATTTCTTAGCACGTTCTGATTTACATATATGAAGACATTTTTTAATCGCAGTTTGCCAAAAACTTTATAATTGTACCAATAGGGCTGGGCGATATGACCAAAAAAATTATCGAGAAAATGTTTTCCATATCAGTCGATATCGATAATTATCATGATAAATAACAAATCTTTACTCCTGTCAAATTTAAAGGCAGATTTTTGCTCCTGAATGAAAATTGTAAAAACCAGACAGTTAATAATGGTTTTAAACTACTTTTTATTCAGAACATGACAAATACAAATACTAAAATCTTGTTTTAATACATCTGTATTAAATGTAAATCTATTTGTTATGAAATCAACACATTTCTGACACAAAAGCAGCAGACTTCTGTCACTTTAAGACCCAAGACAGACTGCTTTAAGTTTCAATATACTGAGTAATAGCTGTTTATGTTCACTTAAACAAGAAAGAAAACTTAGTTCAGTGATCACGCGTGTGTTATACATGTACGAACTATACACGCTGATAAATGGATGTCAAGAGTGTCACGTTGCTGTGGGAGCGCACATACGCAAACACTATATTCACTGCAGTGGTGGATCTGCTGCTTTTCCTCAGTTTCCTGAATTTGTGAATGTCCTGTAAATATACTTTTAAAGCTGTGCGGACGCAAGGCGGACACTGAATGAAAGTAGGCTACAGTATACTGCACCTATTGTGTCTGCTGTGTTTGACGAACCCTGTTTGCGCGTCCAACATTACACACAAGAAAATGTTTCCGCGCATTTGGATTCCGTGATTCCGTCCGCGTTATCCGCATCGTGAAAATCATAGGTCTCTACTAATAAATGAATAATAGGGATGTGCATTTATGTCATTTTTTCATTTCGATTAATCCATAGGTCTGAAGAACGAGTACTCGATTAACTGGGGGCGGGGCAATCAAAGGGGCGGGGCGTACACGTCATGGTGAAAATGAAAATATTTTGATTGAAAAACTCAAATAAAACTTAATTTTGAAGAAACTACGACAGAACAATGAAAACAAACTAGATTATTAATGAATTAAATGTTTTTAACAGAAACCTCTAACAGGAAAAGCTGCGTGATGAAGTGAAACTAAAGGGTTAATAAACACAAACCGAAGCCCTTTCTATTTGACGCACTCTGCATAATATTAAGCCTTTATACAACATAAATATACAACGTGCATCTATCTGCATAAAATGCAAGACTTCAACTAAGGTTTCAACTAAGTTATCTAAAAAAAAAGAAAGTTTAACTCCCTTTGTGGATGTGCATCAAAAACAGCGCACTTTTAAACACGTCCAGTCAAAGTTCAAGCTTCATAACATTAAGCAGCTTTAAGTATTTTGCTATCATGCGCGTTTAGCTGTGTCGTGTCGTCCTCTTACCTCAGTCAAGATGTAATGGTAATGCTGTATGGCTCTCTGGTATCTCTTGACATTTGATGTTTAAATATGAGATGATAATCCATTGAACTTTTGACGGCGCTGTACATTTTGCACCTGACTGACTGTATTTCCGAAAATCACGACATCCTTTTAAACCATAGTGCCTCAGTGATGTGAGTTGTGGCTGGCTTCACGGGATCGGCGGGCTGGCGGGCTGCCGCGCATTGCGCGGATCGGCGGGTTTCTGTTGTGCGGTCGCGCGGAATTATCTGTTTGTTTTTGAATCACGCATGGTAATGTTACTGATGTCATACGTCGGTCTGCGTAGCTTGACACGACGTCAAACACGCATCTCCAGACCCAGTCTTTACTACCACATGCGCTTGTAATGCTAACCAGACATCCAAATGCCGCCATATCCACAATAAATAAATAAATAAACCCACATGATCATCGTTTTCGTGATCGATCATCGATGCCACGTTCGAGTACTCGAGCAATCGAGTACTCGTGCCCATCCCTAATGAATAACTTGCCTCATCTTCCACTCCTTCAAGTCTAACTGACACTGTGATTGTAAACCAAGAGCGCGTGCCGCATCCGGAAGTGCTCGCGCAACATTACGCACAGTGCGTAAACATTATCGATCACTTATCGAACTTCCCTTATCGTTTTATCGGAAAAGTTTATATCGGTAAAATTATTGTTATCGAATTATCGCCCAGCACTATGTACCAATGTTGAAAAACTCTATTAGTGCTCATACAAAAGATGAAATATCGAGTCTTGAATTTAATGGAATTTACTGCTGGACTTACATATGAGAAACTGTGCTGCTAATTCTTTGCTGTGGTGATAAGTTATCTCGAGTTGACCAAAAGAATGTCTCTGCAGGAGTTCTCAACTGTTTTGAGACCTGATAAGTGTTTGAATATCCAGCAAATAATTGCTCAAGGTCAGTTAATGTGTAATAAATGAGAGTAACACACAAACTTTCCCTTTAATTAAATTCAGGAATGATTTGTGTTTTTTCCAAGTGTATCAAATGAAACCTGGCTGTTGGCTATGGATGTTGGTCTCTCTGCACCACCTATAGACCATTTCAGCAGTAACAACATAAACAAGCGGCTGTCGCGGTCTGCATGTAACTTCCGGTAAACTCTGCTAAGAATAAATTACAACAAAGTTCTTTAAACGTAGTTTATTTATATAAAAAGCAAAAAAACAACACATAGATTACCTAGGAAACCAAAACATTTGTTATTTTCGACGAGGCATTTGTTCAAGAGATCAGTTTAGTAACTAGTCAGACCATTAAAAAAACTAAACCGGAAGTAAGGTTCGGATCCAGACGTGTATCACGTGCGTCCGATGAAACCGTCTATAGAGCGGGAGCGTGACGCGCACTTCCTGCCTGGCAAAAGCTCTGCATTAACGCTGTAAAATATTTAATGCAGTTCTAAACGTAGGTTCGGGAGGAGCCTAAACATTCAGGCCTGTCAATCATCATCATCATGGGCGTATATAAGGCAGCCTTCAGGCCTTCCTGTCCAGCTGCTTTCTTTTCCGGATTTTGGCCCCGCCCGTTTCCGGAATCACGTCTACACAACGAGCTCCAGCTCCTACTAACTTGGGAAATATATTTTTAAATACCAATGCAGCAGCTTTTTTAGTACCCGCTCTCACTACCGCTGTAGTTGATGTCAGGGGCTGTGCTCAATATTTTTGCATTTCGGATGTTCTTTTACACGACAACCGCATGCTCGATTGCAAACGCTGTTTGACAACGGCGACGTGACATCATGCGCTTCTGTTAATTCCGTCTACGCATGCGCGATATACCAAAACAACAATGGCGGCCCACAGGACTGTGTTGCACTTGTTTTCGCGTTTATTAATCCATTTTCCATCAAAGCTAACAATTATCTGAGCTTTATAATCCAGAGTTAATCGTAGTGAAACCTACCTTATTGTCAATTCAATCAAACTGCTCGTTTTTTCGTTCTTCTCAATAGTTTATTTTTTTCTCACAGCTCTGTAGAAGAATTCGCTACACGCTCCCGCGTTCTTCCATCCAAGGCAACACCGCATTCCACTGGCCCCGCATGCATACATGATATGACAGTCTCCGCGGACGGGCAAGGATCCCACGCAATGGTCTACAACGAGCCTCCGCTTTTCGCGCACACGTCTGTGACGCGCTAACTTGCACTTTTCTTTGAACCGACAGCATTGAACAATTGAGTTCAAAAAACCCAACACAAAGCTAAGGATAAAAAAGTCGTTTGTCGGAACAACCCTATTGTTGTAACACAAAAACTTGACACATATAAGAACATGAACAAAATAACAATCTCATAAATATGTCTTTATTAAACTTTCATTTCATTTACGTTTTTACTTTTCAAGCAATGCAGAAATCGGTTTGTAGTTATTTCCTCATCCAGGGTACATTTTATATAAATATAAGAGAGCCTATCTCGTGTTTTAAATGGCAAGTTTCTATACTTCATAGTAAAGACGCATATATTGCATGGATCAATCAAAGAGATTTGTTGCAGGCTTGCCTGCTCACACCGGCTCGCCACGAGTCCGGTTAAGTATTATTTAAAGCTGATCTTTCTGTCGCTTTATCTCTACCGCAGTAGGGATTTCAGTTCACATTTATCCTATTATTATCAATTTTCTCTCCGTTACAGAACCGCCGCTCGCACTATCACGGTAAGCTAGTCCACTTTCATCAACCTAATAAGCATATAATGTTTATTCGTTAAATATATAGCTTCTTCATTGCTTTAAATATTATTCACAATTGATTAGAACATCTAAAAAAAAACGCGGTTCGGTTGATGCTTAGTGCTTAATTAACAGGCGACCTAACCCCGGTCTCATTGCTATTCACAATTTGTCCAACAGCCAAACCACAGTGTTTATTAAAACATTTAAACACGCTTCGCAATTTGAAATCGTTCTTCGGTATTGTCTCATCGCCGCACCATTAAATTGATATCAGGTCATTAAATATCACGTCGCGGAGTTATGCCAATAAACTTTATAGACTTTATGGACTAAAGAAGATTTGTCTGTATTAACTCACCTCGTAACCAACTGCAGGACTTCATCCCTAAACGCCGGTTTCTACTAGAAGCGCACATAATTAGCCTTTACTATCAAATAATTTCCACCTGTCTCACCTAAAGTTTATTCCCTCAGCCGCAGCAGCAACCACAAACACCGCTCCCGCACTTGATTTCATTTTCAATCTCAAGGCCACAGCAGTTATCTGACCAACCGCAATAGCGCCAGTTAAAATCCATTTCTCACTGCCGCAGCAGTGTTCTCGGACTCCGATTATTCACCAGCCCCAGTTAAACTTGATATTTCTCCACCTCAGTAATTTCGTCCTCTCACGATACTTTGTCAGAGAATATTGTCAATTTTTTCTATTTGCAGTTGTGATCCTGGTTTTGTTTTCTCACCCAGCTTTTAAATTAATTTTACTTCATTGCTTCAGCAATGAATTCGGCCACTTCTTTCACAATAATTTATCAGAGTAAATTTACAAATTTTCTTCCACAGTAGTGATCCAGCCTCCATCCTAACACCCAGCTTTAAATTTATTTTACTTAATTGCCGCAGCAATTATTTCGGCTGCTTCTCCTTTGATAATTGTCAGAGAAAATAACTTATTTTTTCCTACCACTTCAGTGATCCAGGTTTTCTTCATCACACCCATCTGATTAAATTATTTTTACTTCATTGCCGCAGCAATGATTTTGGCTGCTTCTTTTACGATCATTTGTCAAAGATCATTTTTATATTTCTCTACTGCAGCAGTGACTCCTGTTTTCGTCCCCACACCCAGTTTCTAAATTAATTTTACTTCATGGCCGCAGCATTTATTTATTTTTTTCGGCTGGTTTTTCACAATAATCTGTCACAATGTTCTAATTTTTTCCCCCGAAGAAGTGATTCCTGTTGGCGTCCCAGCTTTTAAAGGAATTTTACTTAATTGCCGCAGCAATGATTTCGGCTGCTTCCACGATTATTTGTCAGAGAACATTTTTATATTTCTCTACCGCAGCAATGATCCTTGTTTTAGTCTTCGCACCCAGCTTTTAAATATATTTTACTTCATTGCCGCAGCAATGATTTCGTCTGCTTTTTCACAATAATTTGTTAGAAAATGTTTAAATTTCGCTACCACAGCAGCAATTTCTGTTTTCGTCCTAGCACCCAACTTTTAAATTAATTTTATTTAATTACCGCAGCAATGTTTCGGCTGCTTTTTCACGATAATCTGTAAAAAAAATATATATATTTCTCTACCCAGCCGTGATTCCTGTTTATGTCCTCACACCCAGCCTCTTAAATTAATTTTACTTCATTGCCACAGCAATGATTCGGCTGCTTTTAACAATAATTTCTCGGAAAAAAAATAAATAAATAAAAAATTGTATTTCTTTACTGCAGCCTTGATTCCTGTTTTCGTCCTTGCACCCAGCTTTTAAATAAATTTTACTTCATTGCTGCAGCAATGATTTCAAGCCGCTTCTCCCACAATAATTGTCAAAAAATTATTTTCTCTACTAAATCAGTGGTCCAGATTTTCGTCACCACACCCAACTTTTAAATTCATTTTACTTCATTGCCGTAGCAGTGATTTCGGCCGCTTACTTCACTATAATTTGTCAATTTTTATTTCTCTTTACCGCAGCAGATCCTGGCCTTCGTCCTCACGGCCAGTTTTCAATAAGCTTTAATTTAAAAAATGTTAGGGGCGAGAGGGAACTTTCCGCTGTCATCAACAGTCTTAAATATAGTTTATGAACTTCTAGCTCCGTTCTTGGATTTTTTGTTTTGTTTAGCTAAACTTTACTTTTGAGAATTGATCACAGATTAAAGATCAATTGTTCACAAAACGAGAGCACCTTACGTTTGCAATCTAGGGCACAGTCAAACTTACAACAATGGCCGCAGTATTCAAGTATGTGGGTGCGTCTCCGTGTACCGGTCGATAGCCGGCAAACGAGCCGTTTGCTCTTGCGTTTGTAATAATTTTTTCATACGAGAGTGCTTCTACATTGCTGATAGCACACACACACATCTATTTGATGTCTACGCTACATTTTCACCTGCAAGATGTAATTTTTGATGATTAAATTGCACATCTGCAATACATGACTCGCCCTTCTCAAATTCTGAATATACGCGCTGCAGAGATGTGGTGCGTGCGCGACGCGAATGCTCTGCTCATGAAACTGCTCAACGATTTTTCTATTGAATGCCAAATTCGGAAAGTTTGACTTTGGTTCATAAAAGCAAAGCGGCTGGCTGGCAGCAGGCCAATTGGGCGGCAGGCTGCCGGGAAATTTTATTCCAGGTTGTTATGAGATGTTTACTCACCCAGATTTTTTTTTTTCCCAGAGCTCCAGATCCTTATGCTTTTTCAGTCGTACCCGTGCTGTCTAGGTGTCCAGAGGTGTCATTTCAAACGCATCCCTGATAGCACACATACATCTCGAAGATGTCTATTTGATGTCTGTGTTTACATCTGCAAGTCACATTATTTAGATTGTTTGCTCATCTGCAATACGTCTCTGGGACGTTTTCCTAAAAGATGTCATAGACATATTAAAGATGTTTTTGATTTATAATGTAGGTAAAGCAGCTCTTTCTAAGACCTTTATAAGATGTTTTTACACACCAAATGTATTCCACTTCTCCAGATCTTTATCAGACATCTTACAGTCGTACCTGTGCTATCTGGGATTAAACGGTGCCGTGCTAGCTGCAAAGCTAAGTGGATCAAGTCTTTGGACTTTGATCTCACAGCTTAGTCTACGTATTATAACAATCGAGAAACACTGCTTTTTTCCCATAAACTGACCGGCCGCAGATGCATATTCTATAACATCCATATAGTTTTTATACATATTCACGCTTTTTCAATTCATGCCTCGCAGAGCCATCTGCGAGGCGATGTAACAAAAAATGTCAGTCTTCCGTTCCAGTTTTAATTTTCTTATTTGTTGACACTTATATCAACGAGAAACCCCGGGACCACTAGCTTTCTTTATCTGCCCAGTCCCACCCGCAGCAAGGTAAGCTGCATGCTCCCACAAGGTTCGAGTTGGGTCCCGCTGGTCCCACCAGATACCAACCTCTTAACACAGTTCTCTAAAGTAAGCAGACGAGCCCACAAAATAGTCACAAGATGTTCTTATTTTGCGTTTTTCCTCCTATAGAAATTTATCCTAAATAATATAGTCCGTTGCTCCAAAAAACATGTTCACGATTGTTTCCAATGTTCGTGTGTTTTTTGCGCAGTTATTTGTGAACAAAAATCTAATGAACATGTTGGCTAATTATCAACCACAATCAGCCTCTAACAACCTTTCGCTCGATACGCATTGATTTCAGTGTGATTTTGTCCCGCTCGTACTACCACAGTATTGATCCCAGCCGATCGCGCTCTTATTTAACAGTTGCCGTAACCTTTTTTCTCACTGCCTTAGTAGTGATCTTATCCCGCTCGCTCCGAAGCCCCAGACAGCGCATTTCCTACTCCCGCAGGAGTTATTATTTGTTTATTTGACAGGGACCATACAAGCAAACATAGTTACAATACATAGCCTGTAACTGATGCGTAGCATATAGTGTTTATAGCTAGAGCTAAAATAAGCCCAAATTTCGCACACTTTTTTTTTCCGTATAACTTTGCTCACTGCCGCAGCAGTGATTTCATAACGCTCGCACGCCCGCAGTAGTGATTCAGCCTTGCTCCCGCAGGAGCCCCAGTCCGTTCGCTTCCCAGTAATTCCCGCAGGAGTCTGAAGCCAAAAATTTCGCACAGCTTTTTCTGTATAACTTTGCTCACAGCCACAGCAGTGATTTCATAACGCTTGCACTACCGCAGTAGTGATTCAGCCTTGCTCCCGCAGGAGCCCCAGTCCGTGCGCTTCCCAGTAACTCCCGCAGGAGTCTGAAGCCAAAAATTTCGCACAGCTTTTTCTGTATAACTTTGCTCACTGCCGCAGCAGTGATTTCATAACGCTCTCACTACCACAGTAGTGATTCAGCCTTGCTCCCGCAGGAGCCCCAGGCCGCACGCTTCCCATTGACTCCCGCAGGAGTCTTACTCTGAAACTTTGCACATCTTTTTCTGTACAATTCTTTCACTGCCGCAGCAGTGATTTCATCTTCGCTCTTACTACCGCAGTAGTAATTCAGTAAGAGGAAGAAGAAATGGTTTGATGATATTCTACCCATTTTTTGGGGGGGAGAGAGAGGATAAATCTTACAGACCTTAATTACTCGCAGGCTCCTGCTCAACTTGCTGTCCATCAAACACTCTTTTGGGGGTTGAACTTGTGGCTCGAGCCCCAGCCTCAGGTTCGCTCTCTCTGAAGGTTCAGAGCTCAGGTACAGAGCTCCCTTCGAGGACAGCAAGCCAAGTTTGTTTACCATTAATCATTAAGACCTGAATGCGCAGGCGAACTAGTGAAATGCAGTTCTAAACGTAGGTTCGGGAGGAGCCTAAACATTCAGGCCTGTCAATCATCATCATCATGGGCGTATATAAGGCAGCCTTCAGGCCTTCCTGTCCAGCTGCTTTCTTTTCCGACATCCCTCCTCCTCCCCATCTCCTCCTTCACTCTCTCTTTCTTCCTCTTTGCAGTTCCGTTGCAGGGGGTTGAACTTGTGGCTCGAGCCCCAGCCTCAGGTTCGCTCTCTCTGAAGGTTCAGAGCTCAGGTACAGAGCTCCCTTCGAGGACAGCAAGCCAAGTTTGTTTACCATTAATCATTAAGACCTGAATGCGCAGGCGAACTAGTGAATATATATATATTCGAATCTTAAAACTGAAAATCGAATGTCAACCAACGGAACGAATATTCGAATATTCTGGTCCAGCCCTACTAAAGAGTATATGCGAAATACGTATTTGCCAAATAAATTATGATGTAGCAAACATTAAACCCACGTGATTGACCGTCTAGCTGTTTCCGCTGTTGTTGTCTTTACCATATATGGGGTTTGACATCATTTTAATGCCCTTGTTGCTAGTGCCAAAAACTCTGCATTCCTTTTCTCTGTGCACAGCATTTAGTTTGGCAATCACAAGCTGCAATGCTAATAAATTAATAACTTGCCCCATCATGACTACATGCAGTCCTGTCTCCATTTTCCACGTGTGCCTTGTTTTGTTTACTGTTGGTTACTAGGTTACCAATACCACCATTATTCGCTTAAACAAGTTGATGGAAACTCCCCTAATTCGCATTTTCATTTTTTTTGCAAATTTTGAAAAGTTTTGTTTCACGTTTGGATGAAAACCCAGCTATTGGAACATTTTGCAGGATTCTGTACATCCTTTTAGCATCTTGTTTTATTTTCTATGGTGTATTATAACTAAGGCAGCACAAGATCTTAGGAATAGCACAAACATGCATATCGCAATAGTATCGCATACCACAGTGTTACTCATTGCATGTTACTCATTTTTGCTCCGGACGCTAGCCACTACGTATTATATCAAGACGCATATCGAAAAGCGCGTTCAACTTCGTGCAGCAGTGCACAGAGCGATCGTCATATGACATAAAAGTACCATGAGATCATTCTGCTTTCGAATTGCTCTTGTGGCACAGTTGTGGCACTCGCCAAACGGTCTGCGCAGCGCGGGATGACATTAAGAGCAAGGGGGCCCCCTAGTGGTTTGCATACGCACATTATATCAATTAGCTTAGCATTAAGGTGATCCTGTTTTTGTAAAATCATCTTGTCTCAGATACAAACTTGACTAGTAAATTATAAAGAATGATTACCCCTCCCCTTTTTATATTTATTGCTTTGCATATTGTATGATTGATAAGCAGACATGCTATTTATGACTGGATGAAACTTTTGATACTTTGCGTTAAAGTGGCTCTCCTATTGACTTTGTCCTATCAGTGTGGCCTGATAGACCACTATAACATTGTTTTGCATGTTGATCGCATTTTCCTTCAAAATCGTGCAGCCTTACTTAGAAGTACACATGAAGGTTTCAAACCCGATTGCTGTATTACATTATTTTCAACATAAAAGTTAATTCTGAATTTCATAAAATGTTTATAGCTTTAAGAGGTCTTTGCCAGATGCTCTCATGCTGTGCACATTGTTTAATGTGTTGCATAATGTGAGATGTTTGGCAGTAATCCTCAACATTAGTCATTGAGTGAACTCAACAGTCATGCAGTTCCTCAACAGCAACAACCGAACTAAAGGAATGCGAGCACAATATTGCGTGTGTCTATGTTTGTGGGAGGAAAACATGTTGTGTAGATTAGAGTGAATAACATGGGTTCACATTTCTCTTTTCTTGAAAGAACAAACGCGCTCCTGCATGCTTGCTGAGATTCACATGTTTGTATGCATGCATGCGTGTACTTGCTAGGTGCGAGAGTCTGGAATTTAGGAATTTAAGAAGCCTTAACTTGCCTGCATGTATATAAGAGCAACTTTCTCTCATGAGCAACATGTATCCAATATTCGCCCTTTAAAAAAGAAAGATCACAAATGAGATCTCTAATACTTAAGTTATTTTTTTTTTGATTATCGGTGAGAATAAATAGAAAGTAAGTGCATGCATGCATGTTTCCCTCATGACAATAGGCTGATATATTTTTATGTCTGGACTGGATCATCAGGGGTTTAGGAAAATATAAACGTATGGTTCAGTCTATTGCATTCTTTCAGAATTTATATTTTAAGTTTTGACTGCATATGTCACATCCATAACGCTGGAATTGCTCATTTAGACAAAGTTGAGAACGTAATGATGATGTGTCCTGATTTATAAGAGCAAGTCGGAGTAATGCAATGATGCAATGCTTGCTGGGTTGTTCGTCCTGCCGTTTTGTAATGGGTCTGTTAATGTTTTGATGTTTTGCTTTGCTTCCCGGTTGGTCACTTGGGCCCCCTTAGAAAGATGAAGACTGTGGGTATATACTGTCCCTCAATATATTATACAGGCCTATATAATTTAATTACACGACACTCTAAAATGCTTGATTCTGATTGGCCAGTTCCATGCTGCAGATCATTTATATTATAACAAATAGAAATTTCTTTTAATAACATAAACTACATTATATTTACAAATGATTAACCAAATTTGAAATGATAATTTTGAACGTTTTGTCTTCTCTTAAAGGGCCCCTAACCTATGTGTTTTCTGCAATATACAAATAGTCTCTGGTATCCCCAGATTGTGTCTGTAAAGTTTCAGCTCAAACTACATCACAAATCTTGCATTATACGATGTTGAACATGGCCATTTGTGGCTGCAATGAAAAACGAGCAGTTTTTGTGTGTGTCTCTTTAAATGCAAAGAAAGCTTCTGTTCCCCTCCCCGTATGCAAAGTATGGGGTAAATCGCTTACACATGTGCTTTGGACCACATCAAAACATCTGTCTCTGGCAGAAGGTTGAACTACGCGCTCATAAGGTGGAGTCTGTGAGTGCTTTTGGTCGTCGTAATCAATGTGACATCACATTGATAGGGGATCCCCAACAGCCTGTTTTGTGTGACTGTTTTGGTTTAAAGGAGATTACACAAAGAAGAATAGATGGATTTGTATAATAACAGGATGTTTCTGCTAGGGATGGGCATAATTAATCGACGATCGATAATTGATTGTTAAGAATTTCGTCGATCACGTTAATTTGTTATCAATTAATTGAATGCATTTTTTTTAATCTAACTTCTGTTTCACAAATACTCTGTATGCAGTGCGTTTGCGTATGTGTGCGGCGAATCCGTCAAGCACCCGTTGCAGTGCCTTATTCTGCATATAAAACGTTCATGTGATTGACACTTTCTGTGAACACTTTTCCGCATAAACAATAGAACAAAGCATCATTTTTTTTCCACAAAACAACATATTTTAGATATTATTTGACAGACTAGTAAATGTGGATTAAGGATGTTTAAAATCTCTAGCCTGGTGGTGGTCAGGATCTGAATGGATCAAATCAGCAGTTTTGCAATGCTTTATTTATCTCCACATATATCATAAATAAAAATAAGCAGAGTAACTTTGCAAGTCTACCCTTCCACATTATATATTTCCTACTATGTATGTATATGATTTCCAAATAATAAACGAGAGTATTCAACGACAAAAAGCGTCTTATATGGTAGGGTTGTGCCGATAGACGATATCATCGTCCATCGTGATGGTTGACTGACATCACGATGGAGAGACACCATCGTGATGCCACGCCCCCTCCCCACTCCGCTGCGAGTCGACATACACTTACTCTCTTCTATATAGACTATAGTTAACCTAATATCTTTGCGTGAATTGGTCTATAAATTAAATAGAAGACGTGAGACGTGACGTGTGTTAGTCTGTGAAATGTCGGGCATTTGATCTTGACTAGGGATGGGCACGGATATTCGAATGGCAATAATAATTCGAATTTTAAAAATGCTATTCGAATGTTTGTTTGTTTTTAATGTGCCACCAAAGGGTAACAACTTATTTAATGGTTTTTCACTTCATCTATACTGTCTTTTACAGACTTAAATGTAAAATATACATGAACATTAATTTGTATGTATTTCAGATTGTTTGGCAATGCAGATTGCAGACGAATTTAAGTTTTTCCTTTTATCTCCGGGTTTGTCCCCGCCGCGCCGTATTTGGCCACTGGCTCAGTGAGGGCTCACGTGTTATTAAACGTTTGTTCTCCGCCGCCCGAATCAACACATCATGAGAGATTTGTAAGCTTTCTGTTATAAAGTCTACTTTATTTTGTTAATAAAGAGACAGACACGGAGAACGAAATGAAACGGAGAACATTTATTATTTGCGGTGCTCTTTCGAAAATTAACCGGATAACTGCACATGGCAGTTTAATGGCAATAATTAAATATAAGTTTAGCTTGCTGTGGATATTTCCTAATTATAAGCCTTCTGTGAAATTATGACAAAATGAAAAATACAAAACACGCATGTCTTAATTAACATAATTTAAATAAACGAATATTCGTTCTTTAACAGCTTAAATATTCGAAAAATTAAATATTAAAAAAATTAGTAAATTACTGGAAAATGCCCATCCCTAATCTTGACATTGCTAGAATCTTGTCTTTTTACATGTTGTACATTTATCTTAAAATATTTAATTTTGTACAAGAAAACAGCCCATATTAATCATTTATTAGTAGCCTTTTGTAGTGTCTCGGGAGATCGTGCTCATTGTTACATTGAGGCTATACTGCACTGAAGCGGCAGATTAAGATATAAACCCAGAATTCAGGGAACGTCAAGAACAAGAAAACGGGAACAACACTCCGACCGAAACGCGGGATTTACATACACAGACCATGTTTAAATTTAGATGTGTCTGGCCCTGTTCACTTTGTCTAGTTTTAATAAGCTGCGGATTGAAGTGCTGGCTGCTCCCCGCGGTGCTGAAGACCCGCTCTCTGACGGAGTACTGGTGGCACATAATGCGCAGATATTTACGTGCAAAATTTGGAAAGCGCGGAGGAGTCGTTGGGTTAGTAAAATAATGAAATTATAGCTTTTAAATAGAAAAAAATATTTATGTAAAGAGATTAAAAGGTGCTTAAAAGTGCACAACTCTTCTTCAGTGGATTAAAGCTACCTTTTCCCCTTATGTGCAACCTATAGGAAAGAGACATTAGTTGGGATAGTAAAATAACAAAATTATAGATTTTAAGTACAGAATAGTATTTATGTAAAATATATATTAAAATAAAAAGTGCACAACTCTTCTTAAGTGGAAGTAATAAAGTAAAATAACGAATAAAAATTATATAATAACGAATAATAACGAAAAATTAAAATACCCCCCGCCTAACGATATCATCGTCCATCGCGATGGTTTACGTAACCATCGTCAACTGCCAATTTATGGGGACATCGCCCAACCCTATTATATGGAAATAAATCCTCACAATATTATTATTTCTCAAAACTTTATGACAAAAATAAGCAACTGTATGAATTCAAAGACGCACACATTATTCCGCATATATTTGAATATTATACAAAAGTATTCATATAACGGCACGTTTCATATGGCAAATAAATATCCTCACATTAACATAACAGCATAATGAAATGAATGAACAGACAATGAAACAGGATTGAAATATAAATTGTATTATTATTACCGGAAAAAAGCAATATTGCTAAAATAATCTCTGAGGTAAATGCGTCAAAAACGCTGTTACCCGCACAATAAGTCTAAATTAGCAATTAAAGTGAAAAAAGCATTATTAGGCCATGTCTCAAAACTTTATATGACAAAATATATTTAAAAGAAATGTATACTTACAGTTATTCAAAGATGCACACATTATTCCATATTACATCCGTTTATGAGCACGTTTGTCTCTGGCCTATATATAATTTTGTAATTACTACCTTAGGAAAATTAGCCATGATTTTATCATTGTGAAAAAATATATATATTTTTTTTGCAGATTAAAACGATTTGTACTTCCGCAATTTTACTACAAATACCATGGTTATGGTATATTGTGGAGTTGGAGACCATAGTAAATTTGTGTCTACTGTTGTTTTACAACAAATAAAAACTAAAAGCCTATGTTAGTATAATTAAACAATGGTGAATGGGGCTCACAAAACGCACGCTGTTTCACACATACTCTGTATGCGGAATAAGCCAAGTTAGCGCTGAGGTACCTGTGCATCCCGGTCAGTCTCCTCGAAGCGGGTGTTTTCGGCGGCGGCTGGACTGACGGTCACCATGGGTTGCGGTCGCGTCTGACCCTAAAACATGCTTTTATTTCTCAAAAAAAATCAGTAGACTGGTGCAGAAGTTTTATGCGAGTTACTTAAGTTAGTTATTTTTCACAAGGCTTTAAGTAGCCCAATTTGTTATACCCTAATGTTAGGAAGGCTAATATTTTGCACTTTCTTCTGGCTTGAATAATTTTGAGTTACATTTTGACAAAACCTTTCAGATCTAAGTATTATGTTTTTTGTTTAATTTAATGTTAAACATGAATCTGTTTTTTTTTATTTTGTAACTAATGAGGTCTCTGTTTAAGAACGCTGGCTCGCAGCTGCAAGTTCCGCTGCCTTAGAGCACCGCACATGCACGCACATATATGTTTGAAACATAGTTTAACTGTCTTGTAATAAAGGTCTCATCGAGGAAAAACACGCTGTATATTTGTATTCATTGCATTTTTTAAGTATAAAAGTTAAATAACAAATTTTATTATAAAAATATTAATGATTAATTAATAGTCGATCGTTAATTCTCCCGACGATCGACAAAGAAAACTTAATCGAATGCCCATCCCTAGTTTCTGCACACAAACGTGTAACTCATTTTTGGTAGAAACTAGGGATGTGCATTTATGTCATTTTTTCATTTCGATTAATCCATAGGTCTGAAGAACGAGTACTCGATTAACTGGGGGCGGGGCAATCAAAGGGGCGGGGCGTACACGTCATGGTGAAAATGAAAATATTTTTATTAAAAACACTCAAATAAAACTTAATTTCGAAGAAACTATGACAGAACAATGAACACATACTAGATTTTTAATGAATTAAATGTTTTTAACAGAAACCTCTAACAGGAAAAGTCTACCTCTTGACATTTGATGTTTAAATATGAGACGATAACCCATTGAACTTTTGACGGCGCTGTACATTTTGCAACTGACTGACTGTATTTCGGAAAATCACGGCATCCTTTTAAACCATAGTGCCTCAGTGATGTGAGGTGTGACCGGCCTCGCGGGCTGCCGCGCATACGCAGACCGGCGGGTTGCTGATGCACGGTCGCGCGGAATTATCTGTTTGTTTTTGAATCACGCCTGGTAATGCTACTGATGTCATACGTCGGTCTGCGTAGCTCGACACGACGTCAAACACGCATCTGCAGACCCAGTCTTTACTACCACATGCGCTTGTAACGCTAACCAGACACCCAAATGACGACATATCCACAATAAATAAATAAATAAACCCACATGATCATCGTTTTCGTGATCGATCATCAATGCCACATTCGAGTACTCGAGCAATCGAGTACTCGTGCCCATCCCTAGTAGAAACACATTTAAAAGTACATTTTCTAGGTTAGGGGGGTAAATGGCTTTTCCTCTCAGAAAGTCTGCATTCGTTAAGAATGAGCAAATTAAATATTTCAAATCAATATTTAAAGGGACAATGAGTAGGATTTACCCTCATCTAGTGGTGAAATTGTATTCTGCATTCAATCGAACAGTGCTCTCTAGCGCTTCGCTTTTCCAAATGCGTGTTGCAACTACAGTAGCCGTTATGTAATCATTGATCTCCTTGTCCGTCTCAGCTGGTTCACGTGTTCTGAATGAAAATGCGTTGGTAGGCTAGTGCTTTTTGTCCCTCTCTGCTATTATAGTTTATCAATACGGCGGAACGACATGGAAGCATTCATGGACTTACCCGTTCAGTGTTATTTAAGAGAATAAATTCTAAGCTTACAAAGAAAAGTCAGATCATTGGCAGATGTCATTTGACACCAATAGGACATTTTGATTTTGACTAATAAAACACTTAAAACCCTACTTACTGTCCCTTTAATACTCTATACTGTACTTATGAGGTAAATATCTGTGTAATAAGCAGGATAATGTACAGACAGATGGTTGTTGTTGTAAAATAAGCCTCTCCAGTGTAATACAAGGCCGCTTATTTCTGCGATGTTAACCTGCTGCCTATACATTATCCTTTATGTTAGGGTTGCCCCGATATACCGGCCGATAATGCTTGCTATGCATCTCAATGAATTCCAGTGAAATGTAATTACATCCAAAAGCCAGGGGGCGCTCTCGTGCAAAAACTCAATATGCGTGCAGAAGAAGAACCATTACATACGCAGCTCCAGGAAATGGCTTAAGGATATATTAATATTGCTGTTCTTCAGGTATTTTCATGATAATAAAGAATATGTGTAATGATTATGTTTGACAAGCGTTGCTTTTTCAAATGCATGTTATAAACGACTCAAACTAACAGTGATTTCAGATCGATAAGGACTTAATGATCAAAAGCCAAAGTACATGAAATAGCTGTGCATGATATCAACTGTGCGATTCAGAACAGTTATCGGCCAGATATTATTAGTGTATATCGGCATTTATCGATATCAATTCCCAGTTTATTCCCATAAATTCCCATACTTTCCCATTAATTCTCATGGGAAGCTTCCAGCCTTGAAAATTTCTGGAATTTTGCAACCCTACAAACAACATAACTCCCATAATGATTTTTGTCATAATCGTGCAGCTCTAGTGTACAGTATGCTTGTGTCCTACAACATGTAAATGGGTTGAAAGATGTTTCATTATGAGTTACACAATAGTCTGTGAGGTATTCCCAACAACAAAAATACAGACCATATTGCCCTACTGCAACTCATCTGATCCACTAATGTTGCTGTGATGATAGGCCGTTGGTAACAGCTATACCATCATCAACCCGAAAAACATTTTATTTTACTGGAATTATTTACTGTATTGTACCATCAGACATTGGTTAGCCTGTCTGTGTGTTGTCTGATGAAATCGACTGAACTCAATAAACTTGTACAGTAATTATATTGGCTGATGAGTGTTTGTGTGTAATTGTCTCTGGAGAAATGGATGGGGCGTAATGCACTCATGAAATCAGACACATTCCTGAGGTCTGAGGTTTGGGAAAAGAGACCCTCCACAGTAAAACACATGAACTGCACACTGTCTACACTAACAACGTATTTATCTAATTCTTTACGTATTTGAAAAACTCTGGTATCAGAGCCCCAAAGCAGACCAGTAGAGGATAATTTAGGCTATATTTAAAGCCCCCCTAACCTAAAAAATGCACTTTTAAATGTTTTTTTATGTTTCTAGAAGAAAATGAGTCGCCAGTTTGTTTCATCTCCTTTAAACCGCAACAGTCACACAAAACAGGCTGTTGGGGATCCCCTATCAATGTGATGTCACATTGATTACGCCCCAACCATATTTGCTCATAGACGCCTTATGAGCGCGTAGTTCCATTTTTTGTGACATATTTTCAAATGTAAAAATATATTTAGCATATATTTAAAACATATTTTTGGCGAGAATTTTTTTTTTGTATAGGGCATTCGTCTAAAGAGCAATGAAATCATTGACGGTTTTGGTTAGACAGACAGAGTTGAGGTAGGTTTATTACTACAAATGACCCTGGACTGTTAAAGCGACAAGATTTTGTAAACCTTGTAGAAAAAGAATGAATAAATTCAGCAGCTAATCACCTTCTTGAACAGCACAAACACACTCCAATATGCCGCCATTGTTGTTTAGGTTATATTTCAAAAAGTCTGTCATTCACCTCCCTCTCTCTAGAAATGTAAAGCCACGTCGGTTATGTGGTGAATTTAATACCAAGGGTTTGGGGGCTTTGTGTGAAGAAATAATAATAATAATAGATGTTTGCTATAGTAAACACCACTAATGATGTTGAGTTTTAAAAGTTTAAAGTAGGGATGCCACTTTTTTGGAATACGAGTACGAGTACTTGCATTTCAGTACTTGCCGATACCGATACCGAGTACTTAATAAAAAAACATGATTTAAATTTACAGGTAACAGCTTTAGTCATATAATTTAACAAAAAAAACAAAGGACTAGTTTTCCAGTTTGTTGTAAACTCTGCCTCTTTGGACAACACAAGAGGCATTAACCCCTTACACGCCGCTCAAACATAGACATTTCTCAGACCGTGGTATCGATTCCAGGTATCGGGGGACTTTTAACGAGTACGAGTACTTTAGAAAATGTGGTATCGAGGCCGATACCCGATACCGGTATCGGTATCGGTGCATCCCTAGTTTAAAGGTTATCCAAAGAATTTAAGTTTAAACTAAAAGAGTTTAGTTTTGGGGGAGTTTAGTTTTGGGGATTTTTCATCCATCCATTTTCTTATTTTTGTTTAGTAAATGAACTTTAAAAAAATATTGCACACACAAAGCCCATCCTGATTGAATATTTTAAAAAGTGCACAACAGGATGCATCAGTTATTCTTATTGTTTTGTAGTTCCACATGTAAATACACTGCAAAAATTGAATGCTTTCTTAGTATTTTTGTCTTGTTTTATAAAATATCTGAAAATGTATAAATTGAAATACATTTACTTGATAAGCAAAGTGGTTTAAGATTTTATTGTTATTCATTCCTAGAGGATTTTATTCTGAATGAGGCATAATATGCAGAGATTCCCCCATACACAGATGCGGATCTGCTCTGGCATAGTTTGAATAGTTAGCATAGCAATGATGCTAATATGACCTGTGGGTTCCCACAGCACTTGGAAAACTCTGAGGATTTGTATTTCATACACAACGCTGTCTAAGTTTAAAGGTACCTACAATAACCCTGAAATATTTGGACCAAATAATGAAACGTTGATTTGGCCACCATCAGACCATCCAAAATGCTTCCTATTGCATTTATGATATATGGGTGTGCTTAGACTTATAATGCAATGAAATGTTGAATATACTAAACATTTGATCGAAATTGATACATTATATTTTCTCTCTTTCTTTCTTTCTTTCTCTCTCTATTTTAGAGATGTTGTCTGTACTCTGATCTGTTGGCAGGCTCTGAGGTCTCATTATGCTCCTCTATCTGCTACTGGCCTTACAAACTAAGGTCAATGCTCAGATAGACCCAGGTAACCTGAGTACACATAATCACACACATAACACATTTACATACAGTTTACTATCACAGCTTACAATTTCTACTATCAATACTTTTTAGAGCATACTGACCATTTCAGTTTTATGAATGTCTACAGCGATTCATAAAGCACACAACGATATATTGTATATGGGATCATATATTGTGATATGTTTTGCCTCGGCACTTGCCAATACACAGCCCTACAGATGTAAACACACAAACTTAATTGAACGTAATTTGTGTAAAAATGCTTTGCGATTGAAGAAAAAAGCTTTTTAAGAATAGTATCAAGATACCGTAATGCTGTAACCAAATGATGCCCCATATTTGTTTTATTTTTCAATACAACCAAAGTTGTCCAAAGTGCTGTACATTAAAATATACACAATATTTAAGGCCTTATTAAAATAGAACATGCAAAGCATAAAACACATACACATCTAGGAATTAAACACTTGAGAATTTAAAAGCTGTGGTAAGTAGGATTTAAAGCTAGAATTTTTTTGAGGATCTAATATACTGTTATGAGTTCCATAACTTTGGAGCAGCTACTGAGAAAGCCCTATGTCCTCGTAATTTTAGTTTTGATCTGGGAACCACTAAAAGAAGCTGGTCTGAGGATCTCTGGGGCCTAGCAAAGGAATAACGGTTCACCATGGTCTCCAGATACTTTGGCGCCAGCCCATTCAGAGATTTAAAAACAAATTTAAATTTAAATTCTGGGTCAAATAGTATTCCTAAATTTTTCACTGGTGGTTAACTATACTGAGCCAAGGATCCAAGAATAGAATTTATGGTACCCCATTTTCCATCTGAGCCAAAAAACATAATCTCAGTGTTATTTTCATTAAATAAAAAAAAATTTAGCTTTCCAGTCCCTGATGTCCTTTAAGCAGTTCAAAAGAGGGAAAAAACAGATCCCTTGTCTTTTCTAAGTGACAGATAAATCTGCGTGTCATCAGCATAAAAATGAAACGAGACACCGTGCATAGAAAACAAAAGGGGGCCAAGAATGGACCCTTGTGGAACTCCACACTTTAGTGGAGCTGAAGTTGACATACAGTACATTTGCCCAACTTCACTGCAAAGCTCATATCAGCTAAATATGACCTAAAACATTTAAGAGCTGTCCCGTATATTCCAACATGGTTTTCCAACCGGGATTGGGCTCCAGTATCAACGTTTAATTCTTTATAATTTTGACCCCTCAAAAGGGCAGATTCCATACTGTGTTTTGCCATAAAATCTGACTGAAAGACTTCAAAAACTTTTCTAAAAATGATTGTAGTTGATTAAAAACTTCATATCATCATTATTCTCCTCATTTAAGTTCACATATATAGACCCTTTTAACGCCTATGTAATGATTACGTCTGGAGGCAAAAAAAAAGGAAAACTGGAGACAGCCAATGCAAATCAGCATAGAGTCGGCTACCTAAGGAACGCAAATATCATGATTTTGTATTAGTACAGGCTTTAATTTTACATTTAATTGCATTCCTGCTGCCATTGCCAGGCAAAAAAAAAAAAATACGATATATATGTGGTTTAACGCAATGAAATGAACAGACTGGACAGAAATAATAATCAAAAATACTCACGTCTGCAGCACACAATTCATGTCCGCGCCCATCCTGTACATATAGTTAATCCAATCACATAATCCATCCATTGTGTTTGCGTGTATGGGTCAAACAGTCTGGTTCCGTCCATTAAAAGTTAACTTTTTCAAATGGCATACACGGCCCTGGACAGTGTGAGTCTTAGTTAAAAAAATCGGATTTTCTACAGTTATTGTTTCAAAAGGTTAACACTTTACAATAGGTTGTGTTTGTTAACATGAGTGAATGCATTAGCTCAGGGGTTTTCAAACTTTTTGTGTGTGTGGACCACTATTTGTAATCAAGAATTTTCGCGGACCACCTCATAATACTCATAATAAAATGTCTATACAAAGTCCTGAATTTATTTATCTGCACCTTTAAATAGGCTTACTAGCACTAAAACTATAACTGGTCATCACATCAGTACAACAGATTCTTAAAACATATTCTTAAAAAATATATTTTTCTTAAAAATGCCTTTACACGGACCACCTGCAGTACCCTCACGGACCACTAGTGGTCCGCGGACCACAGTTTGGGAATGGCCGCATTAGCTGACATGAACTAACAATGAACAATACTCCAACAGCAGTTATTAATCTTAGTTCATGTTTATTTTAGCATTTACTTATATATTATTCAAATGAAACGTTTAACTGTTAACATGATTGGCAATGCCAGAACTGTTTTGGCATTAACAAAGATTAATAAATGATGAAAAATGCTTATTGTTAGTTCATGTTAGCTGAGGCATTTACTAATGTTAATAAATACTAATAATAGTAAAGAATAATACTAAAATATTAACTTTTAAGAATAAAGTGAGCCAGTGGACATGGAGACATACCCTTCACTGCAAAAAATTACTTTCTTACTTAGTATTTTTGTCTTGTTTTCAGTGCAAAAATCTTAAAATTCTTTAATCAATATGTATTTTCTTGATCAGCAAAATTACCTAAGAAAACAAGTCTAGTTTTTAGACAAAGAATGTACAAAGAAAGTCATTATTTGCAGTGTTAAAATATCAAATTATGTAAAATAATATACAATCCAGGCACTTTTGAGAAACTGACTTTAATTTGGGAAATCCTAATCTTTCTTATGAGAAGTATCTCATTGTCTTCTTCACTCTCCGCAGCTCAATGTCGGTATCCTCTTGGTATGGAGGATGGGAGGATCCAAAACGATGACATCACTGCCTCCAGCCAGTGGCATGAAACCACTGGTCCTCAGTTTGCAAGGTGAGATAGATTTGACAACATACACAAAATGACTAAGCACAATATTGGTAGCTGTGGGGTTGCCAAGCCAGGAACCATGCCATTTTGTGCCTCTTCACCTCAATAGAAAAAGTACTGCCCCCCCTAAACATTGACACTCCTGTAACGTTTTTTAAGCATCTGAACATGTATTATTTTTATTTTACTGTACCGGTATGTTTGAATAAAGTTTATGCAGTCGAGGCCTCTGAAACCTTTAAAGTCCTATATGTACTGTATATACATATATGCCATGTCTGTCATTCAGATTAAACCGAGAGGAGGGAGATGGCGCCTGGTGTCCTGCTGGTCAACTGCACCCTTCGGTTGTTCAATATCTTCAGGTTGACCTTCGTCAGCTCATCTTCCTCACCGTGGTTGCTACGCAAGGTCGATACGCGCGTAACACCGGCATTGAATATGCACGCAAGTACCGTCTGGAGTACAGTCGTGATGGACACCGCTGGATACCCTGGAGAAATCGCTCTGGCAGTGAGGTAGACTTTGTATTCTTTACTTCAGTTAGAAATATTATGAGTTATTATAAAATGATCAATTTTAGTTTTGTTTAAAAAAAATGTGGGAAACAATTGGGCTTAATAGTTTGGATTTTGGGGTAAACCTGATATTTTTGTTGTCCTCTTTTATAAGAGTTACCCAACAGTAATGCATGTAATGTAATGAACTGTATCCTGCAGATTATAATGGGGAATATAAACACGTATGACACAGTGGTGCGAGATCTTCATCCTCCAATCATCACTCGTTTCCTTCGTCTGATTCCCGTCACTGATGCTGTTCTTACTGTGTGTATGAGAATTGAGCTGTTCGGATGCCTGTGGCAGGGTGAGTTCGAGCAATTACACACATTTACAGGTTTATAAATATGTTTGTATGTCTAAAGAGAATGTGTCTAGCGCCAGGGCTATGTAGGTGTTGTGGTCAGGGATTGACCCAGATGCGTCAGTCTATACAGTAAAAAATAAAAGTGTTTCAAGTTTGAGATTTGACAGAGGTACTTGTGTAGGTCTTAGAGTGCCGCTTTAAAAATGAAATGAGAAATGTTTTTTTAAAATTCAAACATAAAAAATTTAAATAAATAAAACTCTTTTAAATTCAATTTTCAATTAAAAAAATTGACAAATTAATATTTAAAACTTTTTGTAAATTCATAATTTAAAATTTAGTTATAATAGATCAATAAAACTGAAACGAACTGAATTTAAAAATAATTTTTTAAATATAAAAATAAATAGAAAAATGTAATACTTTTTATTTAATTCATTATTTAAAACATGTATTTTTCATTCTCTCTCTATTTGTCATTTGGTTTTCAGTGTCGTATTCCCAAATGCTTTTCTTTATCCATTTGTCAATCAGGTTAGAAAAATGCCATTGATTTATTAATGTACCATTTTATTAACATGAATTTAAGAAACTGTTTTTAATGTGTTTATTAATTTGTCAATTTTAAAGGCGACAAAAGTATTTACATTTGTATGTTTAATTATTAAATTGATTTGTAATTTTTATTAGGGCTGTTAATCGCAATTAATCGCATACAAAATAAAAGTTTGTTTTTGCATAATATGTGCACTGTGTGTAATTATTTTGTATATGTAATACACACATACATGTATACATTAAAGAAAAAATGTATGTATATATATATAATCTATATATAATGTGTGTGTGTAAAAGTTTCTTAACTCTTTAACCGCCACCGTTTTTAAAAAAAGTTGCCAGCCAGCGGCAGCGTTTTTCATGATTTTCACCAAAGTTTAATGCCTTCCAGAAAATGTTCTTCTTTAAATATATAAACATACAATATACCAAATGAAAGAACAGACCCTCTGCTTTCAAACAAAAAAAAAAAAACGTTTCATCCTACCTTTAGTGGTTCTTTTACAATCAGCTTTTGAATATGGGTAGGTTTTTGCAAAAACACAATTTTTTGAGCAAAAAGCAGAGATAATTCCATTTTTGTGACGGACTTTTCATAGAGATCCCATTCAGAGCGATCTTTAAAACAGACACGGACATGCAGCAGCTTGCCATAGGGCAAAACTTCCGGGTTTAAAAAGTTGCGGAAGGGCGCCACCTGGTGGATACTAGCGGTATTGCGGAAAGACGGAAAATCTCGTCATTGGCGAGGAAGCGTTTTCTCTTAATTGACGAGATATCTCGTCAATGGCGGGGAAAGAGTTAAATACATACATGCATGTGTGTGAATTTATATACACAAAATAATTACACACAGTGCACACACATATAATATGCAAAAACAAACTTTTAATTTGTATGCGATTAATCGCGATTAATCTTTTGATAGCCTTAATTTTAATTAAAATTGGTACTCCTGGTCCTACATAATTGGGGGTCCTGAAAACACGCACTTTTGAAAATGCTAATTTTTGAAAACAGCATTATACTCTTCGTGAATACAATAACAAAAATTACATTGCGTCCGAAACGACAAAAATGCAAATTTATAAAAACGTTGATACTATGCACATGCGTATTACATGTTCAAACATTGTCTGACATCACCTAGCATGCATAATACAGTGTTTTATTAGTTTTCGCAGGTTTGTGTGAACCGGGGACTGTTTTGACAACGACTATTCATGAAAAACGTAATCAAACGTTAACACAATACGTTCTATATAGTTTCAATATGAGTATTGTGAATGAAATTCGGACATACAACATCCGCCATGTTGATCATGTGACATGTCTTCATAACAAAAGATAAGCCGTTGGATGATGTTAAACACACGCAATTTAACCACAAGCAACAACTGTTCCCTGTATGTATTTGCATTTGAATTGTAACGCTTTGCAATGTTTTTCAATACTGTTCTTCTTCTTTGTTCCGCAACAAACCACAGGGTTTGACATATCATTCAAATTATGATTTTGTTTACAATGTAGTTGAATTTTCAGAATTGCCAGAATGGGCACTAGCCTAAAGCTTGATACTTAGTTTCATACTTATGGCTTATGGGTAACAGACTGAAGGGGGTGGTTTTGGCAGTCGGTGAAGGCGCTCAGAGGTCCACATGAGAACAGCTGTAGTTTATGTAGATCGGCCGCCTGGTGTCTGATGTTCTGCAACTTGCTTTCATTTGACCTCAGTTACTCGAGTGCCTTAAACGCAAGCCAGCAGAAATGAGTAATTACATTCTAGAGCTAAAACGTATTAAGGTTTGGTCCGTCTTCTCTCTCCCCTGATGTGCAGATGGCCTGACAGCCTACAGCTCTCCAGAGGGTCAAAACATGATGGCTCCGGGATATCCCAACACACCCCTCAATGACTCAACGTACGATGGTGCCCTAATACACAGGTGAAGTGATTTATTAAATTAAAAGAATAAGAGTTCTGTACGTGTTTATGCAATATCATGAGCCTCAAACACGATTGTTTCCTGCTTTTTGGTGAACCAACCTTTTTAAATATGCCCTGCGCATGGTTTAAAGGGTTATCTGTTGCTTCACATTGCTTCCACATCCTTCTTTTCCAAAGCAAGCTTCCAGCTTGAGATTGTGGATATTTTCTATAGCAGAACAATCACGATTGTATTCAAGTTCTGTGATTCACTCCTCGCCAAAATCTAAATGCTTCCTGTCTCTCGCTGGTCTCACAGGAAGCTGTCCCGAGGGTTGGGCCAGCTGACAGATGGCGTGATTGGCCAGGATGATTTTATACAGAAGAGGCCGTACAGGCTATGGCCCGGGTACGATTATGTGGGTTGGAGGAATGACAGTTTGGGACCTGGATATGTGGAGATGGAGTTTGAGTTTGACAGACAAAGGAACTTTACCTCTATGAAGGTGAGCGTTAACAATGGTGACACACAATATAACATTTGAATAAGATTGTTGCAGTAAAAACTATTTAAAATGTAATATAAGATTCAAGATTTTAATTTGTCACATAAACAGCTATATGCATATACAACCTGTAGTAAAATGTAAATACTTTATTTACCAAAAAATGTAGAAAATATCTATAATATAAATACACTAAAGTTAAGGCATTTGCAGAAAAAATGAAATTAAGATAGCAGAGATCAAATGTAATTTCAAAACACTGGAATGAAATACTGAAATACTTTTTGGTGATGTCACCTTAAACCATAAATAATGTGTACTATAGATTACTGCTAATGTATGTGTATTTTGTTATGAACTCATATATTTTATTTATTTCATGCGCTTCTTAATATCCCTACTAAAAAGAGCAGGTTGGAATCTTAAGGCGGTCGCACACCGGACGCGAAGCTCAGCGTCGCGTCTAGGACAACTCGGAGGTATCGTACACCGGGAGTGCACATTAAATAGGGCGAGCTTAGTCAGATAGCGTCTACTTCAAAATGCAAAGTATACGTTAGCAGCCAATGTTAATCGTTAATGATTTGGAAAAAATATGATGTTTTTTAATGTTAAACTATGTGAGTGGCGCTCTGTGGCGCCACAGGAATTTGAGCAACTTCCTGAGTCGTAGCTGGGTGCCGCGGACAGGTGCCACCTGTCGGCCACAGTGTGTGTATACAATGTGTTTGATTTTTTTAGAACGGCGCGGCGCTGAGCTGCGTGTCTGGTGTGCGACCCCCTTTAGACTGGTTTTAGCTGATTTAGCTGGTGTAGCCATCTGGCTTTAGTGGGGTTTTGTGCATTTTTTTTATGCTGAGAGACCAGCTGACTCACCAGCTAAAACCAGCTGACCTACCAGTTTGGCCAGGCTGGAAGACCAGCTAAAACTGCTTTGCCAGGCTGGGAGGAACAGCTACTTCTATCTTAAACCAGCTAAGACTAGCCAACCCGCATAGCCAAGCTGGTTTAAGCTGGTGAGTCAGCTGGTCTTCCAGCCTATTACACCAGTTAAAACCAGTCTGGGAGACCAGTTAAAACCAGCCAAACATCTTTACTGTTTTTAGCTGGTGTTTACATGTAGAGATTAGGCATGCCCCGGTTACCAGTTTCAAGCTATACCGAGGTTTTAAAGACTCAACTACAAAAATTTTCTGTGATACCTTTTCCAAAATGAATTAAATTAAGGTGAAACACAGAAAAATCGGCAGACAACATAAGTAGCAAAATACAGCGGCTATGAATAAACTTTTAAAGCGAGCGTATTAATAATGTAACGTATAGAAGTGGGTGCTAAGTTAAGCCAATGTCAGCTGATTACCCGGAGTTGAAAAACCCCCTAGGAGAAAATACTTTTTTTAGCCAGGAGGGAAAAAAGTCCTAGGAGGAAAAAACCCATTTTTACTTTAAAGCTTAATGCTGATGATTTGATTTCTTTTGAACAGGTTCACAGTAATAACATGTTCAGTCGGGGTGTGAAGATCTTCTCATCTGTATCCTGTGTCTTTAAACTGTACCTCATCTCTGAGTGGCAACCGGAGCCGGTGGAGTTTCACACCGTCCTGGACGATCGGAACCCGAGCGCTCGCTACGTGACGATCCCGTTGAAGCACAGGTCGGCCACGGCTTTGCGCTGTCGCTTCTACTTCGCTGACACTTGGATGATGTTCAGCGAGATCTCATTCCAGTCTGGTATGAAATATAAACAGCTCACCTTTCCATTCCACTCCTTTTCAAAGTGTTTCCTTTGTAGAAAAAAATGTAGGCACCACTGCGTAATGCTTTTCCTGTCATTATTTCCAGCATCTTAATTTCCACTTTGACACCCAGAACTTCTACATTTGTTAATCCAATCTAGCTCATTCTTCTTCTCCACCTCATAGTTTCACATCTTACAGCAAAGTGAGAGACAAAATTCTCGTCTAGTTTATTGGTTGTACGTTTGCTTGTACAAAGATAAATAAAAAATAAACTAAGTTGGTGTCATTTCAATGTACTTATTTTGCATTGCAGCTACTAATGTGCTTCCTACCCAGAAGCCACCAGTGTTGACCCCACCTTCATATGAGGTGAACAGCAAAGCACAAAGTACGACACAGAAACCAGGTAAAGAGTTACCATGCTTAAATGAATGAACTGTGGCTATATCAGATTGCATTATGCTACTTATTTATGCAGAACTAAATGATATCAAAAACGTTTTATACAGGAGGTTTGTTTTTGTTAGTGCCTTAATGTCTAAATGTACATTATCTGCATGCAGATACTGCATACATTTGGTAAGGCTGCTACTTATCAAATATTGCATGAAATAATACGCCTAAGGGGACGTTCACATATCGCTTATTTTACGTGCTCAAGTTTGTTATTTAAAATGTAGGCGTGCGGTATAATGGAAGCGACGTGCTCGTTTTTTCCAGGCATTTCCACACCGAGTTAAAAACATACAAGAACCTACGCGCCTAGCGTTTTTAGGCGTGACATGTGAACGGCCCCTTATTTGGTCTGCCGCCATCTTGATTCTTAACCGAGGCTGTGAGGGATGGACGTTCAGAGCGTGAGCATTAACTCTATTGTTTTGTATCAGGGTGCTGGTCATTCAGCCATTAAAACACTTGACAATTCATTGTTGTACAATTTCCACAGGACAAAGAACCTCAGAAAACATAGATTGTTAAAATAGGAAGGGACATGTGACCTACTTTGGGATGAGAATAGTGCATTGTGTATATAATATCTGTTTTGGATATTAGCCTGCTAATATAGTAGAGCATTGCATTAGAAGCGAAAAGGCTTATGGGTTCGACATGCCAATGTATATCTAAAATCATCTGCCAAATATATAAATGTAATGTACTGTATAAACCCTTTATGTTACTTCAGAAGAAAAGACAACACCAAAGACCGGCTCACCTGAAGAAGGCAGTACATCGATTCTGATTGGCTGTCTGGTGACTATTATTCTCCTATTGGTGGTGATCATCTTCCTAATTTTGTGGTGCCAGTACGCATGTAAAGTCCTGGAGAAGGTATGTGCATGTGTGTTTCATCCATTCTTTAGGTTATAATGATAGCAATTTTAATTTTTTTTTTTTTTTTTTTTATTGCATGTTCATTTAACATTACAGAAAAGAAAACGTACAACATTACATAACATACATAACATGGGGAGACGCATAACAGACAGCAATTTTAAAAGTTACTTTTATAAGTTCATTTTAGATGCTGCTCATCATTTGTGGATCAACAGTTTACAACTTTTAACTTCTCTCTTTAATGGATAGTTCAGGCAAAAATTAAGATTAACATTAAGACTAAAATGATGAGCCCCATTCACTTCCATAGTAGGAAAAAGAATACTATGGAATGAATAGGGCTCACTAATGGTTAAGTTCCAAACATTCCTTAAAATATCTTACTTTGTGTTCATTAAAACAAAGACAGTTATACAGGTTTGTAACAACATGAGAGTGAATAAATGATGACAGAATTTTCTTTTTTGTGTGAACTATCCCTTACATTGTCCTAGAGTTCTCGTAAAGTTATCATTAGACATGCTGTTTGGATTCTCTTGTTAATGTGACGTCACACTGATAAATACTTAAGAGTGTTCTATGTATTAATCATGTAGGTAAACACACCTTTCTTTATCTATTTCTTGCTCAGGCTCCGAGACGTATTTTAGACGAGGATGTGACAGTGCGTCTGTCTTCTAGTAGTGACACTATAATCCTGCAAACTCCACCGGTGCCGCCTCGTGTCTCCCTCGACCCACCTTACGAAAGGATCTTTCTCCTGGACCCCCAGTATCAAGATCCATCTGCGCTACGAAAACTTCCAGAGCTGTCTCAAAGCGCAGAATCATCTGGTACACACACAGTTAATCATCCTTTACATACAAATGCACTCACATACACAGTCTCTGTTTTAAACCCAAAATAGGACTGTCTACATATAGGGAGCTACCATACAGGGATCTTATGCAAAATAGAGCCTCATAAGTGACAGATGTGAAATGCATCCTGAAATACAATGCATCATATTGTTTTTAACACTTTATGAGGTGGGAGCATGATGCCTATGTGATCATCTCACAGGGGTTTGGTAGAACGTTCTAGTTTAGTCTCTAACACCTAGCAATATGTTTCCTTGATTTCCTTTCTGACACTGACCTCTTTCTTCTCTTAAGAAGAAATATTTTCTATTTCACCTAAACTCACTGAACTTTAATATGCATTTGTTGATTTCTCGTAAATCATTTTGCACGCTGCCTGTCAATGCTTTTCCTTTCTTTATCCTTTAGTCCTGCGCTCTTTAGCTTTTACACTACTGCTGCTGTCTGTGAACTTCATCTGTTATCACCCTGAGGACTTTATGAGGGTAAGAGCCGATGCTACTGTAGATTAAGAGTTTGGTTCCAAAGCACAATAAATCCATTTTGACTAATTTGGGTAAGAATGTGTTTTCTATACCAAGAAAGTGACTAGATGAAAACCACTATTTTCTGTTACAAACTTTCACATCGCATCTTTAGGTTATAATAACATACAAAATTCAAATCCATAATTTGATTTTCAAAGATTTATTATAAAAACTTATTTTTTTTGCAAAATGCAATAAATCCATGACAGTTTTTTTTAAATGCTATAAATCTATTGAATCAATATGAAAGTTATTTTTTTTATATTTTTCTTACATTCAACTTCTAAATTTGCATTTATCTTTGCCATGTTATATTCATTTAGTTGACATGTTGTATACACTGAATAAAAAAAAACATTAATGGCATTAACCAAAACACTTACTTTGTCATATTAAGAACACTGTCATTGCTGCTGTCATCCTTGGGACGTCGTCGCTGAACGTTTTTGACAGCGATCAGCTGTAAAATGTTTTGGTCCTGCTCGATTTTTGTTGACTTCGCGTAAAATAATGGAAAGATACCCTGGGGTGCTTACGTTTCTTTCCCGCCACAGAAAACCACCACAGGTTAATGCCATCAAAATTTGTTTTTTGTTTGTTTGTAGATGAGGAAAACTAGGATTCTGTGTGTATTCAACGCACCGCCATTATTGTTTACAATGCGTGGAATGGTGCGCTGTGATTGGTTGATTGGCATTCTGCATATAAGGAGAACTGGGGTTTGTCGCGGTTTAGAAAAAAGGGAGAAAATATGACTTTGCTTTAAATGAAGAATTTACTTTTTAGTACTGATCAGATACAATACTGATTTCGGCAGTAAATAGATTTTTTTAAATGGGATTTATTGCGTTTTGGAACCAAACTCTTCAGATGTTCTTCTGCACTTCAGTTTGTCTATCTCACGTTTGTATTTGGTTCAAGCGAACTAGTACAGTTATTCCTCTGTTCTTTATTTGCACTGCTTTCTCTTACGGTTGTCACTGTTAAAGGCACAGTATGTAGGCTTATCACCACTAGAGGTCGCTATTAACAATAACAAAGGCGAAGCTTAACTCTTTCACCGCCAGCGTTTTTTAAAAAAGTTGCCAGCCAGCGCCAGCGTTTTTCATGATTTTCACCAAAGTTTAAAGACGGAAAATCTCGTCATACGCGGGGAAGCGTTTTCTCTTAATTGATGAGATATCTCGTCAATGGCAGTGAAAGAGTTAAAGAATTCAGTTTCATAAAAAATAAATTCTGAAAATTTACTCACCCCCATGTCATGCAAGATGTTTATGTCTTTTTTTGTTCAGTCGAAAAGAAATTAAGTTTTTTGAGGAAAACATTCCAGGATTTTTCTCCATATAGTGGACTTTAGAGGACCTCAACAGTTTGCAGTTTCAACGCAGCTTCAAAGGGCTCTAAACAATCCCAAACGAGGCATAAGGGTCTTATCTAGCAAAACGATTGTCATTTTCGCAAAAAAAACCAAAAAATTTTAACCACAACTTCTCTTCTTGCACTAGCCGTGTGATCTTACATATTACCTAATCAGATCGAAAGGTCACGCATGTCCCATGCAAAACTACTGCTCAAGTGTAGAGAAAGAAGATTGTGGAATGATACTAATTAAAATCTTTGTGTGGTTTTTTTGTCTTAAATGGTCTTCAAGTGTGCGTTTCAAATATGTAACGTGTGACTTTTCAACGTAATTATGTAATGGCGTGTCACAAGGCAAGTGCGAAGGAGACTCGTGTTTCTATAATCTTAAAGGGACACTCCATTTTTTTTTAAATATGCTCATTTTTCAGCTACCCTAAGAGTTAAACATTTTATTTATACCGTTTTGGAATCCATTTAGCCGATCTCCGGGTTTGGCGCTACTACTTTTAGCATAGCTTAGCATAATCCATTGAATCTGATTAGACCATTAGCATCACGCAAAAAAATAACCAAAGAGTTTGATATTTTTCCTATTTAAAACTTGACTCTTCTGTAGTTACATCGTGTACTAAGACCGACGGCAAATTAGAAGGTTTTTTTTAGGCCGAAAGGGCTAGGAACTATACTCTTATTCTGGCATAATAATCAAGGACTTTGCTGCTGTAACATGGCTGCAGGAGGTGCAATGATACTATGCAGCCCCCAAAAACAGTCCCCTGCTATTGAAAGTTACTGGGCGCTGCGTAATATCATTGCTTAAGAAAGAGTCAGGTTTTAAATAGGAAAAATATTGAAACTCTTTGGTTATTTTGGTTATAATGCTAATGGTCTAATCAGATTCAATAGATTATGCTAAGCTATGCTAAAAGTGGACCAGCCAGACCCGGAGATCGGCTGAATTCGATTCCAAAGCGGTAAAAATGTAATGTTTAACTCTAGGGGAGCTGGAAAATGAGTATATTTGCAAAAAAATTGGAGTTTCCCTTTAAGTTTCTCATTGTTTGTTAAATGAACTGATGTCATATCTATCCCTGTTTCTTCAGCCTGTGGTGGAGGATATGCCGAGCCGGATGTTACTCTGTGCACCCCTCATCAGTGTTTTCAGAGCAGTGTGCCTCACTACGCCGAAACGGATATCATAAGCCTTCAAGGGGTCACCGGGAGCAACATGTACGCCGTTCCCGCCCTCACCGTCGACTCTCTCACTCGTAAGGACATTTCTGTGGCTGAGTTCCCTCGAGAGCGTCTTCTGTTCAGAGAGAAACTGGGAGAAGGCCAGTTCGGGGAGGTGAGTCTGGATAATACGCACTGGGAGAGAAAATTACATCCAAACCACAGCGGGAGGATTTTGTTGCTGTGTTTGTGCTTTTGTACACAGATGATTTGTCCGTCACTGGGTTACTGGTGATGTTATTGCACACAACATTTTGTTTTATATACAGACTGTTCTGAAATGTCTGATGTTTGATCACTGAAACTAATGTTATTAGTTTGTAAACATTGTGTTATTTTTTTAATAAAGCAAATAATTGGGATTATAGAGTGTGAGGGTAGTATGTCATGCTAAAACCTTTTTAGATCGTTTAACTATCAGTTTGTTGCTGTGGTGATACCGTATTACTTGTAGTATGCTTTACATGCTGGCACTGTATGATTACTGTATTCATATATCAATATTCAAAAAATATAGTAGTCTTCCTGCGCATGTACTGTACATGTATGCATGTCCTTACCTGGTGACGTGTGTCCAGGTGCATTTGTGCGCAGCCGAGGGTTTGTCAGAGTTTCTGGGAGAAGGCGCCCCGTTACCCGAGCAGGATGGCAGACCAGTGCTAGTAGCAGTTAAACAGCTCAGAGCTGACGCCACCAGCAATGCCAGGTATGAAAAAGTAACAACACAGCTACTATAAATAAAAAATATAACTTGCTGCAGTCTGTCATTTTTGCATCTCTATCGCCACCTCTGTTTGAAACATAAAACTGCAGGTTACTTTACGTACGTATCTTTACGAGTTGAAGTCATGTGACGTCACTATTTTTTCCCATGAAATCCAACCTGACAGTTTAAATTATAGGTCATTATTATAACCATACCGAATCGTTGAAGTCATGTTGAATCGTAGTAAAGTAAGGAGACATGCACACCAAGGCGTTTATGTCGACGTATGTTTCCAGTGGAAGCACCGCGCTTTTCAAAACCGCCAGCAGCTGGCTTTTTTTTACCGGCGCGCTCTTTTTGCTCAGCGCTGAACGGCAAGAGATTACATTTTTTAACTTTGGGTGAAACACTCAGCTCGTCAATGTCACTTTTAATTCGCACATCCAATCACGGTGGAGGAGGGGTGAGACAAATATCACAACAACCAAATGACCCATTGTTCAATGACTAATAAACAAAGTAAAAGTGTCATAGCAACCAAAGCGCTCCGCTGAAAAAAGCTGTCAAGCGCCTACAGTCGGCGTCCCCCTGGCGTTAGCCGCATTGAACGCTTTGGTGCACATTAGGGCTGTCACAATGATTAAATAATCGTCTCATTGCGATTGTTTGACCTCATCGTGATGATTTCAGATCACCGCAATGATTGCACATCTCTCTTAAAAACACAAGGGGGAGCTGCAGCGTCTGTATAAACGAGACAGTATCAGATTACTTTTAAATGTGTTATGTGTATTATTTTTTCTGCCAGGTAAACCTTGCAAAAGATTTAATTTTATAATCACAACAATATGTGAAAATTATTTCATAAACAAATTGACAGCCTTGCCAAATCAGAAATAAGCAAAAAGATAAAAAAAATTGGCAAGTGCTTTTTGTTTAAAAATACCAACGCTTTATTTAAATAAAATTTTTATTGTAATATTTATTTATTTATTTCCAATTATTTCATTAAATTTTTATTTTTTGATTCGTAAGTTAATATGTTAGTTATATTTTTTTATATTTTTGTTTAATAAACAGACAAATTGATTTCTTTATTTGAACTAGCATGTAGCACTGTTGGTCCTCCATATAATAACAAGTATAACCAAGTTTTCAGAAATAACTGTACAGCATTTTGTTCATTCCTATCCAATATTTTGTAAGTGTGTCATTGACCTTGATCTTTTGTCTCTCACTAGAAATGACTTCCTGAAGGAGATAAAAATCATGTCGCGTCTCAATAACCCCAACATCATTCAGCTGCTGTGTGTTTGCGTAAGCTCGGACCCTCTCTGCATGGTGACCGAGTACATGGAGAACGGGGATCTCAACATGTTCCTGTGCCAGCGAGAGATCGAGAGCACACTTACACATGCCAACAACATTCCCTCTGTCAGGTGCGTCTATCGTGATATATTTACACGCTTTCATCTCCAGACCAGGGTCAGGATCCCTTTCATTCGAGTCAGAGTCGAGCTTAACATTCTTAACCTTTGGATTCTTCGCATTAACCTTTGAGCTTTAAATCAGCTCTGTAGATATGATAAAAAACATCTTTAAATATGATTCAGTGTCCCCTCTCCACATCATTTTTTGGTTTTTGTCTCTTTGCAGCATAGCTGATCTGTTGCACATGTCGGTGCAGATCTCATCTGGCATGAAGTATTTGGCTTCTCTGAACTTTGTGCATCGCGATCTTGCCACACGCAACTGTCTCCTCGACCGCCATCTCACCATAAAGATCTCTGACTTTGGCATGAGCAGAAACCTGTACAGCAGCGATTACTATCGTATACAGGGCCGCGCTGTACTGCCTATACGCTGGATGGCCTGGGAAAGCATCTTGTTGGTCAGTGCAAACCCATAAAATCATTTGAAAAGCAACTATTTTTTAAAGATTAGTTCACCAAAAACTAAAGCTGAAAATTCTGTCATCATTTTCTCATCCTCATGTTGTTCTAAACCTGTATGAAATTTATACAGGTTTATAACAACATGAGGATGAGAAAAAATTATAACAGAATTTTCATTTTTGGGTGAACTATCCCATTAAGTAACCAGTTGTGTTATAAGTAGGGCGTAATAAGTAATAACGCATTAACGCAAATTCATTTTAACGCCACTAATTTTATTAACGTGCCATTAACGCAACACGCGATTTCTGTTTGGTCTAGCCCACAGCTGGATGAATTGAGACGCAGCAAGTGATCCTTGCTGTCTAGATGAGTCGGAGGTTTTCATAAAAATAAGAACATTTAAGCTCTCGTCTAGCGAATCCAATGCTCTAAATGGTCATTTAACATCTAAAATGATATTTATTAGTGATGCACCGATGTATCGGCCGCCGATATTTATCGGCCGATTTTTGATGAATTTGAAACCATCGGCATATCGGCAATAGCACGAGAAAGGCCGATACCGATTGTTTATTAATTAACTGCATAAAGAAATCCATTATATGTAAAAAATAAGTTCATGTCGTTAATAAAATAAATGCTGAATAGCAAAAAACCACCTTTGAAGGTTGTCATGTTGTCTTATTATATTTGTTTTAGCTTAATTTGTGCCTCTCTTATTATGTTGGTCAGTTGAATGTTAATTAGATACAATCCATGTTCAGTAAAAATAATTTGATGCAGAAATAAACTAGCTAATAGACCAACTGTATAGTATTGTATACAAGTGTTTAATATCGGTATCGGCATCGGATTTTGGCCAGAAGTTGTCTGTTTAAATCGGTATCGGCCCAAAAAAATCCTATCGGTGCATCCCTAATATTTATCTATACGTCAAGACTCAAGACTTGCTTGATGTTAAAATAATTATAAAGAGAGAGAAAGTTCGGGACCTGATTGATGTTAAAAGAGTTATTAAGAGTGACAAGACTCAAAAGCGATCTTCCTGGCGCTGACGTCTGAAGCGCATGCACACAACGGCGCGAGTGTGCAACCCTGATATGTATAGATATCAAATTGTTTTTGCTTTGCGTAAACAGGTGTAGTTCTGTCATGTTTTGTCAGATTGCAACAAATCATGCATTGTTTTGAAGTTTTTTAATAGAGAATGTTAAAATATAAATAACTTATTTTTGAAAATTTGCTCATCCCAACTCAATTTACCAGCACAGGTCACAAATGATGCAGCAGCAAACGGAAATGGAGAAAGAACAAGGTCTTCTAATGGAAAAATCATATATAAAACTATGGTTGATGATTCTGTTGAAAGTGTAAACAGGCTGTTGTAGACATATACCTGTATATAGCATATATATATTTGTCCAAATCCAAGTTGATTAGAGCATTAAAAACTGTTCAATTTAGGTTAATTTAGAACAGATAAAAATGTGAACTTAATTTATGATTAATCGCGAGTTAACTCATGAAATCATGCGATTAATCTAGATTAAATATTTGAATCTATTTACAGCCCTAGTTATAAGTTAACTCTTTCCCCGCCATTGACGAGATATCTCGTCAATTAAGAGAAAACGCTTCCCCGCCAATGACGAGATTTTCTGTCTTTCCGCAATACCGCTATTATCCACCAGGTGGCGCCCTTCCGCAACTTTCTAAAACCGGAAGTATTGCCCTATGGCAAGCTGCTGCATGTCCGTGTCTGTTTTAAGATCGCTCTGAATGGGAACTCTATGAAAAGTCTGTCACAAAAATGGAATTATCTCTGCTTTTTGCTCAAAATATGGTGTTTTTGCAAAAACCTACCCATATTCAAAAGCTGATTGCAAAAGAACCACTAAAGGTAGGATGAAACGTTTTTTTTTTTGTTTGAAAGCAGAGGGTCTGTTCTTTCATTTGGTATATTGTATGTTTATATATTTAAAGAAGAACATTTTCTGGAAGGCATTAAACTTTGGTGAAAATCATGAAAAACGCTGGCGCTGGCTGGCAACTTTTTTTAAAAACGCTGGCGGTGAAAGAGTTAAAGATATCTGTTCAAAATGTCTTTGTTTTTCAATAAGCATCATGTGCTTATGTTTGTGCATGTTTGTGTTTTAGGGCAAGTTCACAACAGCTAGCGATGTTTGGGCTTTCGGAGTAACTCTTTGGGAAATCTTCACTCTCTGTAAGGAGCAGCCCTATAGTCTTCTGTCCGATGAGCAGGTCATCGAAAACACAGGAGAGTTTTTCAGAAACCAGGGCAGACAGGTATGCACACTAATACACCAAACCCAGCTTGAGTTTATTTATTTGCAACCATATTCAATAAAATATATATTGGATTTGAACAGTTTGCACAATGGCTTGAGCTAGTGGAAGTATTTGCAGTATGTGGGTGGTTTTTTTTAAATTGCTGGTATATTTGGTCTCCAAATGGTTTTAAATTTAAAATTATTTAAATAAGTTTTTTACTTATTGTCACGTAGGCCGGTCACGATAGCTACTTTACATAAGTCAGTTAATTGTCCCAGAAATAATGGTGATAGTCGACAGTATTGTCTTTTTAAAGGATTAGTCAATTTTCTTGGATCCAGATAATTTACTCCACCACCATGTCATCCAAAATGTTGATGTCTTTCTTTGTTCAGTCGAGAAGAAATTGTTTTTTTGAGGAAAACCTTCCAGGATTTTTCTTATTTTAATGGACTTTAATAGAGCCCAACATTTAATACTTAACTCAACAATTAACAGTTTTTTTCAACAGAGTTTCAAAGGACTCTAAACGATCCCAAACGAGGCATTACGGTCTTATCTAGCGAAACGAATATCATTTTTGACAAGAAAAATAAAAAATATGCACTTTTAAACCACAACTTCTCGTCTATCTCCGGTCCTGAAAGCGCCAGCGCGACGGTCACGTGTTACATATATGAAACGCACATTTGCGGGCCATTTTAAACAATAAACTGACACAAAGACATTAATTAGTATCATTCCACATACAACAATGTCGTAACGGTCCTCTTTCTCCACACTTGTAAACACTGGGTTGTAGTTTTGCATTCGTCCTCTGTGACCTCTTGACGTGAAGACATTTTATGCGAGGTCGCGCTGGCGCTTTCAGGACCGGAGATAGACGAGAAGTTGTGGTTTAAAAGTGCATATTTTTTATTTTTCTTGTCAAAAATGATATTCGTTTCGCTAGACAAGACCGTAATGCCTCGTTTGGGATCGTTTATAGTCCTTTGAAACTCTGTTGAAAAAACTGTTAATTGTTGAGTTAAGTGTTAATGTTGGGTTCTATTTAAGTCCATTAAAATGAGAAAAATCCTGGAATGTTTTCCTCAAAAAACATAATTTCTTCTCGACTGAACAAAGAAAGACATCGACATTTTGGATGACATGGTGGTGAGTAAATTATCTGGATTTTTTTTTTTAAGAAAATTGACTAAGACCATTTTATGTCACTGATTATATATGAAAGTAAAATAGCATAATAATGCAAGTACATCCTTTCTAATAAAACATCTTAGATTTTTAAGAATATTAAGATGAAAAATATGAAATATTAATTGAAATTTAAAAAAATCTAGAAAAAAATATTCAAAATATTTAAATCATAAATAAATATTATAAAATATGCATTTTAATTTTAAATAGATAATAGTCATTGGTCAGTTTAAATCATGACTTCACAGGGTTTATTGCTTTAGACGAGTGCATCTGTGAGTATACACCATTATCTGCAGTGCCGTTTATAATAGCTACACCTCAGATCTAAACACTAAATCAGTGGTCTCCAACATAAAATCAACAAGTAAAACAAAAAAGTTGCTATATCAAAAAGTTAACCATTTAAAAAAGAAGTAGCCCTCCAGATTGTTTTTAAAAAATTAAATAAGAATAAAATAAGTTTGGACACCAAATGTACCTGCAATTATATAATTACCCATGTATTCAAACAAAAGTTAATTAAGTTCAGATGAATGTCTCATTATCTGTAAAAAGTTTCAATTGAAATGAATTTATTTTAAAAGAACAAGAACAGCATGATCACATTTTCACTCTCTCTCCCATTTAGATTTTACTCTCCGCACCGCCGCTCTGTCCATCCTCTCTGTTTGAGATCATGATGCGTTGCTGGAGTCGAGACATTGCCGACCGGCCCTCATTTCATAGTTTGTACCGGGCCCTGCGAACTTTTGCTCCACCCTTATGACTGACATCTGCTCTACTTAAACAGCCCGGAGGTAAACTGTGAGCATGACTATTGGTCGGGAAGCGTTGCCCTTCCTGTAGATGGTCAGTGAACTCAAGCAGGAGCTTTATAGCCACAATGTAGCGTCGTCAGAACGTTAGGAATCCAATGGAGGAGAGATCCGGAGATTATGACGCTTCACAAAAGGCATTTATATGCTCATCTCCATTGGGACCCAAAGAGCTTTTTCCAATCCATAGACACTTGAGAGGTTTTTTTTTTACTTTCCATTGTTGATTACAATTCTTTTTCTTCTTTTAATCACAAATGATATTTCTCTTTGTTTTTTTACAAAAGAACAGTGACTCTTGAGCCTACTTTGTATTTTAGGTGTAAAGAACCAACTGGACGAATGTTGTATTTGTCTGAACTGTGGTTGTGTATTGTTAAGCACTGCTGTCTGTTTTTATCTCATTTTTGTCATTCATTGTCTTGTCTTGTCTTGTTCTTTATTTGCCCCCACACTGGAGTTTTTATGTCTTATTATTCTGAATATGTGGATAGTATGATAAGAAGTGTTATGCTTTCTGAATATGAATGTTTTACAGGTTCTTTGGATTTAGCCGGGTTGGAGACGTTCTCCGCCTGGATCTAGCAGAACTACTGTAATGGTAACATTAAAACCCTTTCAGAGGAGAAACGAGAGGGTTCTAGAGCCAACAATGGACTGATGTGCAATTGAATGCACTGTTTCTTAACCCCCGATTTGCCACTTCACTTCAACATGTGCCTTAAAGGTGTAGATTTTTAGCGGCATCTAGCTATGAGATTGTGAATTGCAACCAACTGCTCAGTCCACAGCTCACCTTTCCCTTTCGAAACGCATAGAGAAATTAAGAAAGCTGCCACACGACAAACATGTCATCGTCTGAGACAAGGTAGTGACGAAATGCACTCTTTAGAGCTGTTTGTCCCTTTAGGGCTACTGTAGAAAGCGGTGACCCGCGGGGTATGTAGATAAAAACGGCTCATTCTGAGGTAATAAAAACAATACAGTTCATTATATAAGGTATTTTGATAATATAGTTATGTTTATTATATTTCATGTCTGTCAAGAGATCCTCCTAAAAGTTACATAATGCACCTTTAATGCACAGAATTGTTTTTGCTTTGTCTTAGAGTTATGTTGATTATTAAAGGAATATTCCATTTTCTTAAAAGAAAAATCCAGATAATTTACTCACCACCATGTCATCCAAAATGTTGATGTCTTTCTTTGTTCAGTGGAGAAGAAATTATGTTTTTTGAGGAAAACATTGCAGGATTTTTCTCATTTTAATGGACTTTAATAGAGCCCAACATTTAACACTTAACTCAACACTTAACAGTTTTTTTCAACGGAGTTTCAAAGGACTATAAACGATCCCAAACGAGGCATAAGGGTCTTATCTAGTGAAACGATTGTCATTTTTGACAAGAAAAATAAAAAATATGCTCTTTTAAACCACTACTTCTCGTCTAGGTCCGGTCCAGCGCGACCTAACGTAAATGCGTAGTGACGTAGGGAGGTCACGTGTTACATATATAAAACGCACATTTGCGGACCATTGTAAACAATAAACTGACACAAAGACATTAATTAGTATCAGTTGACATACAACAACGTAGGAACGGTCCTCTTTCAACACACTTGTAAACCCTGGGGCGGAGTTTCGCTTTAGTCCTCTGTGACCTCTTGACGTCATGCCGTATTGCGTGGGGTCACGCTGGCGCATCACGACCGGATCTAGACGAGAAGTTGTGATTTAAAAGTGCATATTTTTATTTTTCTTGTCAAAAATGACAATCGTTTCGCTAGATAAGACCCTTATGCCTCGTTTGGGATCGTTTATAGTACTTTGAAACTCCGTTGAAAAAAACTGTTAAGTGTTAAGTTAAGTATTAAATGTTGGGCTCTATTAAAGTCCATTAAAATGAGAAAAATCCTGCAATGTTTTCCTCAAAAAACATAATTTCTTCTCGACTGAACAAAGAAAGACATCAACGTTTTGGATGACATGGTGGTGAGTAAATTATCTGGATTTTTCTTTAAAGAAAATTGACTATTCCTTTAAGTAAAGACACATCTGCCTTGAAGAGTCCAGTAAAAATGTGCTAAGCTAAGCATATTTTTTAACCAAATTACAACATTTTTACTTTTAATGTTGTTTGAGGTTGATATAATATTATTATTTGAATATCTAACAAAAACCAGGATTTCAGATTTTGACAAACTTCAAAACTCTTCAATTGCATCGTTGTTAAATCAAGATTTTAAAAAAGTCTGGCTGAGGATAAAATAACAGCCAGTTTTTTTATAATATTGTTTAAAGAGATCCAGTCAGATATATGATCTCCGTAGAAGGCACATGAATTTGGGGATTATAGAATTAAAGTATTCAAAGCACATTTTCTTTATTTTTACCCACTTTAATGTTGTATAAAATGTATTTTAATGTCTTTTTTAGCAAAATTTTGTCATAGGGCGTTGCACCAAAAGATCACTCTTATTAGTCTAAAAATCAAATCTTAAAATGGTTGATCTTTCTTTTTTTCTTTTTTTTTTTTGAAGATTTTCCAGCACAAAGTCATTCCTACAGCATTTCTTTTTGTAGATTGTATTTACTGTATTTCAGAAATTGTTTTAAAATACAAAGAAGTTGTTGGCTGTTGAAAGGTTCATCAAATAGAATCAGATTTAAGCACATCCACACGGTTCATTGAGGGCAACCACTAAAACTCAATCTCCCAGAAACCTTTGCTGAAGTGAGCCTGAGGCAATTTCTGTTTAGTACTGACCAGAGTTTGCTTTCCACGTATACGGAGACCAAGAATGCATGTCCGTGTGAATGAATAATATTATGCGTGACTTTGTCAGTGTCCTTGTATCAAGTGAAATTTAATTTACTTGCCTTTTTTTAGTTAGCTCTGTGTAACAATCCTTCAAACCTTTTAACTATTCATGTGTTCTTCGTGTATGTTGCATAAACAGATTAGATGCTGTATGTATAGTAATATATTGGGAACTAAGAAAGACTTGTTCTCTTGGAGCTTGCATTTTCACTCTTATTTTCCATATTAAATTTTTTTGCTGTAACATGGGTCCCAGCGTGTTTTTATGTTGAACTGTTGTATTTCAATAACTTAATGCAGGATTGCAAATTGTGAATAACATGACTGGTACTGTATGTTTTTTTCATTTAAATCAGCATGGTTTTATTTATTTTTTCAATTACCATGCATGCATACTAGCATGGTATAAGGTATAGTACACATACACTACAAAAGTTTGGGTCCTTTGGGTTGCCATGTAAATAGCATTGTAAACAAATGTGGTAATCATTCAGTGCCATAATATATCAAATTATTATGGTATCTAATACCTGGTACATAGAAATTCTGATGGTAATTATGGGAATTGTATTGGTTTTAATGGAAAATATAATGGTTTCTTTGGATCTTTACTGGTAATGTGTTGGGTTCTGTTGGTGGGGTTATCTGTTGGATTGGAATACACCATTTAATACGGGAATAAGACCTAAAACACATAAGAAATTGTAATTTTTTCAAAAATATTTGTAAGGAATAGTTAAAATTCCGTCTTCATTTTTTCACTCTCGTGTTGTTACAAACCCGTATACATTTCTTTGTTCTGATAGACAGGAATGAAGATATTTTTAGATATATTTGTAACCAAACCGTTCGTGAGCCATACTAGGAAAAAATAATACTATGGAAGTGAATGGGGGTCTTGAATTATTTGGTTGCAAACATTTTTCAAAATATCTTCCTTCGTGTTTATCAGGACAAATACATTTATACAGGTTTGTAACAACATGAGAGTGAGAAAATGATGACAGAATTTTCATTTTTGGGTGAACGATCCCTTTAAGAGTATTACTTATTGATACCCAACACGCACACAAAGTTGACATGCACATATATAAACATTAATAACAAAAAACATACTTATATACGTTTATATAAACATTAATACGCTTAATAACTTTATAACAAATTTATTTTAAGAGGATTAATAAAAGTTCATCTCGCGCGCCACTGCAGATGCAGATTCCAGCAGCAGCGTCACGTGATCATTCGGGAAGGGAAGCTAGGAAAATGACTGCAGGCGTCCAGTCACACACTAAAGCGACTTAATCATCGACATTTGCTCAAAATAACGTTTTAAAACGCTTTAATCTTTCTCTTTATGACTTTCTCCGTTTTTATAACACGGCCTTTAAAGTTTTACCTGGTAACCGGAACTGAATTTGATGGTTTTATGTCAAGCAAACCGCTCGCGCTCTGAAGCTGGAGGATAACAAAGACTGTATTGTAAGTCATATTTACTTTATTTAAGTATGTTGTGATTATAATTCGTGCTTTGTTTGGTTTTTGACTGTTAATAAGTTAAATAGTGACAGACTGGCTTTAAAAAACTTTCTTTACTATTTAAATGGTGTTTGTGTGCTGCAGATGCGTGTATGGGTGCAGTACTGTTTTTGTTTTTTTAATAGAAACTATGTTAAAATGTCATGGACATGTGTTTTTTGCACACTTACTGGTATTACAGTTAATTTACTGATTTGATAGCTAACACGTTATTGTCATTACTTTACCATAGTATAGTGTAAGATTGTTTACATAGCTATTCAAGGTTCTTCCCAGAATACTAAGTATGTTGGGGAATTTAGGTTGGGACATTGCGATGTCAAAGTCTACCTGAATTCACCCTACTAAAACGTAACTGTATAATTACTAAAGTATACTGTATTTACTATAGAGTAAAGTTCAAAACCCTATATTAAGCAATGCAAAAATACACAAGAATGTGTTATTTTCAAATGTCTGTGTATACAAACAACAACTTTTGAACTTGACACAATACATTTTATTTTTAAGCAACATACAACATGTATGCCAGGTAAAAAATAAAACCTTTAAAGGTGCCAAAGAATGCATTAGAAGAATTGTTATCTGATATTATCTACATAAAATGTATGTGGCTTTATTAAATCTGACTTTTTCCATGTTTAAGTGCTATAATTTAGGTATGTGAGTAAAATTTTCAACATGGTCAAATGCTAAAAGTAGTTGTTCAGATAGAAAGAGCTTGAAAAATCCTTTAACATGACACCAAGACTATGTCTATGGGTTCAAGAATAACAAAATACTGGCCATTTGAAACTCGAAAGTCATCACTTTTCTGTCCAATTGTTTTTCTTTTTGCGGGTGGTAAAACTCCCATGAGTGTCTTTCAAATTAATTGAAATTTTGTTTGCTTGTAGATTAGCAATTAAACTAAATGTCTATTAAAATATCAAGAATGTTTTTACTCCGCACATAGCCTGAGGAAATCTGAATTTGTGTCGAGTGGAACCAAACTGACAGCGGAGATAGTCGCGTACCTATATAATTGGGTCCCCAGTGCTTCAATTATCCCAGAAAATGTGAAAAAGATCAAATACAGGAACTTAGTTTTGGTAAACCATTCTCTGCAAGCATGTGAAAAAATAGGTCATTGAAATTTGGCTCCCCTTGTGATGTCAAAAGGGGATCTTATTATAATAATACCACCCCTTAATCTGCACTAGTATCCAACCTTTAGTCCAGAGAAAAAGAGAGCGAGAGAGAGTGAGAATTAATTGACAGCATATTTGATTTGCAATTTCAACAAACCACCATCATTGTGATCAATGTTTGCATTTCATCAGTCCATTTGCATTTTAAAGGACACACCCAAAGCGACACCTTTTTGCTTGCACCTACAAAGTGTCAATTTTAACATGCTATAATAAATAATCTATAGACGGTTTCATCGGACGCACGTGATACACGTCTGGATCCGAACTTTACTTCCGGTTTCGTTTTTTAAATGGTCTGACTAGTTGCTAAACTGATATCTTGAACAAATACCTCCTCGAAAATAACAAATATTTTGGTTTCCTATATAATCTATGTGTTGTTTTTTTGCTTGTTATATTAATAAACTACGTTTAAAGAACTTTGTTGTTATTCTTAGCGGAGCTTACCGGAAGTTACGTGAGGACCGCGACAGCTGCTTGTTTATGTTGTTACTGCTGAAACGGTCTATATGGTATTTTGAGCTAAAACTTCACATATTATGTACTATGGGGACAACAACAATTTATTTTACATTTTAAAAAAGTTTTGTGAAATGTTCCCTTTAAGGGCAAAAATTATCCAGAAACATTTGTACATGTCCATTTAAATTACAACCCCTCACAATGAAATGGTCTATTATTACCTTATTTGAAAGGTCATGAATAATAATGTTGAGCTCTGCTCTGCTCTGTCAGTAGGTAGTCAGTCACTCAGTAGCTGGTAGCAAAAAATATATTTTTGTAATATAATAAATATAAACATCAAATCAATTGCGTGACTTAATGATTTAATTAATTTTGAGCTCATACATTGGAAACGGTATCACAGAAAGTTTTAGTGGTTTTAAAACCTTGACTCTTTAAAACCTTGAAACCAGTAACTAGCCCATGCAGTATCTAGGAATTTTACTACGAAATATGAAACCAAATTATCGCATAGATTCATGTTGTCAAACTGGTTGTCAAACTTAGTGAAACATTACATGCGTGTTTACTGTTTGTGTGTAGCTTTGAGTGGAAATAAATGACGTCATACATCATCTAAAATAACATTGGAGGTAAGTTAATAGTTTTGCAGAAGTGGTTTGTTCTGGGAAAAGTTGTAGCATCATTTACTTGCGGATGGTGTTATGTTTTATGATTTAGGTGTCCAAATACTTTTTAAAGGCCACTATTTATACAGTATAGCCTAATTTTAATATTGAGCTCGAGATGTAGCTTTATTGTTGTCAATCAACACACTTTACCAAAAACTTAACCACTGTTTATAGACAACCAAAAGACTTGTCACATGGTTTTAACGTTACAGCTGATTCATGTAAAGTTTAGTCACACTTCACAGAAATATTAATGGGACTTTTTAGGAATGAAAAAAGATCTGTTTTTAAGTTCAAGTGAGTAAAGTGGAATAATCCAGTGTGTATATGAGCTCTCAGTCATTGACTTCTGATCTTTGTGTGTCTGTGTTTCAGTGCCAGAATGGATCTACATGTTACACTGTTTTGATTGATGTTCGAAACAAGCCTTGGATGAAGGGTTCACAGACCAGCTTTGAAAGAACGGTGGGTGTAAAATTCAAGTATTTAAAGGAATATTTCACTTTCTTAAAAATTAAATCCTGATAGTTTACTTACCCCTCTGTCACCCAAAGTGTTGATGTCTTTCTTTGTTCAGTCAAGAAGGAAAACATTCCATTTGAGGAAAACATTCCAGGATTTTTCTCAATTTAATAGACTGTATTGGAGAGTGTACAATTTCAATGCAGTTTAAAATTGCAGTTTCAACGCAGCTTCAAATGGCTCTAAACAATGCCAAACGAGACATAAGGGTCTTATCTTATCGATTGTCGTTTTTCGGCAAGAAAAAAGTTAACTTTTAAACCACAACTTCTCATCTTGCACCAGCCGTGTGACGCGCCACCGTGTACGCGTACAGTACACAAGCACTATTTTACGTACGTAACGCTGGCGTAAAAATTGACCATACTTTGGCCTTTAGTTTAGGGCACCTGTGGCACAAACCTTACATTTTTTAAAGACCTTTTGATGTATTAATATTGTATTTGCCTTTACTAATTTTCATAATAACATTGTGGTCTTTCTTTTTGTAAGAGCGGTACAGTATTGTTTAAAATAATAGCAGTACAATGTGACTAACCAGAATAATCAAGGTTTTTAGTATATATTTTTTTATTGCTACGTGGCAAACAAGTAACCAGTAGGTTCAGTAGATTCTCAAAAAAACAAATGAGACCCAGCATTCATGATATGAGCATTCACGCCAGCGTTAAAAAAAGTTGCCAGCCAGCTGTAGCATTTTTTATGATGTTCACAAAAGTTTTATGTCTTGAGACATGAGAGTGAGAAAACTATGACAGAATTTTTATTTTTGGGTGAACTATCCCTTTAATTGACGAATTATCTCGTCATTGGCGGGGAAAGTGTTTTAACATGAAAGCGTCTCTATGGCAAAAGTAAACATTTTTAATTATGAAATGCAATTTTGAGTAACATTGGGTGGTGGTCTAAAACATTTGTTAAGCACTGTATATAGTTATGTTTTTGCTGCAATTTCCGCTTAAAATAGTGTTTTGCTTTTTCACATTCAATTGGACCATAATTTTACCTGAAAGCTACATTCAACGATAAGTGATTCAGTAAAATGAACACAATTTTTCTCAGTAAATATATTTTTAAAGGTGCTATTGACATGACATTTTCACCAGATGTTGGTAACAACATGTGCAATCAAGTTAATTGAAGTAATTTGTTTAAGTAGATCCAACTTTTTCTTTTTACAGTGTGTGTGTAATAATGCTAAATGACACAGGGAAAAGTATTGAACACGCTTACATTTATTGGTAATGACTAGGGCTGCAACTAACAATTATTTTTATAATCAATTCATCGGACGGTTATTTTCTGATTGATTGATTAATACTTATTTTAAATAAGAAGAAGGTGATTTATTTTTAGATTCACCAGTATGACAATACATAATCAGCAATATGATCTCAAGTTGTGAGATAAGACCACACAATAAATCTAATGACAGTGAAACCTAATAGCATTCAAGTCATTGTGATATTCACAATTGACACCTTGCCTAATAATTACTAAATATCAACTTTGATGTTTTTATCACTGGGGATAATTTTTTTATTTTAAATGTCTGATGTGCAGAACCCGTTATAATTATTTTCTTATATTCTAATGATTTAGTAAATACTTCATTATACTTCAAAAGTATCAGTCTGTCTGCTATATTGTAAACTCATTTAGCAAACTTTGGTTTAAAAACAGGTCTCCTCGCCTCTATGAAGCTCAACGAGAGAAGTGTGGCACATTATGCCACGTGCAATTCTCCTCCGGACAAAACAGGCTTCCTCTATAAAAAAGGGGAACGGAACACTGCTTACCACCGACGCTGGTTTGTCCTTAAGGGCAACATGCTCTTCTACTTCGACGAGAAGGAAAGCCGAGAGCCTATCGGGGTCATCGTCCTGGAAGGCTGTACGGTGGAGCTCTGCGAGTCCGAATCGGAAGAGTTCGCCTTCGCCATTAAATTCGAGTGCACCAAGGCGAAGGTGTACAAGATGTCCGCAGAAAGCCAGGCCGCTATGGAGTCGTGGGTCAAGGCTCTGTCACGGGCTAGTTTTGACTACATGCGCCTGGTGGTGAAAGAGTTAGAGAGGCAGCTTGAAGAGGTACAAGAAGAAGCGAGATCTTTGCAGGCGAAGAACAAGCTGAAGAAACAAAGCCTCCGAACGGCTGCTCCATCCATACAGAATGCCTCCGGCATGGGGTCAGAAGAAGAGGGGCTTTTTTTTTTAGGGAGTTCCACTAGGGAGAACGGGGTGACTTGGAATAAGCCCACAAGCATGGCTAATGGTATCAGCAAGGGTTGCGCCTGGGAGGAGGACAACTATGGGAAGGGTGATGGACTCAGACCACCTCCGGTACCTCCACGGAGAAAAACCAATGGCGGGTTACTGGAGAGCCCTGTTTCACCCGACACAGAGTGCTTCTCCAAACTGCATGACTGGTACGGTAAAGAGGTGGCTGAACTTAGGATTGAGTGGCTTCAGAGCCAAAAAACCTCTGCCTTAAATGCCTAAAATGGTTGATTGAATTGAGGGAAACGTCTGTGAGAGGTTCGACCCGAAATATCTCTCTGCACAGATGAAGGTGTGTTTACAGTGTTTGGTGCAATTTTTAGTTTTAGCAAATGAGAGCAGATGCACAGATAGAGGCCAAATGTATATAAATATGAGATGAATCAGAATGTTAATCACTTGTTTCTTGTAATAGGTGGACATTGTTTTTTAGACATTTTAATCAAGACCAAAAATCTTTCAGAAAAATGTTTTTACTGAATGCCTAAAAAACTAAAAAATTTTGACTTATACGATACTATAATCCAGGTCTTCTATAAGCCATTTAATTACATTGACTGAACAAAAACAGAAACTTTTCTTTTATTCGCTTGACTGACACTATTATAAAAAGAGAAGTCTGGATATTCTGCTATATTTCTCCTTTTTTGTTCTACAGAAAAATGACATGAGGCAGAAAAACGAATGTTCATTTTTAAGTGTTCCTATAAAACATGGCATTTAAGACACAAACATTGTGATGTATTAATGTTGTATTTGTCTTTTCTTCTTATTTCTGTTTTCTTATTTTTATAAAAACATTGGGGTTTTTCTTTTTTGTAACAGCGGTACGACATCCATGTTTTCGTTGTTAAAAACAAAATGAATGTTATAATGAAGGTGCCAAAGCAGGTCTATGGCAAATGTAAACATTTTTAATTACAAAATGCAATTTTGAGTAAAAGCACAAAAAGTTGCACTGTATAGTGTGCATTGCAAGAATAATAGTTTTTTTTTGTTTGTTTGTTTTTTGAAAGCCATTGTGAATTAAACTTGCCAATTCATATATGTTGAAAACAAGTATTTTAATCTTAAAGTAATAATATCTCAGACAATGGATCTTATAAGCCAGCTAACACATTTTTTGTTTAAATGTATCTTAATGCCGGGGTTTTCAAACTGGGGACTCACGGGTCCCCCAGAAGGCTCTAAGGGCTCCCCGGGAAATTTCATGGGAAAAGGACAAAGCAAAATTTGTTTAAATGTTTTATATACACAATATGGATATATGAAGATATTTTTTAGGAAAGGTGTCCCTCGCTAAAGGTTGATCGTATGTGGGGGTCCCTTCAATCATAAAATTTGAAAACCCCTGCCTTAATGTTCCAATAAGCATGTATATGCTTTAACTTTGCTTTATAATACTGACCAAGTTTATATATCATTCTGTGACCAACACATACACTAATACATTATAAATCATATAGGCAGCTTTCTTGTTTATTTATGGCTTTTGTATATGTTCCTGTATGCTGTTTTAATGGTACAAATTAACATGTATTAAGTGCAATCCTGCGGTCTTAATTTGGGAGACAATAAATGGTTCCTTCGCTGTGCCTTCAGACAATATAAAACATTGTGTTTGACTAAACAGTAATAAAGTTCTCTCTGTTGTTATTAATGGCTGATTATTTTGTGACAACATCCAACTCTGAGTATTTGGCCAAATTAGAAATTGGAATTACATGGGAAATAATGTATAATTTGTATTTAAAGAAATCAAAGTGTCATTTTTTCAAACCAGTCCAATAAAAATATATCATGTGTGAACTTGATTCTGCCACAAGATGTCTCCTCATTACTAAAGATTATTGTAGTCTTTCTTTCCTTTCTTGTCATTGACTTTGTCATTAATAGATTACAAATGGTTTTATTCAACGAAAGCCGATTCCATAAATTAAGCAAAAGTTTAATTTGTTTAAAGAAAAAATGCTTGTATATGGATCTGTAAAATGATTTATTAACATATTTTAAGTTAATAAATAATTAAGTTAAACATATTAAACATTACATTACTATATATTTTACACACTTTATTACAAATTTGAACATTTAAAAATGTCATTCATACAATAACTAACGTTTTGTAGATACACATCACACATTTGAAGGCGGAAACTGCATTGGCTAAAGAAACCGGCAACGTGAAGCCAGTCCTTGACCACAAAATAAGGTGCTAAACTCGGGACGATTTTAAAATAAAAGTCTAAAAGCTACGTTCGAAAAGTTGATCTGACATGTCTTTAGTTATAATTTGAAACTTTTTGTTTACGTCTATTTATTGTTTATTGTTTAAATAGTGTAGACATACTATGTAGTAGAAAACGTGAAGTATTGACAGCAGTGTGACGTAATTTTAAACTAATACGTCATATGTATTTAGAGAGAAAGGGGAATTGTTGATTTTTAATAGTTATCATTAAAATATTACTATCATGTAGTTGGATAAATCAAGTACATTAAACGTACATTAAACAACTTACAAATAATGTTGTATCTGTAAGGCACAAAAGTGCTTAGAAAAATATCTCAAAGTGTACAAAAATGCAGAATAAAAAGTAAACAAATAGAAGTACATCAATATTTTACCTAGTAGCCTACAGCATATAATAATTAACTAGTTTTTCATTTTCTTCTTTAAGACGTATCTGTAAAAAAACGAATGTATTTTTTATTTTATCACAATTATCATTCACTATACAGTTATCATTCATGGTGCACGAAAGATTTCTTCAAAACATCTAAATGAGGTACAAAATGTACCCAAAACTGCAAGAATGCCGGCACGAAGGAGGACTTTTATTTTTTCCGGAAGCTTGATGCCCCTCGCCACATCAAGGTTTTTTGTCGCTTGTTGTCGCCGCGTCCACATGGAAAGTTTGTTTTCTCTTTTTTTCCGCGCTCACGGCTCTTTCCTGAAAGTTTACGCAGGGCTGTTGTTGCACGCTTCCAAGATGACAGAGAAAGTAACGGACATCTGGGCTCGCAGGCAAGTCATGATATAACTTATTACAACTCTTTCCTGCAAACTTTAAAGATGTTTAATAGGGTTCGGCGTAAAACTAACTGTAAGTGAAACATAATCCCAACTCTCTTGGCCCAGAAGTTTCTTGTTCTGTGCAGATAACGGAGAACGTGCTTGTTCGACTCGTATGAGGGGGTCTCCCAAATGTGACACCGCAGATACTTATGAAAGATTTTCTTGACTCATATGGTTCATGATGAAGTTATGTGCCGCCGTTTCCCCCCCGAAAAGTTATTTAACAGTTACCAATGAACTTGTCGTTCGCGCGCGACACGCAGAAGAAAGTTTAAAGGGATCGGACAGTTTCAGTTCAGTGCGTCCCTGGCTCGGTCCGAAAGATACGTGAATTACGTACAGATTCTGAGAATTTGCGTCATTTCGAACTGGCACGTGTTGTAATAATTAAATAAATAGCAAAGAAAATTAAACCGCGGATGCATTCATACACGCTTTCTCACGGGACCCAAAAAAAGGAAGATTACGTAAAATGCTTTGTTGCGTAACAAATTCTTATTGCTATTATTAGTGTTTTAATAGCATTGTTATTGTGTAATAATTATAAATAGTTATTGCCATTAATTTTTTTTATTTTTTGCGAAAACTGGTTTGGTCTGTTGAACGTGCATAGAAATGAGCTAATGCCAGATGTGCTTTCATCATCCAGAGTCTGGATGCAGCGACCGAAAGCGCGCTTGTGATGAAGCTGTTGGGTGCTGCAATAAAATCTGTGTATTTTGGTTGTGTGTGTGTGTGACGGTCCAGGACTTTATGAACTGCCTGTGTAATTTATGTTGTTAAAATCCATTTGATGTGGTTTTGTCCACACATATTAAGTGTTCTTGAAATGAATGGCAATCAATGAAGTTTCACTCAGTGGCGTCACTTGGTAGGACATTTCTAAGAGGCCATGCACTATTGGGGCCCCCAAAGAAGGTAGATGGCCCAATCTCGTATTTATCATAGGTCCCAAAATTGCTAGTGGTGCCCCTGGTTTCACTAATATGCCCAGTTGTTAGTTAGTCTTTCTGAAAGCATTGCACAAAGAGTATCTCGATAGTTATAGTGTTGATTAATCTCATCAGTCACATTTCATTTATTCATGTTGCAGACACTTTAATGCAAAGTGACTTGCATGTAGGGCTGCACGATATTGGGAAAACATGCGGTATTCTATAATGCTGTTGAATGTTGCAATATTTCATTTTTAGCTATTAAAAAAAATTAATTTTTTTATATATATATATATATATATAATATCATACTGTTACAAACAGGTAATGAGTATTCTTGTGATGTATTTAAATCTAAATCAGGCTACAATTTTTTTAGGCACAAGTTCGTAGCTGTCGTTATCCTCACTCCTGCCATATTTATTTTCCGCTCTTTGCTTTGAGCCGCTAGGTTCACCTTTGCGCCTGCGGTCTAGCCAAAAGTAGAACCGTATAAGACCTACTTGGCGGAAATTTTGCCTCTTCTGATTGGTCTAATTTGGACAATCTAAGCATGCAACATACAAATTATAGACAAATAAAATAAATGTCAGTTATCGCAATTCTCTGCGATATGGATATCAGATATACTGTTATCACGGTAACAGTAATTTCCCGGTATATTATGCAGCCCTACTTGCATGCATCCACATATACATTTGTAGCAGTATGTGTTCCCTGGGATCGAACCCATGACCTTTGCATTACTTCCTTACTGCAGTACCAATATATTTTTAATATATGGTTGGTGTAATTAAAGTCCAAAATTAAATTTGTCCTCCCTAAGGAATGTAATAAGTAGAGGTCGACCGATAGTGGATTTTACCGATACCAATAACTAAGTTGGTCCCTACTTGCCGATAACCGATTATTCGACTGATAGTTTTTGAAACGGATACTGGATAAAAAACAAACATAACACTGAAGTAAATACTTTTGTGAAATACTCACACTGGTAAAATGGAAATTACATTAGGGATGCACCGATAGGATTTTTTTGGGCCGATACCGATACCGATTTAAACAGACAACTTCTGGCCGATACCGATGCCGATACCGATATTAGACACTTGTATACAATAATATACAGTTGGTCTATTTGCTAGTTTATTTCTGCATCAAATTATTTTTACTGAACATGGATTGGATCTAATTAACATTCAACTGACCAACATAATAAGAGAGACACAAATTAAGCTAAAACAAATATAATAAGACAGCATGACAACCTTCAAAGGTGGTTTTTGCTGTTCAGCATTTATTTTATTAACAACATTAACTCGTTTTTTTACATATAATGGATTTCTTTATGCAGTATAATTAATAGGCCGATACCGATTGTTTTCCTCGTGCTATTGCCGATATGCCGATGGTTTCAAATTCATCAAAAATCGGCCGATAAATATCGGCGGCCGATACATCGGTGCATCACTAAATTACATAAATGTATAATATATGTGTAGTCTTGTACTTTATTTGCTTCTGTTTAGACATTTAATAATTATTTAATCAAAATAACAAAAGATTTTATGCCGTGGTGATAAAAAGAACTGAATTTAGATTTTGATTAGTTGGATATGTAAACGTGGCCGACAGCTGTATATAGTTGGCTTTCTCTCGCTATTAACGTAAAATATGGATAAAAGTAACCAGCTGGAAATAAACTAATGCAAATCGAATGTAATAATCATGACTTTAAACTAGGGATGCACCGATACCGATACTGGTATCGGGTATCGGCCTTGATACCACATTTTCTAAAGTACTCGTACTCGTTAAAAGTCCCCCGATACCTGGAATCGATACCACGGTCTGAGAAATGTCTATGTTTGAGTGGCGTGTAAGGGGTTAATGCCTCTTCTGTTGTCCAAAGAGGCAGAGTTTACAACAAACTGGAAAACTAGTCCTTTGTTTTTTGTTAAATTATATGACTAAAGCTGTTACCTGTAAATTTAAATCATGTTTTTTTTATTAAGTACTCGGTATCGGTATCGGCAAGTACTGAAATGCAAGTACTTGTACTCGTACTCGTATTCCAAAAAAGTGGTATCGGTGCATCCCTACTTTAAACATTTGCGTTGGATTTATCTGTGTATTTTTGTGTAACTGTTTGAGGTACTACTATTATTGTCCTGTCAGCCTTGACGACAAACTTAGGTTCCTGCTGTTGTTTCTCTGCTAATGCAGCATCTATTCAGCCAATTTATTTTTTTCATAATGATATGAAGCAATGGATGCACTCTAAAAAATTATGGACATGGATTTTTTGCCAATTAATTTTTTGGCATTTTTTGTGCCGATTAATCGCCAAAACCGATTAATCGGTCTACCTCTAGTAATTAGTCATAAAATATCCTACAATTCATGATTTTCCATTATATCAAGCAGCAGAAAAATTTAACAATTTCTGAAAGTAATTTCTACTCGTATTCGAAGGTTGTCAAGTGTAAATTTAAAACCTTAGGTGTAATATTTATGACGCACACACAATTTGTGTGCACAGGCACAAAGATCACACGGATATCTCACAGCACTCACACAAATCTTTTCTATGACATGAAAACAGAAAGAAACGCTGACACCGACACTTATAAGAGCTGTCCTGAGAACAGGGGATTCCTCTGCGTCGCCCATTCATCCGAGGTTAAAAGAATCCCCCCGATCCCACTCCCACCGGCCCCTAACTCCCACCCTGTCGCGATGTGACTGTGCGATACAGTCGGCTTTATTCCTCACAGTAGCGTTCTCTTTGTGTGTCTTTTTGTATGTGCGTGCATGTGTGTACATGCACTTCCTTTTGATCAACAACCTCAGGCCTCGCAGTCTCATAATGCTTGGGTTTATATCTAGACTTTGTGTTTTCTGCACCAGGGCTCCTGTCTTGTTTTGTGTGCGCTTACTGTATGTCAGAGAGAGAGAAAGAGGGGTATTGAATGGGCTTGTGCCAACAGAACACAGAAAATTACAAGGTAGCATTGTATCGGGTTGAGTCGAGAATGTTGCTATTGTGTGTTTGGAGACACAGAAGGTTTGTCTAGCAGTTCCAGACATCATTTCAGTACCATTAAGGTGCTGTGGTTGTATTTTTGCTCATGTGAAAGCACACTTTTTCATTTCTGACATGGGATTACTTTCACTTGCATTAATTTCAGTTATATTTGTTATAATTGATATGTGCGTGAGAAAATGCATGCAAGCCATAAACAATATCTGGACTGTATAGCCGGCTAGGTCACAGGAAATGTGACGTGAATGCACAAATACGCAATGGAGTTGAAGGAAAAAAACATTCCCTTGGGAATTCTGCTCTGCTTGTCTCAAAACAATTGTGTTTAAGTTAATAGAATTTATTTAAATATAAATACACGAGCGACGTCTGTGCCTTCATGCTAAAATCGCTCAGAAAATCATAATTGAAAGCTAAAGACTGAATGTGAAAATGTGTAAACTGTGAATCTATTTTTTTTTTTTTGCTTTTTGTTTAAGCACCCAATCAACCAATGGATTATCTCTTTTCTAAACAACAATAAAGAGTGTTAGTATTTGGAAAAGCTGTTAAAAATGATCATTTTGGCACTTCAGCCTTTCTTTGAGCAAATGAAACCAGTCACACCTTAAACCCTAAAGTCAAAGTTCATACGTTCGTGTGAACGGTGTGTAAAAGTAACTAGTGGTCAGTAAGACAGGGCAGGGTTTCCTGTCTATGTGAATAAGCCCACTGCCCGTCCGCTTCTCGCAATCTTTATTTTTGGCGCTTGCTATAAAGAAGTTCTCAGCGTTATTTTCAGTTTGACGTTTGCACGCTCGTAAGTCATATGGAGGAAGTAAGCACAAGGTTTGTATTTTCTGTGTGATTCAGCAAAATTCTGGGAATAAAATCTGTTTGTGAGACTCTGTAGCGTCTGGGCACTGCTTTATTATCACGACCCTTCAGTACAGGAAACTCACTCGATGCGTCAAGCCTCCAAAGACCCCGGCCGGGGTGTAGGAGGTCGCAAGTGTAAAGGACTCGAAGTAAGTTTGAACACAAAGCACGGAAATTACAGCAATCCAGACGTGTGTATTTGTTCATCTAAATGGAGCACTTTGTCTATAGAGAATTTAGTTTGAAGATGAAATATTGCATTTGAATTAGATTGATGTTTAATAAATATCTGGTTATTGCTCAAAGTTAGGTTGGAAATTTTATAAAACCTGACTTGCTAGACTCTTATGTATTAAAGTCGCCATGAAACGGAAGTAGCGATTGCCTTATTTTCCCCGTGGTGACGTATATCCGAATGAAACGGCTTTTGAGATGAAATAAGGCAGGGCTGGATTTGAATTTGTCCATCGAGATCTGATTGGATCGTTTGAAGTTGGGTCGTGTTGCTAATTGCTAATCGCTGCGATCTTCTCCCGTACCCCGCCCACCTGCCATACTTTTGACCGGAAGTGAAGAGAGATCGTTTTGAGGAGGGGAGGAGATTTGCATTTTTGATTAAAGATTATGAGCACACACAAATTTATAAAAAATAATGAAGCTCACAGATAAGTCATTTGTTAATAATACCACAATATTAAAAAAATATATATAGTCCTTCATTTCAATTTCATTGCGACTTTAAGCGTTGATGTATACCTTGCTCAGAGATTGTGAGAGCATTGTGTTATGCACAAACCATTATGGGTTTGAGCCCAGGGAACACGTATACTGATTACATTTATATCCTGTTATAAAAGCTAGGGATGGGACGATAAACACACATTAATAACACCTGTCCGATAAGAACTATTCTGAATCGCATAGCTGATATTATGCAAAGCTTTTTTATGGCTTTTGATCAGAAGGAAGTCCTTATCAATCCGAAATCACTTTTAGTTTGAGTCATTTATAACATGCATTTGAAAAAGCAACACATCCCTAATAAAAGCCAAATGCCTAAATATATAACTTGTCCGACATTGTTCCTGCTCAACAGTTCAAAAGGTAATGCGTTTGATTTCCAGGCAACATGCATATCTATGTACACCTATATAAATATCTAAGTGTGCCTTGAATAAGGTACGTCTATTTGGATGAAAGTGTCAGCAAAAAGCATACAGTACTGTGCAAAAGGACACCATGCCACCATAAGTGATAACATTTTTTGCAATAAAATAACAATTAATAGGAGTGGGTGATAAACTGTTTGTGAACTGGTAGACTTTGGACTATCGTCTCTATTGAGGTTACGCACTCACGTCATGTTGCAATGCACGTGGTCACAAAAATTTAACGTTTGTACACATATTTAAGCACCACAGTTTTAAAACAAGCGATTCTAAGTCATTGAAACACAAACAACAGTGCTAAAATCAAGATTCTCAATAACTTTGTTAACATTAGTTTAAAATTAGTTTTTACAGGTGCAAAGAATTATGCTTCTGAAAGTTTCAGATTAGTGTAAATAATCTTTAAATTCAGTAATTGTAGAGTGATTATGTATTCATTTTATTTAAAGAAAAAATATATACATTTTAAGTAGCCTAAATAAAAAAAACTAATACGTTTTGGTGCAAACTGCTGCCACATGGATTGACATTACTTTGTGATAATGAGCTATGACACGGTTCGGAGGCAACCAATCGCAAGGCGGAAACATTTGGCGGCAACCAATCGGAAGGCGGAAACCTACGCTTGAGACTATTCCAGAGAATGCATTCGAGTGTCAGAGCGTTTTTGACGTTCTCGCTGGCGGTGTGAACGTCCTTCGGGTAAATAAATCTACATGCACACTTAATCTTCACGCCCACTAGAACACTTGGGCCAAATACAAGAAAACGTAATTTAAGTAGTCAAGTGGTGGTTATTTGGAAGCACCCAATGTTTCCCCCTGTGCTAAAAAAACCTTTCGGAAGGGATAAGATCCGGAACAAGATCTTTTTTTGGTACTAAAACAAAGTCAAGGTTCTTGTCGGATGTGCCTGTGCATTGCTCTGCCTCACTCATTCTCTTTAGTTTCTGTTTCTTTCTGTCTAACTTCTCGGCGAAAGCATCCACTGTACCAGTGGAGTGAACACGAGCACATCTGGCTGGGGCAATTATAAATGTGACGTCAAGATGTCATCGCGGCCGCTGTGATTGCGTGTTGTCGAGAGAATTGACGAGACTGCGTCTTTCCTCCTTGAAAATATAATAAATTACCTGAATCGTCGAAATGCTGGATTAAGATCGTTTGAGGGGTCGAATCGAGATCACGATCTTTTAACGGTTAATTGTGCAGCTCTAATGCGCGCTGTTTCTGTGTAATGCCGTGGACACACCAAACGCAAAACGCGGGATTTAACTTTGTGTCATAAATTTTTCCGCTTGAGTTGCGTGTGTTCTTGCGCAATCGCACCGCTCAATTTGCGTCATTTGCATTGACAGTTTGCGTCTATTTACTTCTATTAGCGTCGTGTCTATTGCATTGACTTTGTATGTAATCTACTCGCGCAAATTCGCTTTTGGTATGTTCGCTTCATGCAGCTCTAATGCGCGTGCTGTTTCTGTGTAATGCCACGTACACGCAAAACGCGGGATTTTAATTCGTGTCATGCGATTTTTCCGCTTGAGTTGCGTGTGTTTTCGCGCAATCGCTTCGCTCAATTCGCGTCATTTGCATTGACAGTTTGCGTCTATTTACTTCTATTAGCGTCGTGTCTATTGCATTGACTTTGTATGTAATCTACTCGCACAAATTCGCTATTGGTGTGTACGCCCCATAAGAGGAGCAAGAGGTGCAAGCCACGCATCCTCTACTCATTGAGCTCGTGAGCACTTTTACTGCTTTTTCGACCTTAAATACTAAAATGAAAGTAAACAGCTGGAAAAGAAAACTCATGTGTAACAGAATATTGGATTTGGACTTTGGTTTAAAAGGGGAAGTTACATAATTTTACTCCTGTCTGTCACTCATGTTAATCAAGAAAATCTCTCACTGCTCTCGAATGAATCACTTTTTTACCTTTTAATAAGTTTTATTAAGAATTATGACAAATTATATGGTTTTAAATAATAATATTAAAACCTTATTAAAAGAAAATTCTACTGTGATGCATATCATTATCATGATATAAAATAAATCTTTTTGTGACATAAGATTTTGGTCATATCGCCCACTCCTAAAATGACCTTATATCATTATTTTTATTAGTTTCTTTATTCGGATACAAATAGAAAATACAGGAAATGCAGTATTAATAAAAACTGTATAAATAAAAATATATTTGTTTTTTTTTACACTTGTATACTTATTTCCTGTATTTTCTGTTTGTATCTTAATAAAAAGGGTGATAAATAAATATGGATGGTCATTAAAAGTCATTTTAAAACAACAAAGCTTATGTGTGTTTTAAAAGTTAAAAAAGTCTTCACATCAGAGCTAAAGCTACAATTGATGATATAATGTAGTTGCTATTTTTAATCTCCCTTTGTTGAAAAATTGTAGTTAGCAACCTGGAAAATTGCTAACAACGTTGATACCGGAGACATCTGTTCAAAAATCTTTTTTAACTAGTTACTGGAAGTAACATCAATACAACTGAAGGAATGAGAGGGGATGTGATTACACTCATGGAACAGGAAATGGGTGAAAAGTATAAAAAGAATTAAAGGAAGTGTGCATGTGAAGGCTTAATGGTGGAGAAACGATGAATGATGTAGATATTGGGAAAAGGGGAGGGGCCTGCACCGAGACAAAAATATTGCATACATGCGCATGAGGGCAAAGAGGGATGGGAATGAAGGGAGAGGAAGAGTCAAAGAGGAAGTGATGTTAACGTGCAAAGGGGTTGCTGAGTCATTAGTGGGCTGGATGATCACTGATAGACTGAACGCCTGGGGGCCATCGCAGGGGGCGGGACCACGTCACATGGAATGTGCCCTGAACAACAGCACGAGTGCGCGGGACTAGAGCATGCGCTCCACAGGACGGGACGTGCTGTAAACACGTCTTAAACCTGGCTTTGGTATAAGCATGTCCTTAAAACGAGTCGTATGAATGTTTGTTAAGAAACTTGTTGGTGAGACTAACTGACCAGCATGATCATCTCTCTCTCTGCTGAAGCTGGTAGTTAAGAATCATGGTCAGGGGTCCTGGGGTCAGTGTTGCGTGATCTAATACATATGCTTATCTTGTATGAGTGTTTTTATGCCTTCTGCTAGTTTAAAATTGTCACTGGAGAAATGCTTTCCAGCTGGCTAACATACAGTAGATAGGATTTGGCCAAATAACTTTAACTTAGATTTTTCATCACATGCTGCTGTTTTTAACTTTACAACACATTTATAACAGGTTTGTATTAGCTGTGAAATATCAAGCTGTTGCAAAAATACCTTGTTTATTTTTTATGTAAGTTACAACTCAATTTAAAGCGTTTATGTGTTGCTATATGAAAAAATCTGCTCTACAGGCCCAACCACACCAACTAAACAAACCTACATTTGAAGTAGGGCAGCAAGATACAACAGTATTGGCATATTGCGCATACCGCAATATGCATATAGCAATGGATTGCAATAACTAAATTATATTAATACTTTAAGTTACACATAGGTAGCCAACAAGCAAGATATATCGAATCCATTGAAAACACACAAAGGGGAAAAGGGTGCATATTGCATTGGTGGTGGTTGAGGAGATTCCCCCGTTCATATGTAAAGCGCTTTGAGTACTGAGAAAAGCGCTTTATAAATGTAAGTAATTATTATTATTATTATTATGCATACAGTAGTGGATCGCAATAACTGAATGAAAGTAATTCTTAAAAAAAAGTTGCACACAGTCAACAAGCAAGATGTACTGAATACACAACAATAGCACAAACGTGCATATCGCAGTATGCATATAGCAATGACTTACAGTAACTGAATGATTTTTATACCTGAAAAAAGTTACACATGGCCAACAAGCGAGATAAATCGAATCAATTGAAAACATACAGTTGCTTACAGTCAAAGTTGGTTTAGGTTGAGCCAGATAACAAGGCTGGCGAGACAAAGAGAGAGTGATGCTTTCAACATGTATGTTGGTTATTTAACTTCAATTATCATTTAAAGGTGCACGTCTGAGACAACTGGTGGTCGACTGATGTATTGCAGAAACCGATTAATCAGCCGATATTTGGAAAAAATATTATTGGCATCTTTCCGTATGGCCGATAGATTTTCCGGTTGGGTCACGTTAGCCGCGACAAACAGACCAGTTGGCGCATGACACCAAAGCACGGGAAAAGCAATTCCGAGATAACAAATCATCATTCCCTTTTAAATGTGATACTGTGTTGTGCGTAACATTTCCCATCAGGGAAGTCTCAAACAGTTCTGTGAGGTGTCACATCCGCACCCCAGCGGTAAAACCCATATTGGTCGATCACTAGAACAAACATAGTGACAAAACGTGCTCTATAAAACAATTTTAAGAGTTTGGTGGCAAAACGAGATAACGTTATTTTAATATTTAGAAAATATTTTGTTTTTTATTGTGCATTCTAATTAGTATCAATCAAACTGCAGTTGGTTTGTTTTAATTTCGAAGTATACATTTTGAAGTATGGCATCGAAAAACGAGTGATGGAAACACAAAATTTCGATAAAAAATCCCTTGATTTGCAAAAAAAGTTTTTATGCTCGCTTGAGGTGGTTTTTGCGAAAAAGAGTAAATGTGAAAAAATGAGAGTTGGAAACGCAATTGCCGAATTAATTCTGACGTATGGAAATTAAGGGAAGCTGTTTCTACTAGTTGTCTTTACCACCTGTCTATATTTTCCATGCGTACATTGTTTTGTTTACTGTTGGTTACTAGGTTACCCAGTATCACCGTCATTCCCTCAAACAAGGGGTTTTTCATTTTTTGAGAATTTTGATAAGATTTGCATCACGTTTGGATGGAACCCCAGCTATAGTTTCACAATAACATGCGCATTGCGTGCTTTTCCTCGCATAAGAGGGTTTGTGGGCTTCACTTTGCATGAGAGCGCTTGTAACCCACAAATAAATAAATCTGTAAACGACTGCCCCGCCCCCCGAGACTATCATGTATCTGGGATCTCACAGGCTGACGATAGGACGATCTCAAAATGGGGCATATCACCCAACACTAGTATGTAGATAAAAACGGCTTATTCTAAGGTAATAAAAACATACATGTATTTACACAACACTGAAAAATATGGATATTATATTCTATTTCTGTCAGTAGATCCCCCTAAATTGTACACTTTGTACCTTTTATTCAATTTTACAAACTTGACGCATATCAGAAGTTTTTAGCATCACAAATCATATCTTTCGTCAATTTCGTGCAGCCCTAATTCGAAGCCGCTTTGAGGGAACCAACCGGACCACCAGCCTAATTTGCACAAACATGTCTTTTAAGCAGAGAATACACACAGACCAAAGAAAACTGCTATATGTTCATGAGCGTGTGATGGGTGTTCCTCTCCTCATGTAGGTTTCTGCTTCCTGTCACTCAGTAAGACAGAAAAGAGCACACTGTGGCGTCTAAAGAATGCCCCCCTCCTCTTTATTCTCTTTTCTGTCAGTGTTGTGGTTTTTCTGATCTGTTGCTTCATGTCTAAACCTTCGTTTGTCATGCTTTAAGGCTTCTAAGAGAACTTATAGAAAGGCCCTCTTGAAGAACAACGTGTTACCTCTAATGGCGAGATAAACGTTCACAGGCGACCCAGTAGGCCGCTCGCTAGTAAATGAGGATGTGGGGAAACGAAGGTTGGGGATTTGGTTCAATTTGTGTCGCAACACGTCTGGTGAGGATTTTTTTTGTCGTTGCCTCAAACGAAAATTCCCCCGGCTGCAAATAGCGACTGCGATATGATTCCGAGGTTGCAACTATAAGTGGTTTGCACCACGTGTGCGCATTCACGACTGGCACTAGATACCTTTGACACTTTCAACTTCCTCAGTCTATATTAAAACTTCTTCACTCCACTATTCGCATTAATGGTGGCCTCTACGATATTTCTCCGTCTGATCTGGGGCGCGTTGTATATGAGGCGAAGTGGCATAAGTGATATTAGTCACGCTCTTCCTGTACTGGAGAGCTGAATGAGTGAATGAGTAAATGTGAAAAACATGTTGCGTATCAAATGCAGTCTCAGCTGAGCGTAAAATAAAGAATTACACAAAAGTGGTTTCGGGACAATGTTTGTAGAGAAATGAAAAGACTAAGTGTTCGCCACCTTGTAAACAAATGGACTGGCTTTCAGTGCTGTAAAAAAAAATATGTAGAATCTATAGGGGGAGTCACGTTAGCGTGCAAAGCCATTTTTGACCAAACAATGGGCTTCTGTTTGTAATAAATAGTTATAAAACTAAAGATAATAATCCAACATTTCAAATAAACCATCAACTCCATGGAGATTTGATATTGTATTGTTTGTATTAAAGCTGCAGTCCGTAACTTTTGCCTCTATGTTGCCATCTCTGTCTGGACATGAAATTGCAGGTTATTTTATGTAATTATTATTATTTTACCGACTTACATTTCTCGAAAAAATCTGACCCGACAGATTCGATTATAAATCATTATGTTTCAAATCGTAAGGTAATGTTGTTAATTGTTTATTTGCATGCTCACTAACTAATTTTTGTTAATTTTTCACAAAAAAAGTTACGAATTGAAGCATTGGGAAAGAGGTTAAGATTACGTTTGCACAAGTGGTTTTAATTGTGTTATGTTCATTTCTCCTTCACAGTAATTTTCTGCTGCGCTGGTTACTGCAATGAATGGTAACACTGTCCAGCACACCACGAGCACTGCGCCGTCCATAGCACCTCCTTGTGGATGGAGGGAGTTCTGCGAGTTGCATGCCACCACCACTGCCCGAGAACTAGCCCAACACTACCGGCACTTTGTCCGAGAGCGGCCGGTGCAGGATGTGGTCCCTCCGGAAAGTTTCTCAAAGCAGTTCAGTGCCCTGTTTCAGCACCATTTCAGCTGCGAAGTGGCTAAGGATGCAGAACCCGCCCCGCGGCAACCACCCCCGCCCCCCTTACCGCCCATGACTGGCCGTCTACGCATCACTTCCTTTTCCGGGGTGCTGGATTACCGGGATACGGTGCGTCAGGGAGTCGTTCCCCTAGTTGCCGTGTTGGCACCAAAACCAGATGCAGGGGTCGTCGCAAGGGAACAGGAGCATTTGTTGCGTTGTTCTCCTGCAGACACTACGCGCAGATCCCGGCATCTCAGCCAGGAGGACGAACCTCCGGAAAGTCGGTTCATGCCGTCAGTTTTGCCCTGCCCTTCTCGTAGTGAAGTCACTCACTTTTCCGTCAGTCGAATCAGAGAGAGCGTGTGCCGGCTTTTTAAGAAATACCCACAACTTGACGACCCATCAAGGGGTTCTCCAAGGGACGAATCGGCCCCAGGTGGCGGATCCTCAGTGACTGTTGAATATAATGGCGAATCTCCATCTCAGACTGCACAGGTACCCGCCGCTCACTCCTCACACTGGAGCGGGTTTCGGGAGCGGTTTAGTCTGTTTCGTACTGTGAAACGCAGACAAGAAACAGGAAGTGTTTGTAAGGAGGGGCAGCTGCGGTACCTTGAGGTGGATGACACTATCTCGGACATGCCACCGCAGTGGTTACGTTGTCGCCTGCTGGTCAGGAGGATTAATGAGCACACAGCTAGTGAGCGGTACCAGCTAGAGCTCTATGACCCACCCAAGGTAAGGGGATTTTTTTTTCTTTTTGTTAGGCCAAAAATTATTATCCCCGTGACATTTTAAAGTATTGATTATACTCCAGGTTGTCTCTACGCATTACATTGATCTATGGACGCAAATGAATAAAGATTTTTATCAATTTGCGATTTAGGCAATTCAGTGTTCCATAAAGATCAAAATCATTTTTGTTTGAAAAGCCATAATTACGAGTAAATGACAACATTTTCTTGTTAGTCCTGCTTGATCTTATAAGATTTCGTAACTTTGAAACGTAATTTTACTAGATGGTTGGTTTCCTTGTATGAATTTGCACAATGTGACTAGTATAAAAACGTACTAGAGCTGCACGATATTCAAGTTAACCCCCAGCCCCCCCCCCCCAACGATAACGCTAGCCGATTATTCAGAGTTAAATCTGCCGTTACGATAGTTTTGTATTTATATTAACTTGCGTTAACTAAATTCTTAAAATAAAATTCCTGAAGTTATTAAATTTATTTAATAACCATCGATATTGAGTAATAAATTAGTGATGGTTTTTTTTACATTTTCTATACAAAGAGCTCAAATTCATTACAAATTTATTTTCCTGTTCGCTTTTGATTAACCAGAAATATCGCCCATGATGATCGGCAGTTCCAAACTATCAACCGATACCGATTATTGGCCGATATATTGTTGCATCTTTAAAATTGCCACAAGATTGTGTTGTTTGGCTAAACTATTCCAAGCTAATGACCTTGTTTTATTTGTTATTTGGCGTGTTTACGATACAATACTTGTTTACTCTAACAATGCACTCACATAAAAGCAGCTCATTTTAAACTTGGATTAATGAGACTGTTATGGATGCAATTACTGTTCTGTCTTTATCTCGCTCTCTGTCTCGCGCCATTTCACTTGGTTACTCCAAATGATGTCGGATAATTGCTGGTTTGCTTTCTTCGCTGGAGTTGACTTGTATGGAGGGGGTCACGGTACAGCTGTATCAAGGCTCTGATTGGCTGCTAAGGAATCTTGGCAGAGATATGAGGAGTTGTTCTGTATGTCTATATAAGGAAATGGCAACACTTCCATTTCGCTTCAATAAAAGTCTGAACATATGCAGTTTAGCTTTTAATTAACAGAAAAACCAGTAAACAGTCACTTTTATGAGGCATTCATGTTTCTGAATGTACATCATAGGTTATTTGATTGCATGCTTCGTATTACGCATATGTGCATGGACGTGCATGCATGCTTACTTCTGTAGATGCTTGTTGTTGTTGTTTTTAGGCCATTCTGTAATTGTATGCTCTGTGTTTGCTGTGCTAACTACAATAGCAACAGTGAAGGCAGCTGTGCACAGAGAGGAAGCTGGAGGCCGGCTGATAATGTCTTTGTGTGAGAAACTTTGTGACAGGGAAGTCCTAACTTTCTGTCTGCACGCTGCAGATAAATTAGAAAGATTATCTCATGTCAGATTTCACGGAAGGGTTATATTATTATCATGTTTAAAATTAATTTAAAGAGACAGAGACAACACATGTACAAATGTCACCTTGTCTGACTGAAGACTTATAATCTGATGATGAGATTAGGACCATCATAGTTTGATTTCATGATCTTACTCTTTACTTATATTAAAGATATCAAGATTATATCTTCACAGACTGTTTTTTACATTATGTAGAATGATTTTAAAACAGTAAATGATTATGATTTTAGATGGGTTCGTCAACAGATAGCAACTCAAAGAAGTATTAAATATATTCATGCATGCAAGTTTCACTTTTCGAAACGAACCCACAATAAAATGTGGTTACGTGAATTCCAACCATGGCCCACTAAAATCGTTAAATCATAATTTAACAATCTTTAAGTCTAATCTCATCTTTCATAACCAGAACTGCATGTTGTTTTAGCTGGAACAGATTACTTGGTTTGAGTTCCTGCCCAAAAATCTGATGAGCGCACACTTTGCATTAATCACTGTGGTGTATTATTGTAGCCTATGTAAAATGTATATCTGTAAATGCCTCAACTCTCTGGAATACTTGAACGAAACAGTCACGTTGAAAATCTAAATTCGCCATTCACAAAAAAAAACAAATAAAATCAAAATGCGTGTTCAGTAAAACCAATTCAACTTCAGGGTTTCCCGCAGAAAATTTGTTAGTTAAGGTGGTAGGGTTGGGCGGATGGGCGGGACCGAGGGCGTCATGATGAAAATTAAAATATTTTTATTTAAAACACTCAAATAAAACTTAATTTTGAAGAAACTATGACACATACTAGATTATTAATAAATTAAATGTTTTTACCTCTAACGGGAATAGCTGTGTGATGAAGTGAAACTAAAGGGTTAATAAACACAAACTAAAGCAGATGTTGTAGAGCGTCTGGCGAACGATGATAGATAGCGCAAAAAAATTTAAAAACGGATTATTTCCCACTATTAATTACATTATCTTAAAGGAGTGTAACTACTGTAAATAATGTACATAAATAAAGTGAGCAAGAGCGCTAAACAATTATATCGAATCAACAAGCACGTGAAACCTAGCTAGCAGATTGCTCAAACAACAAAATCACCAGCTAACTTGCGGTCCGGACCACGTCTTTCTCATTTCGGCCGTGTGGCATGGGTCCCCCCTCGCGGTGTGAAGTGCGTACGCGCTATTCTCCGAGATGCACTTGATGGCCTTTTTTTGGACGACCTAGTTAAGGCGGTAGGGTTTCCAAGCTTGGGCGGGCCGTCCAAACTGAAATGTGCTGCGGGAAACGCTGAACTTCAGTATTTCAATATCAATTTCGATCATGTATTATTCAGCGATACCTGGTCATTTTTGCAAATAAAACAGTCTGGGTTTATTCTTTTATAGTAAACAGCTGACTGTGCATTAATCATATTAATTATATAAATCTTGGATTTACTAATACATTATTTGAATGAAAAGTTGTACTATTAACATTAGTTAATGCAACACAAACAATCGTATCTATTAAAGATTAATAGATGCTAAAAAACTATATTGTTTATTGCTAGATCATAGCCAACGTATTTACTAATGCAACCTTATGTGTTGTATGATTAAAAAATTAACTGTATTTTTATTTAAATAAACCATTAGCCATGATTAGCTGTTAGTTTGTCTATTTGATGAAGTTTGCATGGTTTAGGAAACACATGTGGTGTTGGTCTCTTGACAGTGTTCATGAAACAAGGTTACTCGGGCCTAAAAGCCACAAAACTTAAATTGTTCCTTTAGTGTGAACGAATTTGCTTAGATGCCAGGCATACAAAGACAGCTGTATAGCATTTAGTTCTCCACTAGTTCCCAGATTGTACATTAAACTCCACGTGGCAGCCAAAATGAAAGCTATATTAGTAAATGTAAAAAGAATAGCAGAGTCAATTGACTGTAGATTTGAGCTTGGTTTTACTGTGTGGGTGTGTGTTGATGCTTTCTGATGTGGTTATTTGGTGTTTAAGCATGTGCAAAAAGGAAATAAGTACTTATCAAAGTTAGAAATTAAATACATTTTATGTAAAGGCATTTATCAGGTCAGCTTTTAGTTTGAACCGTGCTTGTTTGCTGTTCAACAATTGCAAACAGCGCTATGGAAAATATTTCTAATTCTAGAAAACCGCATCCTCCCATCTGGAGCGTGTTAGTGCCTCACATTTACCCTCTGCACATGCTAACACAACTACATACAGAGTCATTTCACCCCCTTAACAAGCCATTAATATCTCAATCAGATTTTAAAAAAATCTGACTATGCTGTTTAGAAACACAGATTTGAAACACAGAAAATCTTTGTTTCGAACGCTTGTAAAGATTAGAGAAGTAAAGTTGAAAGTAAAGATAGAAGTAAAATTGTATAAGGGCCGCAACCTTGAGAGACGGGTAAGGGGGGTTCGTCTTTTGCGCTCAAGTTTGTTATTTCAAATGTAAGTGTCTGGTATGCGCGTTCATAATGGAAGCGACACGTTCGTGACGCTGTGCGACGCACAAATTTTTTTCAAGCGTTCACACCACATTGAGTTAAAAAACATCTCAACTTTTCAGAATGCCGCAAGCGCACTGCAGGTCATGTGAAAAGAACCAACCAATGGTCAGGTTTTCCACACGGTTTTAGACACGAAATGTAAACCGCCCCTAATGCTATGTACACACCAAACGCGGGGCTTCGCGTTCCTTGCTCTAGATTACTCGCGGGATTTAACTTTGTGTCATCAATTTTTCGCTCAAGTTGAATATTTTTATCTTGGGCGAAGACGCGTTTGAGGTGAATAGCGCGTGTTTTCGCGGCAAACACCCCACCCATATTGCTTCATTTCTATTGCCCAATGCGAGGACGCGTCTTTGCTTTGACTTTGTATGTAATCTACTCGCGCAAATCTCGCGTTTGGTGTGTATGCCCCATAACACAGATGTCTAGTAGCGAATTTCATCACCAACACTTCTGCTATTAAACAAGTTTTCCAAAAATGAACATCACATGGACTCTTGTAAAAGCATATATTATCAAAATTATCATCGTAAAGTTCATCATAGTTTCTTTTTTTTACCTCTATGCTCTATTTTCCACTTGCCATTTGAAGAAATTGACAGAAATTTCAATTTTGGGATTCAATTTTTTTTTTTTGCCATTTTTGCCTTTTATTTGAAAGTGATTAAGGAGAGGACAGGAAAGTGCAGGGAGGAGAGAGGGGTATGGGATCGGCAAATGGACCACGAGCCGGGAATCGAACTTGGGTCGCCGAAAGTGCGAAAGCCCACTACACCATCGGCTCCGACGAGATTCAACTTTTTTTTACAACATTGTTTGCGTTATTGCAAAGAATCTGCCAAGCAGAAAGTGCGCTTTGTGCTCCCGCTCTATAGGGGGCGGTGAGAGACTAGTTTGCCAACATCATACACCACAAGAAGGTTGCGCGCATGCCAGAGGCTGTTGGCAGATCCTTTGCATTAGCCCTAATGTTGTAAATAACGTTCAGTTTCTCGAAAAATCTGATCGATTTGCTTTACAAGATGTCAATGTCACCAGGATTCATGTGAATTACTTTTGTATTGGGTATATCTGCTTTTGCGCTCTCAAAGTGGCGGCTCCGTTGACTTTGTATTATATGACAGAGCACTGGGGTTTCTGCAAAAAATTTTCTTTACAAAGCTTCGCAAATTTGGTATTGATTACTACCGAAGCTTCAAAGTTCAAAAAATGGTATTCGGAGCAGCCCTAGTTTATATGTATAACAGAGGCAACTGTAGCTTCTTTCTAGAGATGTCGTAGTCATTGATTATAAGTACAGTATAAAAACTATTTTCGAATTGTTTTGATGAATGCATATACGAATAGTTAGTAGTTGTAATGTGTGTCATAAATGTTTCGCAATGAATTCACAGTTTTTGTGGGAGTGACTTAAATAAATATATATTGCTGCTGTTTCCATGGTAACACAGACGTCTCTGATTGGTGGTGCTGTCTTACGTATTGTGTCTAGCGACGTTTTTAAAAATGAACATCACGTTGACTCTTGTACAACCATATATCATTACATAAAATTCTCAGAGCTCATCGTAAGTTTGATTTTTATTTTTACAGTTTTTTTACTCTATTGCTTTAAATCATTGCAGCTACTGAGAATATGAATGGGATTTTTACCTCTGCGCTCTATTTACACGGCCTCGATTATTTTCCCCTTGCCATTTGAAGAAACGGACTGAAACTTGTCTGAGACAATCTGACTCAAAGTTTGGTTTCATAACGTGAACATGAGCCGAAAGCTCTGACCTCGTACTCCTGTTTATCGTTATGAGGATCTACAGTTCGATAAGTAGGCCACATGCCTGTTTCCCCGAAAGCATAACACTTGACAATTTAAAACCAAGAATTATATCACAAACAGACATGCATGCAGACCCATACACACTCATGCATTTACAATGATTTGCACGTGATCGCGCACCTGCACTAGTTTACATGATGGGGATTTTGCATTTTGTTAGTTTAGCAAAAAAAGTACTTTGTGATTTATCGCACTTCTTCTTTTAAAATAATGTATGCAATGCATTATCGTAAGACCATTTTTTGGCAGTGCTTTATTGTAATTTTTTATTTTCATGTGTCATTTGGCCTATACGCTTGAATTAGTAAAAACAGGTTGTAAAAAGTGTTCATAATATTTTGGACATTGTTAGTAGATAAAAAAAAATTCTTTTACATCTAAAAACATGTGATTTGCACGTGGTCAGCTTTATTTTTTATTCAGCAGATATGTGAGCCAGCAGATGGGTGTATTAATAATTGATTGTTTTTACACCTGATGGTTTATATTGGCTGTTGTGTCTTGACTAGTTTGTTTTTCTGTGACCATTGTTCATTAACGCTGTTCACTCGTAGCGGTAAAGCACATCCATCAAGCTTATTAATAATATGATACTTTACTGTCTAAAGCCTCCCACACAAAACCATTCGCTCCACACGAGCAACATGTGACACCAGATAAAGATTTGCTGTTTGCTTTGCAAATGACAGGTCTTCATATTGTGTGTTTGTTTACTGGGTGGAGGAACAATGCCAAGTGGGTGGTGCGTGTGAAATAGTGCCTGATCAAAATATTGACTGTGTGAATGGTTGCATGTAATTATACAGTATGGTCCTGTGTTGCTTGCGTAATGCATTAAGTTATGAACGTAAAAGCCAATTCATAGGGTCTTTTAGGTCTTTTTATTATAAAAATTTATTAACAAAGACAATAATGATAAAGTCTATGTACTATCTAATAATCGGAATGGAAACTAAGCAAGCCCGTTATGGTGTTTTTTGGTTCCCTATCAGCCAAATATAAACTTTGTGTTTTCTGAAATATTGTTTGCAAACATTAATAAAACATTATGTAATATGTTAAGGCCTAGAAGATGTAGTTTTTATGACCTCCCAACCCTTTGGTTTTCCTTCATTTAGGAAGGGGTTCAAGCCCAAAAATGAAAATTCTGTCATTCTGAAACCTGTGTATGACTTTCTTTTGTCTGTTTAACACAAAGGATGTTTATTTATGGAAGACAGTCCCAGCTGCTTTCCACACAATGAAAGTAAATGGTGACCAGTGAGCAAGATATTTCACAAATAAAGCAGTTTCATCTTGCAATGCTTTTAAATGACTTGGCATATTCATGAGTTGCATGGGCTTCAGACAACTTTTGTTGTACTTTTAAGGTGCTTTTGTATTCTTTTTGAACCTTCACTGCTCCAGTTTCTATCAGCTTTCGTTGTGTATAACAGCCACATGAATAATCTTCAAAAGTGTTTGAAACGATGACGAAAAAGGTCTTACTATTCAGAATGACATGGGAGTATTTACCGGTAAATGTTGCATTTTTTTATTTAGATTCCCCTCAGATTTAACCTCTAAAACACAGTTTACTATCTGCCATCTTTGCATTAGAGCTTTTATGAGCTGTTTTGGCTTTTTTGCATTTGAGATATGCAAAATATATCATAGAGATTAAAGTTTTTAAAGGAATAGTTCTACCAAAAATGAAAATTCTTTCTTGATTTATTAACCTTCATGTATGAGTTTGACATTCATAGTAGAAAAAAACAAATACTATGGAAGTCAACTGTATGCTTACCATTTAGTAATATATATATATTTTTGGAGCTGTGCAATTAATAGATTTTCAATTTCGTTTTTTTTTTCTTCACATTTCGATTGCAAAAACAAGATAATTGAGGTAATTCGATTAGTGTGTTGCATTCAGTTTCTGTCATTTCGTTTTGTGTTAAAAATCCAGCGCGTCTCTCTCTCGCACGTGAACGTGCACACGCTCTCACATCTGTCCGAAGTCCATACACAAAGTAGTAATCAGGCTTTCCCGCAGCACTTTGCAGTTCAGGCGGCCCGCCTAAGCTGGGAAACCCTACCGCCTTAACTAGGTTGTACAAAAAATTTGGTGCACAAAAGGCTGTTAAGTGCATCTCAGAGAATAGCGCAGAAGCGATTCACACCGTGAGAAGGCATGCGCGCCACACAGCCAAATGAGAGAAAAACGTGGTCCGTCACTCTCTGGAGGATAACTATCAGCCAGTTGATAAAACATCTCGGAAAATAGCTTGACATCACGAGCGCGCCACATGGCCGAAATGGTCCGTCAACTGTCTGGAGGATAGCCAGTTGATAAAACGCGTGTCCGTGAGAACTGTAAGTGGACTTTTATTTTGAGTTTATTTAAGCCTGTTGTTAATGTTATTAATAGTGGGAAATAATCCGTTTTTACAGTCTTCGCGCTATCTATCATCGTTGCCAGATGTTCTACAAATCTGCTTCAGTTTGTGTTTATTAACCCTTAAGTTTACTTCATCACGTAGCGTAGGTATCTGTTAAAAACATTTAATTCATTAATAATCTAGTATGTGTCAATTTTCTGTCATAGTTTCTTCAAAATTAAGTTTTATTTGAGTGTTTTAAATAAAAATATTCATCATGACGTGTACGCCCCGCCCCTTTGCTTTACCCGCCCAACCCTACCACCTTAACTAACAAATATTCTGCAGGAAACCCTGAGTAATTCTTATGTATTTGTTCAGTTTTGTGCATTTCAAGTGAGCTGATTGCAAACTATGCCTCTCTTTCTCTCTCTTTCTCACGACACTAAACAAATGCATTGAATTGTGTGTGTGTGTGTGTGTGTGTGTGTGTGTGTGTGTGTCTGTGCGTGCGCAGAAGTAATAGTGTTAAATAATCAGATTATGATTTTAATTAAAATAATCGGGATTATGATTTTTCCCATAATCAAGCAGCCCAACTTCTTTTGTGTTCAACATATAGGTTTAAAACAACATGAGTGTGAGAAAATAATAACATAATTGGTATTTTTGGATGAGCTGTCCCTTTAAGGCGCTCAAAATTTAAAGATTATACGTATACTATAAGTCTCGCAATTCGGTATGTATAATTGTAAATGAAATGCTTCACCGGCCTGAACCTGAAATTGATCAATCTTAACCAAAACTAATTAACGGTAAAATGCAGCACATGCTGGTGTGCTTTGTGCTTTGCATTGTTCCCATTGCTTCGAAGCTGCTTTTAATCGATCTGTATAAAGCACTATATAAATAATGTTAACTTGATTTGACATTACATGCATCCTTGCATTGATCTCAAATCCTCAGAGGACTAAAGTGACGGTTGACTCTGACTGCGTTTGTTTTCAGTTTTGTTGGCCTGATGTAAACACATGGTGTTAGGTTCCACAGTGTGGTTTTCAAGTGTGTGTGTTCATGTGGAAAACACGCCACAGCTCTTTCATTTGTGTATCAAAGGTGTTTGCCGGCTGCATGTTTGTGTAAATGCATGTGTTGAGTGTGTTTCGTGTGGACTCGCAGCTGTTTCAGCCTTTGCCGTTGATTATAAAGTGCACTTTTTTTAGTCAACTTCATTCATTGCATTGTAATGCAGGTGTTCTACTTTGTGGAAGTATGTGTGAAACATATACAATGTTTATATGTTTGTGTATGATTAATTACTTATATGTAATATGTATATGTAAACAAATTAGAAATATATATAATAAAATATTTATATTTGTATAATATTAATTAATATATTAATATTTATTTCGGTTTACTTAATTTCCTATTTAATGTACACATTTATAAACTCTACATTTATTTTAATTATTGTATAGCCATATATATAGGATTTCTTACACTGAAATATGTAGACAGTTTAATAGAAACACTATAGTTGTTATGACGTGTTTGTCATAGACATACTCTTGATTTGTGTCATCATACTTTCAGTGCAGACTGTTTGTTGTTTGAAATGGGAGAGGGGACGGGTGATAAATGGATAGAAATTTGTCACCTGAGAAATCAAGTCAAGTATCGTTTCTCATTGTGGTTGTACTGCCACATGGTAGAAAATTTGCAGTTCGCATTGATGTTCACAGGCTGAAAGAAGACAGAACTGATCATGTGATGTAGCTGACCCTCCTTTGAAACCCAAGACCACCCCACCGCATTAGTTACTTTGTCCATCAAGATTTTACAATAGTGGCATTTGTGATCATGGCAAATCGATTTTTTTTTATTAACATTAATTAGTAACTTTTGCCTTTTCTATTTCTTCGATTAATTGACGATAATAATTAAATCAATAAAACTTGACAATTGTCGAAAAAGCAAGGTAATGTAAAAAAAAGAAATCGAGCGTGCAGGAGTTAAACTAGCCATGATCACAACAATACTTGATGCCAAGCACACACCTGGGCTTTTTAACGTCATGCGTGATGAGGCTGGCTGCCAACGCAACAAAATGGCATCTGCGTTGGATCTGATAGGGTCCGATACAGAAAATGCAAATATGGTTACTGTAAGCAAAGACCCTCTTCAGGAAAGCCTGCAAGCTTGGCATAAAAACGCTGCTAACGCTGCTATACACAGGGAAGGAGACCAGAAGTTTTTTAATAAAAAGATTAAAATGTGATCTTAAATTCTTGGCTCTTCAGATGAAATATCTTCTGCTCCAGTATTTAATCTCCTAAAATATTTAATTGAATGATATAAACTATTGTTTTATAGGGCTGGGTATCGATTCAGATTTTCCAGATCGATTCAATTTCGATTCACAAGCTACCAAATCGATTCGATTTCGATTCTCGATTCAATTTTCGATTCTGGTTCTCGGACCGGTTTTTATACTCTATTCAACTCAATGAATATAGATTAAATACAAATACTATATTAATAAAAAGAACACTGAACAGCAGGTTACAGGTGGGTAATTAATAAAATCGACGAAGCACCTGAAACCGCCATTTTAAGCACTGTATGAATGAATGACAGGCTTGCCTCTTGCTACTTGGTAACATTGCGCTAGGCAAAAAAGACGGTGACATCTAGTGTAGAAGACTAGTAATTCGATTAACGTTAATCTTTCGTTCAATGTTTGCAGTAATAAAAATTAAAAAAAATTCGATTCTGCTCTTTGAGAATCGATTCTGAATCGACCACGTTTAAAAAAACGATTAATTGAAAAATCGATTTTTTTTTTGCCCAGCCCTATTGTTTTAGCTCTGTTACAATCCCTTAATCCATTTTTAACTGGAAACTCCTCAATTTGAGCTTTCTTTGTTTTAACAGATGATTCCTTAGATATAAAATAGTAATAAATTAACGTTTACATTATATTCCCCAGTTGCTTATGGCTGCATAACGATTAATTGCAAAATAGTTTGCAAAATAAAATTTTTTGTTTACATTATATGTTTGTGTGTACTGTGTATAATAATAATGTATAAATGTAAGAAATATTTACATGTGTATATCTTTTTTTATATATTTATATATTTTATGTGTATTTGTATATACATCATTATTATACACAGGACACACACATATATAATGTAAACAAAAACTTTTGTTTACAGTCTGAGTCAAATCCTTAGTTTCAAGTCATTATTGAAGTCATTATGAATTCATTACTGTTTGATCTTACATACATTATATTATACCAAATATTATATACTAACCCCAAATCTAAGCGAAGTTTGAGGACTTGCAAAGTTTAAAGTTTGAGGACTTGACAAAGTAGGCTATCATCATTTAAACAGACTCAAACCCCCAAATAAGAGCACGGAGCAAACGAAAAAACATCTGCTCAGTCACCATATAAATATCTTCTCAGTTTAGTTTGACATGTATTTGTGAATAAAGAAAACCATATTTATCCTACCTGCTTCGTTGAAAGCCCGTTCTTCTGACTAGATACAATAATGCGGTGCTGCGGAGAAAACTTCCTCGTAATGATGGTTATCCGATAAAAACAACAGATGGATTGAACAAGATTGAATATCTTTATTTAACATTATTTTACAAATAACGTAAGCGGCTCGATACCTTATTGTTGACTGTGCAAAGTTACTAACGTTAGCTTAATTTAACAACATTTCACAAAGACGGAGCTTTTCTTTAAACTGCCATGTGCATTTTCGAAAGAGCACCGCATATAATAAATGTTCTCCGTTTCATTTCGTTCTCCGTGTCTGTCTCGTTATTAACAAAATAAAGTAGACTTTATAACAGAAAGCTTACAAATCTCTCATGATGTGTTGACGCGGGCAGCGGAGAAGCACGTTTAAAAAACACGTGAGCCCTCACTGAGCCAGTGGCCAAACACGGCGTGCCGCGGACAAACACGGAGATAAAAGGAAACACTTAAATTCGTCTGCAATCTGCATTGCCAAACAATCAGAAATACATACAAATTAATTTTCATCTATACTTTACATTTAAGTCTGTAAAAGACAGTATAGATTAAGTGAAATAGCATTAAATAAGTCGTAACGCTTTGGTGGCACATTAAAAACAAACAAACATTCGAATAGCATTTTTTAAATTCGAATTATTATTGCCGATCGAATATTCGAATATCCGTGCCCATCCCTACCTCTTTCTGTTTGCAAACGTGACGTAATCATACAATACGTTCAAAAAGCTCAAGTTATATTTCCCGCAAATCCAACCCCACCAAGCTAATTATTATAAGCCATAACGAATTAAGGAGACTACCGTTTTTTATGTATTATTTTGTTTAACTAAAAAAGTAAAGTCTGTTAGGTGGGTTTGGTCTGTTTATAGTTTCATCGGACACGTGCGCATTGCCGCGGTAACGTGACTGAACCGACGTGACCTTCCTGTCTGTATTTATTTATCGGTCTGGCTAGTGGCTTAACTAATCTCTGAAACACATACCTTGTCCAAAATAAAATGTTTTGGTTTGCTAAAGATGAGAGGAGACCATGAGCATTGTTTACACAGTAACGTTAGCTCAGTGTAATATTTCATGCGCGTTAGATATGACATATTTGCTTGTCATTTATTTCCCTTATCATCAGAACAGAAATAAACTACTGTGAAAGGTTGTTTTTGATTCTGTGTGGAAGTCTACCGGAAGTTGCATTTAGTAAACAAAAGCCGCTTGTTTATGTTGTTGCTGTTGAAATCGTCTATAATCGGCCTAGAAATGTTTTATTATTCATAATGTATATTTCTATTGACTGAAATGCTGTAAATATTGTGATCTGATCTTATCACCCCAGCAGTGTTTGTGTGTATTCGTTGTCATTTATAAACATGTGTATAATGACCTTGTACAGGCTTTGTCACATCTCTTTATAAACCTGCAGCCGCTGAGCTGGTATACCTGACCTCACAGAGCTACCAATGGAAAGCACCGTCTGTTCCCCTTCATCTCTCTCTCTCTCTCTCTCTCTCTCTCTCTCTCTCTCTCTCTCTCTCTCTCTCTCTCTCTCTCTCTCTCTCTCTCTCTCTCTCTCTCTCTCTCTCTCTCTCTCTCTCTCTCTCTCTCTCTCTCTCTCTCTCTTTCTCTCTCTCTCTCTCTCTCTCTCTCTCTCTCTCTCTCTCTCTCTCTCTCTCTCTCTCTCTCTCTCTCTCTCTCTCTCTCTCTCTCTCTCTCTCTCTCTCTCTCTGTGTGTGTGTGTAGGTGCTGTGGTTCACCTTCTCTAGTCCGTAAACAGGATGCTCGCTCGACCTGTGTGAATATGAAGTTGAATATGAGTAGCTGCGTGTTTTTATTGTGCTGTGTTGCGCCATTGTGCATTTTCCAGCAAGCATTAAAAGCTTGTGCATATATTGCAAAAAAAAAACCCTATGTAATTTAGTCTTTGCATCTGAAAGGGTGTTGATGGCTAAAAGCCTTTCTTTTTGCCAATGTTGAGAGAGAAGAGGATCAACGCAAAATTGTTTTGTTTGTTGTTTTAATGCTGTTGTGCATTAAATGCAACGAAGACACATACAGTATGAAGACAAGTTGCTTGAAAACTAAATGAAGTTTGTCCATCATTGGAAGGTTTGGCTGACACAGGAAACTTGCTTTTTTCTTGAATTTGTTTTCTCTCTCTCTCTCTCTCTCTCTCTCCCTTCATAGCTTTATTGGCATGTTAGAAGGATGTTTACTTTATTTACAATGCTAAAGCATACAAATACACATTACACAAAGAGATAACATACTCTCTCTCGCTCTCTCCCCATCTCTCTCTCTCTCTCACCCCATCTCTCATTTTCTGCTGTGCACTCTCTCTTTCTCACCCCATCACTCTTTCTGCCGTGCACTCTCTCTCACCCATCACTCTTTCTGCCGTGCACTCTTTCTCACCCCATCACTCATTCTGCCATGCACTCTCTCTCACCCCATCACTCTTACTGCCATGCACTCTCTCTCTTTCACCCTATCTCACTCTTTCTGCCGTGCGCTCTCTCTCACCCCATCACTCTTACTGCCATGCACTCTCTCTCACCCCAACACTTACTGCCATGCACTCTCTCTCTCTTTCACCCTTTCTCACTCTTTCTGCCGTGTACTCTCTCTCTCTCACCCCATCACTCTTACTGCCATGCACTCTCTCTCTCACCCTATCTCACTCTTTCTGCCGTGTACTCTCTCTCTCTCACCCTATCTCACTCTTTCTGCCGTGTACTCTCTCTCACCCCATCACTCTTACTGCCATGCACTCTCTCTCACCCCAACACTTACTGCCATGCACTCGCTCTCTCTTTCACCCTTTCTCACTCTTTCTGCCGTGTACTCTCTCTCTCTCACCCCATCACTCTTACTGCCATGCACTCTCTCTCTCACCCTATCTCACTCTTTCTGCCGTGTACTCTCTCTCTCACCCTATCTCACTCTTTCTGCCGTGTACTCTCTCTCACCCTATCTCTTTCTGCAGTGAACTCTCTCTCTCTCACCCTGTCAGTCTTTTTGCCGTGCACTCTATCTCACCCTGTCACTTTTTCTGCCGTGCACTCTCTCTCACCCTGTCATTCTTTCTCACCCTGTCATTCTTTTTGCAGTGCACTCTCTCTTTCTCACTCCATCACTCTTTCGGCTGTGCACTCTCTTTCTCGCCCCATAACTCTTACTGCTGTGCACTCTCTCACCCCTTCAATCATTCTGCTGTGCCTTCCCTCACTTCATCTCTTTCTGCCGCGTACTATCTCTCACCCCGTCACTTTTTTGCCGTGCACTCTCTCTTTTTCACCCCATCACTCTTTCGGTCATGCACTCTTTCTCACCCCATTACTCATTCTGCCGTGCACTCTTTCACCCCATCACTCTTACTGTTGTGCACTCTCTCTCACCCCATCTCACTCTTTCTGGTGGGCACTCTTTCACCCCATCACTCATTCTGCCATGCTCTCTCTCACCCCATCTCTTTCTGGCGTGCACTCTCTCTCACCCCATCACTCATTCTGCCGTGCTCTCTCACACCCCATCTCTTTCTGCCATGCATTCTCTCTTTCACCCCCATCTCAGTTTCTGCCAAGCAATCTCTCACCCATCACTCTTTCTGTCGTTTACTCTCTCTCTCACCCCATCACTTTCTGCCGTGCACTCTCTTTCTCACCCCATCACTCTTTCGGCCATGCACTCTCTCACCCCATCACTCTTACTGTTGTGCACTCTCTCTCACCCCATCTCACTCTTTCTGGAGTGCACTCTCTCACCCCATCACTCATTCTGCCATGCTCTCTCTCACCCCATCTCTTTCTGCAGTGTTCTCTCTCTCTCTCACCCCATCACTATTTTTGTCGTGCACTCTCTCTCTCACCCCATCACTCTTTCTGCCGTGCACTCTCGCTCACCCCATCACTCTTTCTGCCGTGCATTCTCTCTTTCACCCCCATCTCTCTGACATGCAATCTCTCACCCATCACTCTTTGTGTCGTGCACTCTCTCTTTCTTACCCCATCTCTCTCTTTCTGCCTTGTGCTCTCTCTCTCTCACACACAGGGTCTGAGGCTGTTTACACTTGGTATTAAGATGTGTTTTCGTTGATCGGGTCACAAGTGGACGACGTTAATGCCTGGTGTTAATGGTGTTCAAAACGTTTTGAGCTTGTCCACTTTCAACATTTTTAACCACATTCAGAGGTAGTCAAAACCCCTTTTGATCGGATTGCTTTTGTAGTGTAAACGCACATGTGGTTGAATGTGGTCGAACAGCCATATGAACCGCCTTCTCTCCGCCTATTTATGTAATCTGAGGCACATTGTTTTACATCTTTTCTGACTTCTAGCGTGAACACACAGTGTACAGCGCTATCTTTAGGCTTTCATTGAAAACTAAAGCGGCTAATCTCTGCGTATTTCAGTAGTTTTATTTTGCAAGCGTGTGAAAGTTGTGCGATCTTGTTCAATCAATTGTGCAGAAATATAAGAGAAAGCTTTAACATATACATGTACAAACACTGTGCAGCACGTTTACTTACAACACAAGCAGCGGACTCTGACATAATTTTAGTTCAGAGAAAGATTTTTACATTTAAACCCGTCATTACTCCTGCTCGCGTTTAAATGACAGCAGAGAGAGTCGCCCATAGTCTCGACAGACCACCACCTCAAAGTATTCAGGACAGAAGTGGTCAAAATAGGACAAAAGAGACGGATTTAAATACCAGGTGTAAACGTAATGTGTCTCTCTCGTCCACTTGTAATCTGATCGACGAAAACACATCTTAATACCAAGTGTAAACAGCCTCTCTCTCTCACTCTCTCTCTCTTGCTTTCTCTCATTCCATATATTTCTCTATGCCTTGCTGTCTCTCTATTTCATGTGTTTTTTCTCAGTACTGTGTAAGGCTGTGGTGGGGTTTTCAAGAGCGGCAGTAAAGTTCAGAGTGATTGACACTCTCTTTTAGCAGTGCTCAGCATTGGAGGGAGAGAGAGAGAGAGATAAATAAGCGAGGAGTTTAAAAATAAAGCCAGAAAGAGATGAAAATATTCAAAGCCAGTTAGGGTCAGCGTTTAGGCCCGTCTGCATGCGTGGATATGCACATATATGCTTTAAAAAGTCATATTGAGTATGATTTTTAAATGCTGATTTAAAATTACTTTCACACTGACCCCAAAAAGTTTTTGATAGCTGTTAAGTGCAGACAAACGTAGATCACAGGCTAACAAAGAATTGCAATATATTATTATATTATATTTTTTTTATCAGTTACACGGTTACAGTTATATAAACGTAATGAAGAGTACCAACATACTGATAACCAGATAAACAAATGACTATGCAGCACTGTAACCTTATTTGTCATTTTAACATTTAAAACCCTTTACTAATCAGATTTTTCTAAATCAGTGTGCGGCTCTGTCTTGTGACCTTGTTACTGCTGATAGCGTTGTATCGTTTCTAGATTTCTTTCCTTGTTGTTATTGTGAATTTCATCGTCTGACTCAATCTGAAAGGTAGTTACGAGAATGTGACTAACATCAAAAGTAACAAATAGGAAACTAGTTATTTAGCTGAAAGACACGCTGCTACTTGGGTTTATAATAACACGCACAAAATCAAATTTTATGCACTACTTTGACTAGAGATTAAACTGTTTATACATTTTACATTACAGTGTAAAGTTATAGTGACCAAAATCACCACGGTTATCAATATTATCATGGTTTTGTAAACCATTTCTAGAAATGTAAAAAGTACTGATGCAAACCAAATGTAAACTTGATTTTACTTGTAAGTGCACTTTTGTTCACATAATTATCAAATAAATAACATTAACATTAATCATGGCACATTTGGGGTTGTGAGATAAATGTTCATCTAGTCCAGCTAAAACACAAGCCAGCGTTTTTCATGATTTTCACCAAAGTTTAATGCCTTCCAGAAAATGTTCTTCTTTAAATATATAAACATACAATATACCAAATGAAAGAACAAACCCTCTGCTTTCAAAAAAAAAAAAAAAAAAAGTTTCATCCTACCTTCAGTGGTTCTTTTGTAATCAGCTTTTGAATATGGGTAGGTTTCTGCAAAAACACCACATTTTGAGCAAAAAGCAGAGATAATTCAATTTTTGTGACGGACTTTTCATAGAGATCCCATTCAGAGTGATCTTTAAAACAGACACGGACATGCAGCCGCTTGCCATAGGGTAATACTTCCGGGTTTAAAAAGTTGCGGAAGGTATCTCGATATCTCGATCAATGGCGGTGAAAGAGTTAATGAATATATCTTTCAAAAACTGAAAATTCTTAATAAGATATAAACACAATAAAGTGTGTGAAAAATAACTAAAAAATAAAAATGCTATCAAAATTAACTGACTATACCAGAACAGGCCTTAAAGGAACAGTATGTAAGAAATGTAATCTTAAAATGGCCCTGATATGACACTAGACATTAAGAAATCATTTTCATTTCAAATACTTATATCACTGACAACAGTGGTCCGGCCAGGATATTGTCATTTAAAAAGTGGAGTTGCAGCCCTCAACTGATGTTTATGTTGTCATGTTGTGTATTGGCCACCAGTTGTGAGATTGCAGTACCAGTTTTAGCCACAAGTTTTGTGATTGTAGTACCAGTTTTGACCACAATCCTACATACTGTTCCTTTAAATAGTAGCTAAACATGTCTGTAGTGGCTGCCAAAAAATAAACTCTTACAGATCCTTAAGAATAGTATCCTTCACTTCCCTAAATTTGGAATTGCTGTTTTGGAAATGTATGTTTTACCTGGCAGTTCATACTGTATGTTATCATATCAAAGTTTTGGAAGCATTGCAGCATCTCGTTAATGCAGGCGCTGCTGCTCCCCCTTGTGTTTTTAGAGAGATGTGCAATAATTGCGGTGATCTGAAATCATCCCGAGTAGGTCAAACAATCGCGATGAGACGATTATTTAATCATTGTGACAGCCCTACGTGTCAGTACAACTAGATTTTTTAAATGTAATAATTTTTTTGCTTTTAAATTCAGTCAGTGAAGCACTGTCATCATAAACACATGGGAGCAGACATGGATGAATGTGTTTGTCTCACGTTATTGCTTAAATTGGTTGATGCTGGACAAGGGTTTTCGAGTTAAACAGTAATTAAAAAATGATGCTAACCGTTGGACATTTTTATCACGGCTAACAATTAAACCTGTCTAATCTCTAACTTTGATATAAAACAAAATCCTCAGCTACTGGATCAAGTGAATAATGAATGGACTTTGTTGTTCGCCTGCATGATTCATGCATGTCGACATTTATGCATTTGGCAGATGGTTTTATCCAAAAGTGCATACAATTTTATCAAGTATATGTGTCTACTGGTGTCGAACCCATGACCTTTGCACTCCTAATGCAACCGCTTTACCAGTTGAGCTACTGGAGCACTGGGCTGAGTGCTGCTGTTATGCGGTCGACTGGACGTCTAGAGGCAGGAAATGCATCTGGATTCACGTCAGAAACAAGATAAACAACATTCTGCACAGCCTTGCAAACGAGTCGCATTGTGTACCGTGAGGGTAAATATCTCGGCCGACGACAAACATGCCAAATATGGCAGGAGATGTTCGGCGACAGTTTGGATGAAATAAACGTAAATATCTCTGTTTTTGGTTAGGAAGTCAGCGGTTCAGCCGTCACCGAGTACTTTAAGTAACGACACAACAAAAATATATCAGCCACACCAGTTTTGAGATTACTGGCATTGACTGATTACTGTACTAGCTTGACCAAAAACAGAACTGATGGGTGACCATTGTGTCAGTTTCAGAACGACACCCCTGTCAATGTTTTATAATGTAAATAATTATACTTTATTGCTCGAGTTCCTGTCGGTTGTCTACTACTTATTTTTAATGTTTCATTAACCGTAAACCATGGTTTGGGGGCTTTCTGCAGTTCCAATATAGACGCAATGCAATGTGGGTCACTTTTAGACACCAACTAATATTAAATATATCTGTAAGCTTATTTAGTTTCAATTTCTTCTACCCAGGAAGTTTAATATGAGGTTATGTGCCTTTAGAAATAGAGAAATAAATCATGTGTTTTATTGTACGTGTTTGGTGCAAATAGGCGTGTGTGTACTTGTAAATGTGAATATCTTGGTGTGTTTGCTATCCTTTAATTTGTATATATTACTGCATTGTTGCCTTTTGCAGACTTTGGCTGCGAGTTGCTTTTTTTGGCGGTATGTGTGAAACTATTTTTAGGCCAAGATTTAACCCTGACTCATAGAAAATAAGAGATTTTGTACACAGACAGAGCTGTGAATGACACAAACCGTTCCGCATGATTCCTAAATCTTCGATGTGCCAGATCGGATCGAATATACGCTGGAAATTCCTGCAGCCGGAACTGTCCGAATTCATTTTCTTGGAATCCGCTCTCATTTTTCCCAAGGAGATTTTGTGTGCTTGTATTTTGTGTCTGTGTGTGTGTGTGTGTTTGTAGGCGTAGGTCGAAGGTTTTGGAGCACGGGTCATCGCTCTATTCTCTTTTCATTTCCAGATGAACATTCTTGAATAATCCCAGTAGTAAAGGAAAATCATCTTTCCCTCTTCTTTTTTTCCCTGGGTGCTCGAAACCCACACTGGATGACATTTACAGACCGGCCTAAAACAACATATATGTTTTTGTTATACAAGTTGACACACTTATTCACTTTATTGGACTTTCGATTGCGCAATGTAATGGAAAGCCTTTTTTTATTTGTTTGTGGTGAATGATTTTGCTCTCATGTAAGTTTGTAATGCAACGTCTGGTCTTTAATGTATTATGAATATGATTGTCCCACAATAAGTCCAAATCTGTAAAAAAAGCCTATTACTCAGTTTTATCTAAAGTGATGTCAAATATTGCTAAATTTATACTGTATTAATAATTTCATTACAATTCTCAATTTGTGTGTTTCAGGATTACAAAACGGCAAAGCTTACCGTACCCTGTTCAGATATCCACGAGATACGACGGTGTAATCGACTAGAAATGCCTGACAACATGAACACATTTGTCTTAAAGGTGAGTAATAACACATAATTTCTTAAAAACACATATATGTTTATTTTAAAACCTCCTAGCAAAATACTAGAGTTACTGTTACTTCTGTAAAATCTTAAAATAAGATCTGTTTTTGTGTACTTAAAAAGTTTATTCAACATCTTACAAATGAATATAGAAAATGCAATATCACATGAGATGGAGTGCTGTTAGACTTTTTATCAGATTGGTCGTGAGTCAGATTTGTGATGGGGGACGTACTTTACCACAAACTAAAAAATTCATAAATTATTTTAAATTGTTAAGTACGACAGTTTTCGTTCAAGTTGTTTTAATAACAATTTATAAATTTGATATAATATTTATTATATTGTATGTGTTATTTATATATCATTTTTGTTTATTTTTTTTATTTTTATTATTAAATATACAATTATTAAAATAAATAATTTTATTAGGGACATCTGAATTTTGCGAATTTATAAATATAAACACAAACACATACAAAGTTTTTGTTTTAATCATATTTAGGTTAATGGCACTTTACGTGAACCTAGTTTAAAAGTGGATTTAGAAGTGAAAATGATTTTTATCTTTTGCTTTCTGCTGAAGTCATATTTTACGGTCAGACAAAGAGGAATATCAATCGAGCAGCTTTTGTCTGAAAGTATTTTTTAACCGCTTTTTATAAAAATGAAAATAAATTGTTGAAAACAAATTCGTTTGTTATTGTTTTTTTAAATGGAAAAATAGTGCTTTGTCATTTAAAATGTCTAAAAATATAATTTAAACTTTTCTTTATACATATATAAATCCTAATATTGAACTGACAGATGTAAAATATTCGTAAATAAAACATGCACAATTTCTGAAAGCTTTTTACTCTTTATTTTGTCTGATTACATTTTTTGCACATTGTCACCTCAAATATTTTTTTATTGTGTGCTGCACCTTTATGTGTCAGAGAAGCAAGTTTTCATTTGTTCACTACCAATATACAAAATTTACTTGAAAATGTGTGGTTTACATAAAGAAGATGACAGCTGTTTACACTTTATTATTTATTCATCACCTAAACACATGAGATCATCTTAAAAGTTCATAAATAAATCAAATAAGCTTAATATCAATGTACAATTAATATCCGCAGCTAGCTGTTTTCCTAAAAAAGTGTTTTTTGTTTTAAAAAAATTGTTTTTTGGTATGAATCGTCCCTGAGGCTCTCCAAAATTAAATGGACTTTCGCCTAAATCTTCAAATCCCCCATCTTTCTGTTGCTTGACCCTCAACCCACGCTTATCTCTCTCTCTCTTTCTCTCTTTCTCTCTGCAGGTCACCGGTCATCCAGGTAGTTTAATATTCGAGGCAGAGAACGAACAGCAGGTGAGCTCATGGACCACGGAGCTTCGAGAATGCATCTGCAGCAGGTGAGATCATCTGAACTAAACTTACTTCTGAGCACTCCAAACATCTGCAAAAGTTCCTGACATTCCCCTACTGAGAAAACCCACTCATTTCCTTTTGCGCACACACACAGTAAAACCGCTCTATTTTAATAAAACATGCTGAAATCCAATGCATTTGGCTGCTGACCTATTTTGATAGACTTTATCTCATGGAAGACTTGTAAAACAGTTTTTGTGTTAGTGCACGTGCACTATGTCCGCACACACCATCTGTGTGTTCTGCATATGGTATGTCTGTCGCAAATAGTGTGTATGTTTGTCTGTTTGTGTGTCTGTGTGTGCATATGTTTCATTTCCTTTTATTGGTGTGAGGGTACTGAGAACTGAAGCCCGTGTGAATGTTTAAATGTGAGTTAGGAAGAGAGAGAGTGTGTCTTCCTGTTATTCTGATTACTAAGAATCTCAAGAGCTCGACTCAGCACATCTCATTGGCCTCTTTCTCTCCATGCCATCGCTTCATGCATCTCTCTATATTTCACCCTTAACCCTTGCATAGTTCACATTTTGGTTCACCCCATGTGCGTACGTTTGTCTTGAGAAAAAAAACGACGTATATAATAGCAGGTTGGCTTTTCCAAGAATCGCAAGACACATTTCCTTACTCGAACCAAAAGCTTTTGTACTGCTGCCTGCCACAGCTTCCCCAAAACCCCATCTCACCCGCCCTCTCTCTCTCTCTCGCACTTTTTCGTTGTATTTTTTAACTGTGCTTACTAACATGCCACTTTAAGCGTTCCTGTAGTTGGCTTAAGGTATGCATGATATAAAACATACAACAAATTGTCTAATCTTTTACTTATGCTCCATCTCTTAAAACTTGGTCTCACTGTGCATTAAGTTTTGTTCGTTTTGTATGATAAATTCACATGCTAGTCATTTTTAAATGCATAGAATTTTGTAAAAATTCATATTATTATTATTGTTGTTGTTGTTATTTCTATTATTATTACTAATATTATTATTATTATTGTTATTATTATTATTATTATTTCTATTATTATTAAAAGCTTGCCGTATTCATTTAATGTAGATATAGGAGTGTACCTACTACATAATTAATTTGAAGAGAGTTTATGAGGGTGTGCGTTTGTGGTTTGGTGTGATTCCAGGTCAGATAGTGTCGATGGAGATCAGTTTCCTGTGAATGACTCTTTCAATGTAGCTCGCCGAGGGAGCGCAGAACCCAGCAGCCAAAGTGAGTATCACACACACATATATTTGCCTCTACATTTATGCATTTAGCAGATGCTTTTATCCAAAGCGATTTACGGTATGTTTTTATGTATGGTTGCTAATGCAGTGCTCTACCAATTGAGCTACAGTGACCCATTCAGATTCCTAGCATTTTTATTGAAAAATATGCAACATAAATACGTGAATTACTGTATGCTTGAATTATTTTTCCAGTTGTGGATGTCCAATTTTGTCCCTTAAGTTTATCTGTAAAAAATCCAAATGCAAACTTTGTAACACACAGTCACATCAACTTTTTCTCACATGTCATCATTCGTGTATTCTTGCATATGGGCAGACACTAAAACACATATACCATTCTGACACAAACCAATGAGTTCCTTAGAAGAGTTACGAAGATAGCATGATGTCAGTCTTAAAATAAAAAAATGACTGCTTACAAATTTGGCCCTTACTTCATAGTTTTATGTATTAAATATTTAGATTTAGACTAATAATCATATTTTTCTGCCTTTAAATCGATTTTTCTCGAGTGACGTTTTCAAACATTTTTGTTTTTCTACCCCAACTTACAGTGTTTCACTTGAAAATACAACACATTATACTGCAGAAGCCGGATGCTCTCTCTAAAGGCTAAAGATGCCCGTGGCTGGCATGCAAAACCATCTGCCTTGCCAGCATGCTCGTACTTATAATTTATTTATTAAGTATTATATCGTAAAAAACACTGCTTCCCGACTGCTACAATTCTTTTTATTCAGACAATAAAGCCACAATATGTAAGTTTGGAATAAAATATCCAAAAAGCACTTGCACAGTTTGAAATATATTTAGTGCATTTGTGTACTTGTTTATCCCAATAGTACTTAAGAATTTATAAATCCAGAAAAATATTAAATAATTGCTCGTCCCTTGTAAATATCGCACTCTTAGGCAGCGTTTTCACCAAAGCATTTACACCTGCGGCCAGCGTATGTTTTCAATTGTTTCCAAGCACCGCGCTTTTCAAAAAACGCCAGCAGCAGGTGGGTTTTGTTCACTCTCTGGATTTTTTCAGCGCTGATCGCCCAAAAATTTCAACTTTGGCCAAAACGCTTGGCTCATCAATGTCACTTTTCGCTGGGCCGTCCAATCACAGTGGAGGAGGGGTGGGATGATACCACAAAAACCAACCGCTGCGTTGTAAAACGACTGATAAACAGAACAAAAGTATCATAGCAAACAAAAAGCACCCAGCTGAAAAAAACGCTGGCAAGTGCCCACAGTTGGCATCTGCCTGGCACCATTAAACGCTTTGGTGTACTCGCCCCCTTTAAATGACTTAATACCCGCGCTATTCTCAGTTTCCGGTTGGCAACACGAGTGGACAAACACGGAAGTGATGGTTAACACACAGCTGTTGTGCCTTGCATCCAATTCATTATGATGGCAAAAAATAATGTGATCAAACCTACAGGTAAAACAAATTAATTCATTACCTCATCCATGAACATAATTTTCTTATGACTCTGGATGGTGAAAACAACATCTCTTATTGTTCCACTCTCCTTCATAACGTTATTAAGCTTCGCCTTTGTTATTGTGAAATAGGGACCTCTAGTGGTGAAAATCTACAGATTGTGCCTTTAAATCCTGCACAGGAATTAGCAATAGCCAAACATACGTCAGAGATATATCTGGCAGTATGTTTTATCATTCATCAATCAAAATTCATCATGTCTAAAACTGTTCCCAACGTAATGGTTCCTTGAAACTTGATCTTTATAGCGCTATTCTCTTTCATTTTAAAACTTTTTATTGTTCATATTAATGTAAAACTCAATTTCATTTTACAAACCATATGATGCTAGACACTTCCAGACATTTCTTAAAACATATCTGCACTATATTTGTGACCTGTTCAGGCTCTCCTGGTTTTGGCCTGATGGAGCACACCTACAATAAAACGGATCACTTCCTGTCCTCTTACCCATGGTTCCACGGGCCCATATCACGCGTGCGTGCTGCCTACCTTGTGCAACACGCCGGGGTCACTGGTCATGGGAACTTCCTGGTCAGACAGAGCGAGACGAGGAGAGGAGATTACGTTCTTACTTTTAACTACCAGGGACGAGCGAAGGTAATGACCATCATCATCCTGAACATACAGTACTGTGTGAAAGTCTTTGACCATAAACATTTTTGTTGTTTCAGTGAAATTTTCTGGTTTTATGCTAATAAAGAGACTGGGAAATAATGATATATGATCAGTATATTATTGCAATAACAAATCTTACAGTGGCATGGCAGCCTAAGACTTTTGCACAGTACTGTATATGTAAGTGAAAATAATGATATCATATTAATGAATTTATACTTTTTTGGCAACCTGGTTGATTACAGATTGCTCTCACATTTCCTTTAGAATCTATTAATAATCTTTATTGTTGTGTTGTGTAAACGTGTAAAGAAAAAAAATGCATATATTTCCAATGTATTTCCCCTTCTCTTACTCAACATATGGTTTATCTTTCTCGTTTGCAGCATTTGCGTCTGTCTCTGACCGAGTGGGGTCAGTGCCGCGTGCAGCACCTGCGTTTCCCGTCAGTCCAGGACATGCTCAGTCATTTCCGCAACTGTCCCATCCCGCTGGAGTGTGGAGCCGCATGCGATGTCATGCTCGCCAATTATGTGCGAGTAAACCCAACCCACACAGGTGAGACAACTGAAAACATTGTTTTCCGAAAACTTGTTTTCAACACACCTAAATTACTATAAAGCCATTTTTATCTTTTAACTTAAAGGGCACCTATTATGCAAAATCCACTTTTATGAGTTGTTTGGATATAAATGTTTGTTGGCAGTTTGTGAACGCAACCACCCCACGATGATAAAAATCCACCCGCCCCTTGTTTTTTAATCTTCGTTTAACCAAAGCAGTCTCGTTAGAGATGCCGTTTTGATTTTCTTATCAATGTGATGTCATATTGACAAAGCCCCGCCCACTTACAGTCCTGCATTACCATAGTTTCCACACTGAGGGAGTTGTAGTCTGTCCACTAGATTAAATTGTCTAAGTCTGTATTGATCAGATTGTTTTAACCGAAAGCGCTCATCGTCTGTTTGTAAGGAAGTGAGGAGCTGTAGCTCATTTGCATTTAAAGGTACAGACTTTAAAACTGCGTGTTTTTGCTCCCACCCAAATAGGGGCATTTTGGACACGCTATTATAAACAGGTCCAGGTGTATAGTGTACAAATAAGAAAACGCATGATACACAAATATACAAAGATGATCTACATAATAAAAGAGTACACAGTGCAGACTGTACCTAATTCAGTTGCATATACTATTATAAATATTTATAATTAATTAAGAAATGTTATTTACATATTTTTTGTTGTTAATATGATAATAGGATTATTTAGACGTTTTTCTTTACATATTTGTAACAGGTAAATGTCACACGCAGCCTGACATTCAAGATGAGTCTGTGTGCATCGTCGTCTTTAGCAAATTGACTCAGTAGTGTGAATTGAATCGCTTTCATATGAAAGGGTCAGACGGTTGAGTGTAAACTACGTGTTGCAGGCTCTAAACAAGTTAGTAACCGGCATATTATAAATGTATATACAATCATTAACCAGTCAATAAAACTGTCTAAATATAAGTTTAATTCAATTAGCTTTTCACAGTGCACACTGTTGCAAAGCAGCTTTACAGAAGACAAAATGTAGCATATATGCATATAAATACATAAACACTGATAAATAAAAAATACAAAATTAATGCAATATTATTATTTATCAAAGTATATGCTTAAACAAAATTAAAAGCACGTATTAATGATGATTTTTTTGGCCTTTTTAAAAGTGCACTCAATTTCTCAGAACTCAGATCTTTTAGTCTCCTGTGCTTTGTGGTCGAGATGAGTTTACTTATTGTTAAACACTTGACTTGAGACAAGGGAACGTGCGCATGCACACACACACACACACATGCATGCCAAAAAACTCACCCGCACACATAGACACACTGCATAAATACCTGTCATCTTTTCTAAGTATGTGTTTCCTGAAGACTACGTCCTCACAAACTGTAAATACAGTCACATGCACATAGCTTTATACATTTCCTTACGTGTTATTGTGTGCACAAGCACAGACCTTCTTATTGAGAATGCATATGGTTAGTATGAAGGCAATGCCCCCTATAGGTTATGCGGGTATTGAATTTTTCATTTTAGAAGTCCAAAATTACAAATGTAAATGAAAGTTGATATAAAGTACTTCATATTAAAGAAATTGTATATATGATCATCAATAGTTTTGGGAGAGAAAGAGATATCTTGTTTTTAAGCCTTTTGACAATAATAAAAACATATCTTAAAATTAGCAATGTTCATATTGACCGGTTAACCAAGGGTAAGAATTTATAACCAATTAATATTATCAATTAAAAGAAACAAAATTGTTAACGGACGGTGTGTGTCTATCCTTGATATGCGATATGTTACGTTTATCATTTTATAAAATGCAAATCATACTTTTTTACTGTCATTTCACCTTTTAATGTGCAGCTTTTAAAAAGGTCTTTTAAAAAACTATTAGTATAAGTAAAATATAGATTATTAAATATGTTTATTTCGATTAATTTAAAATATAAATATTTCAACATTTGAACCGTCTCATCCCTTTTAAAAAGTGTAAGCCAACTGTGTATTTGTCTGTGGTAAAGTAGAATACACTCACCTAAAGGTTTATTTGAACAGCTGTTCAATTTCTCATTAATGCAATTATCTAATCAACCAATCACATGGCACTTGCTTAAATGCATTTAGGGGTGTGGTCCTGGTCAAGACAATCTCCTGAACTCCAAACTGAATGTCCGAAAGGGAAAGAAAGGTGATTTAAGCAATGTTGAGCGTGGCATGGTTGTTGGTGCCAGAAGGGCCGGTCTGAGTATTTCACAATCTGCTCAGTTACTGGGATTTTCACACACAACCATTTCTAGGGTTTACAAAGAATTGTGTGAAAGGGGAAAAACCTCCAGTATGTGGCAGTCCTGTAAGTGAAAATGTCTTGTTGATGCTAGAGGTCAGAGGAGAATGGGCCGACTGATTCAAGCTGATAGAAGAGCAACTTTGACTGAAATAACCACTCGTTACAACCGAGGTATGCAGCAAAGCATTTGTGAAGCCACAACACGCACAACCTTGAGGCAGATGGGCTTCAACAGCAGAAGACCCCACCGGGTACCACTCATCTCCACTACAAATAGGAAAAAGAGGCTACAATTTGCAGGAGCTCACCAAAATTAGACAGTTGAAGACTGGAAAAATGCTGCCTGGTCTGATGAGTCTCAATTTCTGTTGAGACATTCAGATGGTAGAGTCAGAATTTGTTGTAAACAGAATGAGAACATGGATCCATCATGCCTTGTTACCACTGTGCAGGCTGGTGGTGTGGGGGATGTTTTCTTGGCACACTTTAGGCCCCTTAGTGCAAATTGGGCATTGTTTAAATGCCACGACCTACCTCAGCATTGGCCTGGGATGGAGTCAAATTCCCGGCCTGAATTATTGTCTCAGACCGGCCCTGTTAATCACTTATTTTAAGTTTTACCTTAATCAAGTTTTTAATACTCTAATCAACATGGGCATGTCTATTATTAGTGAAAGAGTCCGCATAGTTCATTTGGAAAAAAATTGTGTAAAAAAAAAATTCAAAAACCAAATCACAGAATCCATATCTTAAAATCACTGATAAAACTAATAGATTTGTCACACACAAAGTCAAAAACAATATCAATACATGTTAAACTTTTTTTCTTTCTTTTATTGTTATTGATTGACATCTGACTGAGACAGACAGTTTTAAGATCTGCTGTAATGCAAGGATGTAATATAATGTTACACATCAGATATTTTTCCCATCAGTTATTCAAACATTTACTTAAAGGAGTAGTCCACTTTATAGATGGGGCCCATTGACTTACCATAGTATTTTTTTTCCTACTATGAAAAGTCAATGGACCCCATCTTTAAAGTGGACTACTCCTTTAAGACATAAGAGTAATATAATTAGTGTTGTTAAAATGAATTTACGTTAATGCGTTATTAACGCATACATTTTACAGCCCTAGTAACAATACTAGGACAAAGATATTTTTGTTTCAGAACCAACAAAGGTTGTTTCTATACATACATTATATATACATTATCCAAACTGTTGTGTTAATAAAGTCTCATATCTGTTTTGTCTCCACAGGTCAGAGCTCTCCGATATTGGTGCCGTTCTCTCGCTGGAGTTCAGAGCCGAGTCTTGCTCACTGTAGCCTGGATTCATTTCCTCAGTCTACTCAAGCCATGGCTCAGCCATGTTCACCTTCATCAGCATTAGCCACCGCCTTGCACCGCACTCCTCCCTCACTCCCGGATCGGCCCGTTCCCATACCCCTGCGCCGGAGCGAATCCGTGGGTCGCAGAAACCTGCTCCGCCACCCCAACCCCCTGCCACCCCTACTCCCAAACCGGGACTCTGACTACGAACTAGAGCCTCCCAACAGGGGGCGCAAGAGAGCAATCGACAACCAGTACATGTTCTTCTGAGAGAGTCGGAGAAGGTAATAAGCGAACCGAGGCAGAAAGCGCTCTGATGCAAAGCATACGGCAGCCGAACCTTGAGGGTTTGTGCCGAAAAAGGATTCGGGGTCGAGGTGCACTCCTGTTAGTCACTTAAACCTGCCTTCCTAAGACACCTGACAGCTGTGTTCCCTGTGTACTATACAGGAAAAGTGTTTATTTTTCGAGTCACAAAAGTAGTAAGAAGAAGACAGCTGGTCGTGGGGATGAAGATGTATTTAAGTTTCACGTTGGCGGTCAGTAAGTCGTTTGAAGGCTTGGGAACACACACCACTACCGTTCTTGTCGAGGGTCAAGAGGATGTTTTGAATGCTTGGTCCGGACTTGACTCGTTCATTCCAACACAGGTCCCTTTTTATACGATTTGGGTCTGAACCGCAGTATGGTCAAGTCTTTTCATCACTGTAGTGCCACCAAAACTTCTGTAAAGAACGGCACTTTGTGACACACGCAACAAATGCGACTTGCATTTGTAGGACCATGGATATGCAGAAAATGTAAGGTGAGACCGCCTTTTCAAGCAGAGCCGGCAAACCGTATCCGAGTTCGAAAGAAAGCACCAACCAACCAGAAAGTTCAAACACTGACATGAAATGAACTCTGGTTGCAGTGAGATCTGTGGTGTGAAAGCACCCTTAAAGGGGACATATCATGAAAATCTGACTTTTTCCATGTTTAAGTGTTATAATTGGGTCCCCAGTGCTTCCATCAACCTAGAAAATGTGAAAAGAACAACCCAGTAACTTAATTTTGGCAAACCATTATCTGCAAGCATGTGAAAGAATAGGTCATTGAAATTTGGCTCTCCTTGTGATGTCAAAAGGGGATCTTGTTATCTTAATTCTGCCCCTTAATGAGCAAACATGTGCCGTTTTTCGGTGTGTCCTTTTAAAATGCGAATGATCTGATGAAATGCAAACACTGATCACCATAATGGTGGTTTGTTGAAATTGAAATTCCAATTGTGCTGTCAATAATTTTCTCGCTCGATATCTGCACTAAATGGCAGTGCCTTGGATGGCTAGTGCAGAGATTGAGAGAGAGAGAAAATAATTGACAGCACAATTGAGTTTCAATTCCAACAAACCACCATTATGGTGATCAGTGTTTGCATCAGCTCATTTGCACATAAAAGGACACACCCAAAAACAGCAAATTCTTGCTCAAACCTACAAAGTGGCAATTTTAATATGTAATAATAAATAAATAATTATCTATATGGTATTTTTGATCTTAAAGTTCACATAGGTTTTCTGGGGACACCAAAGATTTATTTTATACCTTAAAAAAGTCTTGTGAAATGTCCCCTTTAAAACAATGAAAAATTTGAGTTTTGGTCTGTCTCTGCACACGCGCATTTGACCTCATTTGTAGGACACGTGTAAATGGTTTGTAAGACCATTCTTATGCAAATTGTTTTATTGATTTTAACGCAGAGTTCTGCTTGTGTTACAATGAGGCCACGCATGCACTTACTCTCAGATTTGTATAATTTTATGTTCAGTCGTAGTAATACACAGGTTTCTATATCTTTTGTGTATTAGAAGACCAAATAGTATAGACCGTAGAACATATACCCCATATGATGGTCATATAGACCTAAGTGTAGTACATTAATGCCTTTAAGAGGGTCCCAGGTTTGGTTCACAGATTAACTGACCAAAGAAAACAATTTACCAAACAAGCAATAACTAAAGTAATTCCTGAAATCATGACAGATTTTCCTTTTTAACTAATTCTTCCAAATGATAAGCCTTCCTGTGTTTCACGGCTATTTGCTATGGAAATACAACTTTGACAGCTACCAAATCTGACACCATACATAGTTGATTTTAAGCTATTCGAGTAAATGCTTCACAGAAACGTTTTCACAGCTTATTTGTGTTGTTCTTTGCGTAGTCGTGAATGTCTTTTTTGTGGCTTAACACTAACACTGTTGTCAAATCTGTATCAACCACAAAATACCCAAATGACTTCATATCTCACTCGTACATAGTTGGGGGAATCTCATGAGATGTCAAGGTAGCACAAAATGAAAAAAGAGGCTTATTTTACGACCACAACTTTTTTTTTTTTTTGCTTTTTTTGCGACTTAAAATGTGTCATGAATGCAGTAATTAAAATTTTATCTCATTGAAACATTTGAGATGAAATAACAGTATGAGAATGTCATTAAAATGACTGAAATACAATTAATTAATATTGGTGTATTAGCATTCAGGAATAGGGAAGAGCGGGGCATCATTAAAAATATATTTAAGTTAGATTAAAACATTTTTACACAAATGAACATTTAAAGTTTTTTTTTTTTGTGGGACCTACTGTTATCTTACACTTACATCGAAAGTGACTGGATTGCAAACGTTACAACTTACCCCAAAGGTGGGGTTAATTTTAACAAACAGCGGGTTTCTTGTTACACCTGCTAGAAAATTTAGCTTGAACACAAATAATTCAATAAAGCTCTGTCTATATACTAAAGGTGGCTATAATAGTTAGATATCCACACATTTATCCATCCATGACCATTAATCTAATCATCCTTATAAGGCATCAATGCATATAAATAGATTTTTTGAAAGTGCTGCACAATTAAGACAAAAAAAACATGATTTTACATTTATTTTCCTTGATATTGTATTAACAGTTATCATTTTGACTAATAATGTTTAGATTGTTTTCATTATGATTGTATACCTGAGGCCATATTAACCAACTAACCTCCGCTTTGTTTTCAATCCCAGCTATAAGTTTCTATAAGTTCCTGACGTGTTTCAAAATGATGTTATGTTTTAGGTAACAAGATGGTGATTAAAATAATATAAGGTTGGATTTGGTGACTTACACACTAAACATAAGATGAAGAAATTAATTTCCATGCCTCCAAAACACTCTTTGTTCAATATCTCTTAACCACAGCACAGATAAAAGCACAGATTGCTCAGCTCTGTATAAATATGTAAAGTAGCCGTGTTAAAAAATTTGTGCCCCCTCCACTCCTACTTATTAGACTTTTTGCATGATATCAAAAAACTTAAAAACCTTGGACTTATCGGTCCTAAAAATTATTTGTATTTATCTTATTTTTCAGTCAATTTTGCCCCATGTTCTTGACAGAGTTTCTGAGATTCTCCCATTAAGTCTTTGACCTGAAGTCGCACATTAGGCAGTCTGTCATTGTCCAAAAATATTTTCTTTTGATTTTCTCATTTCATCTGCTTGTTATGTTTTTGTATTTACCTTTTTGCTCACCTGATCATTATCAGCTGTTATTTTTTGTGTGTTTGTTAGACGCCTCAGTGCCACAAGTAAACGTTTCTCACTGCTGTAGCAAAGCACAGGCGACCATTTTTACACTCTCTAAATATATTTTGTTTAACATGATAGCGTGAACTGTACCTGTGTATCACTACCTCGCATTGTATCGTGGACTGTGTGTTCCAGGTGGACTGTGTAAGATTTGGACACGACATTGAACAGATAGAGTAAGACTTTTAAATGACTTAACTTGTGTCATCGACATGCATGTCCACTAATAAGGTGATGTGCTAAATTCAGCAAAGTATTGTTTAAATGAATATGCTGCTTTGCAAATGACCAAGAATGTTTTTATTTTATTATAAAACACTTGTTTTTTATGTAAAATGTACAGATTCAATTTCACATACCTGACTTTATCAGACACAACATCGGTTGTGTGAATTGTGTGGTAATAAATCGCTTGGTGCTCTGTAGGCCACATTGACAAAGTAAATCTCAAAGTCATTATTTGTACTGTTTTGGTTCAGTATCAGTGTAAATAGCAGGAAATCTGATTCAGGAACAGTGTTTTGCACCTTGAGATGCTTTGTACACGCAGGCCCATACAGTAACTGTGCACCACCGGGCTGTACGACATCAGTGTTTTACAGTCACCCTCCATCTGAAACCCCTCAAAGTTTATTTGATGAATGTACATCTTCTCTCTCTATACTGTTATTACTTTGATTTGTATGAGAGCACTGTAAACCCCTGAGCTTTACCCTTAGCTAGATTAACCACGGCTTTCTGGTCAACTTTCCATGTAGCAATATGCATAATAAATTATATAAACTGTATATTTTTTAGGAAAAATAATAAAGTTAATATTTTAAACCACTGTTTTCTTCTCTTTGTAATAATTGTATATGATATGAGCTATACATAATTGCAAATGTGAGATATTTCAAGAATATAAAACTCTTTTGTTTGTATGCTTGACCATTGCACTTTTTACTTTACTAATAGGTTGGTTACTTTATATAGCAAGGTTTCATTCGATAACATCATTGAGAACTGACAGTAAACTATTATTTTTTGCTATTATTTTATTATAATCTAGTTAAATGCTAATTTTTAAATGTACTTCAGTAATTTGTACGTTTAATTGTTCAACGTGCATACAAATGTAACACGTGTTGTGCAGAGATTTACATTGGCAACATTAATTATATGTACAGTATTATTTATTGTTTTTTAATGTTGACTATTGCATAATAATATCATGCATGTACCAATTTACTTTTTATTGTGTGCCAGAAGAGGATGTCTTATTTAGTGATGGGCATTCTTGAAAAACATCACTGCATTCAGAATAGTTACATTTTTGCAATGCAATTTTATTTATATAGCATGCTTCACAATTTTGTAGTGTTTTAAAGCTGTTTACAGAGAAAAATAAACGCATTTAACGAAAAAACATAGAAGAATAAGGTTTACAGAAAACACATTTCACCAGTTGAGACATGATGAAAAAATGATGAAGATTACAACATACTATAAAAATGTGTTAGATTACCATAAGATATAAATTAACTCTTTCCCCCAATTAAGAGAAAATGCTTCCCTGCCAATGACGAGTTTTTCTGGCAATCCATATTTCCATTATTATCCACCAAATGCCGCTCTTACACAACTTATAAAACCCAGAAGCAACACCTCAGGTCAAACAGTTCAAACTCCTTGTATGTTTTGATCCTTGTATGCAATTATCACAGCTTTTTACTCGAAATTTGGTATTTTTCAATAACCTACCCATATTTGAGAGGTGATAAAAAGCAATCAAATAAAGGTAGGATGAAAGGGTTTGTTCTTTCATTTGATATATTGTATTATATTTGAAGAAGATGATTTTCTGGAGGGCATTAAACTTGTGAAAATCATAAAAATGCTGGTGCTGGCTGGCAACTTTTTTTTAAACGCTGGCGGGGAAAGTGTTAACTTCACTAACTGTGAAAACATCAATTTACATTTCTGCGGATTAAAACTGCATGCGGTCCATAACTTATTTGGGTTACAAATCGGTTATGTATTCCCACATAAAAAAATAATATTTGCCTACTTTAGTAGTATTTACTGTAGTTAATTGTAGTATATTGTAATATAGTATTGCTGTATTTTTCTGTAGTAAATTTACTATAGTAAGTTGATAAATTAGTAAATACTGTAGTATAGTTTAATATTTACTATGCTTGGTCCAAAACCACAGTTCAGTAAATACTAAAGTATTTTCTCATGTGTGTTGGTATTAAATAGCACTTATGGTTCGTTTCACGATTTTAAATTTCCTTTGGTGTGTAAGTGTGTATTAGTACATGTTAGCAATATGCAAAAGGTACAAACCCCAAATTAAACAATGACGCGAGTTATCGTCTCCAACGTTAATCTCTTTTCTTGGACTACAACAAACACATGGATTGTAGGCAACAGTTACCTTCTGGGCTTGCTGACGTGAACACAATTGTCATACCCATAATTCCTCCCGCTTCTGACACAGCCTGTAAGTTTACTCCTGTCAGCATTGCATTGTGACCAAATCTTTCAAACATGGTAAGGAGCGTAACATTTCCTGCTGATGTCAGAGGTATTCAGACCAATCACAACGTACAGATTAGCTGGCCAATCAGGGACATGGCCCTTTTTAGATCGATGAGTTTTGTGCAAAATCAATGTGCTAGAGGAAAGCTATATCTGGAGCTACAAAAATACGGTATGTGGAAAATAATGTGTTTTTAACCATAAACCACGTGAACACATTGTATTAGCCTATACCAAATACACAAAATAACGTTTGAAATAGGTGCACCTGCATGCATATAGAAATTCAGTGCTAGGAGACTACATATATGCACTTATAAGTTAGTTAGATTAGTTTTAGTTGAGTTAAGAAACCAATGCAATATTTAGCTAATGGATGGGTAGGCAATGTCTCTCAAAACATTTCATTCATCTCCACACACCTAGTGATGTCATCTCAGCCTTCATATGACTGACAGACAAACCTACCAAACCAGAACGAGGTATTTTGGACTTCATGCGGCGCTGCGCTAACCGAATGGGGTTATGACATCAACGAACCGCGAGAGCGAACAAGAAAAGTTAGTTCTCGCGGTAATTTGATTCCATATGACGATCGGACTGCGCAGCGCCGTATGAAGTCGAAAGCGGCTCGTGCGCGTGACGTCACAGACCCACGTCAGCACCTTGCGGAAATACCGCGGCGAAACGGGTCGATCGGTACCAACGCTCGTGATGTTTTCATATTCGAATAGAGAGTTTATAATAAACTAACGCACTACTGTCTCAGTCACGCCACCGGTTGATTTGGTCATCGACATCCGGTGCCTGTTCCGGTTGATAAGCGCAACGGAAAAGGGGATAAAATGTCCCTGTTTCAGTCAGCTCTCGATTTCCTGGCCGGGCCCGTCGGATCCGTTGCCGGCGCAGGCCGGGACCAGAACGACTTCGTTGGGCAGGTGGTGGAGCTCGGAGAGCTGAAGCTCCGGATCAAACGAGTCATCGCGGAAGGTAACGTTAATAGATTCAGTCAGTGTAACTTAGCATCAAGCTAGCCGTGCTAACCTATGTGTGTGTTATCTTCGTATCTTGTTTTAAAAATTAGCCCTCAGTATTATGACAGTAATATGTCAGTTACTTATATATTATTCACATATGTAAACTATGACGTTAGTGTGTGTACAATTTGTACTCCAATAAATGATGTGAAACTAGCTCGCTAAGTTATTAGCAGTTCTGGTACACCTGACCATTATAATACACTTCATATCTGTCATGTTCATTAGCATACAGTACATCTTTATGAATATCCACTTGGCCATATTTATATTATATTTTATATGTTACATTACATATATTGTTTGTATCTAATGACAGTACCATAGTACATTCTAGATGTATATACCATGGTATTAAATGATTACTGTATTCATATACCATGGTATTTGCATGTACATCAACGAAGAGTCATAAAATGCTTTATAATGTGTCGGCCATGAACTTTTTTTGAGTGTAAGTTAAGTCCTCTTTATATACATATATTCAATTTAATACAAACACTATACAAAATTCATTAAAGTTGTGTATATTAAGAAATGTATCCTAGTTAGACCTTTGTATGACTGCTATAATTCATCTTATAACTCCAGACAATCATTGACACTGCGTCTTGTTAGTATGCGTATGTTGAAATGGAAAGGAAATGCATTCTGGGTAAACAGGAATGTTTTACATGAGTTGGGATGGTCAATGATGATTTTTCGAACTACAGCTGACAAGGCTTAATCCCAAAATGGCAAAGTCCAGAAAGTGAGAGTTATTACATGTATCATGCACACACGCTGTAAAGCAACTCTTTTCATTGGTTATCTGTTTGTTGCTGTCTGTGACTAAGTATTGTTTACATAATACAGATCTGTATGTGCATTGTATCATGTTCTCTGACGTTTTGATTGGACGGCGATGAAGGCAGATAATTGCATTTTATTCAGTAATACATGCTGTGTTCAGAAAAGGCTGTAATAGACTTGAGTTTACCAAACCACTCTTGCTGTTTCTTTAGCAAAAGTCGGATTTTGTAAATTTGTAAGGCGTGTAATGTGGCAGTACACTGTAACGTGAAACTCTAAAGGTCCTTTTGATTCGTGCATACTGACTCTGGCCTAGGCTGGTATTCATTTACCCATCGCCATGGTTACAGGCAGTTTTAGCCACTTGAGGACTGTGTTTCAAAAGTCTCCCTAAATACCTGACATTGTCATTTTTGTTCAACTCAATGCACGCACACCTGCAGTTTGAACATGGCATGCATTTTAAAAGGAGCATGAATGTGGTTTAAGGTCAAATTTTAACAGAAGGTTCAGGGCTCAACGAAAAGAATTTGTTATACTGGCCCGGTCGGTCCAGTGGTTCAGGTTTTCACTTGCCCTGCAAAATTTTCACTGGCCCCAATAAAAATTGTAACATATTTTTAAATAATAATTTTAATAAAATAATAATAATAAAAGTCAATAATTGTATACATATACAACAGATATGTTCCAAAGAAAAAAGATTCCCAACTTTTCTGCTTTACCTGTAAACTGACAACAAACTCTGCAAAATATTGCATTGTTTCTTTCGTCGTGTTTTACCCAAGTTAATGTATGCTTCCAAGATGTTAAATAATATACATTAATGAAAATATATTTTAGTGACTGAGGGTGAGGCACTGGCCCGATCGGGCAAGTGACAATACTTTTTACTGGCCGAACATCTCTCACACTTGCCCCGGGCAACCGGGCAGTCCTTTATGTTGAGCCCTGAGGTTTACAACTATAATAGGAAACTGTACCAAGTTTTTAGAAATACACAAAACCTTAATCAATATTAGGGATGCACGATATTAAAGAAAAATGTGATAGCTATACTGTTGCCCTAAGTTCGTAAAATTCAATTATTATTAAAGCTAAACATATAACCAAGATAGCGCTGGGCGATAATGACCCAAATTCATGTGTCAATAATTTTTATATATATATTTTTGTGTGTATGTATGTGCGCTGATGCACGGGAAATATCTCCGTGTACTCTACAAATGCTAAGTTTACATGCACAAAATTTTGTAAATCTGATTGAATTTAATCTAATTGCAGGCAATAAAGTTTACATACACCCTTAACATTGCAATCTGATTTAAATGTTTGTTTACATGTACATTCTAGATAATCCGAACTGAATGTCTGCTCAAGGGCACAGCCAGGGTTGCCAGCATTGCATATCAAAAACCATCCCAATGGACATTCAAAACAATCCCAAAAGCATCCCAATGACTATTTACAGTCCAAATTAGGGATGTTCATATCAGTTAATTTTCCCGACCGACAACTGCAGCTTATGAACCGAACATTAACCGTTAACTTATAAGATTTTAATATTAAGTTATCATTGAGTAAAAATACAGTTGTGACCTAGTAAAAACAAAACATTTCATTTGAACGTGCAAACAGCAGCGACCGATCAACAACAGAACCAGGATTCATACATTATCAGATATTCACGTAACATTACCTTATCAAAGAGCACGCGATCAGTCCAAAGGATTAATATCCAAAAAGAGCAGATTGTCTCTTTTTCATCTACCACAGTCAGTGGTTATTTCTAAAGCAGGAGGCTTTTCAAAATGTTCAGCTTTTGCGTCGTCTTTCTCTGTTTGTGCAAAAAGAGAGATGTTTATGGTCAGGGTCAGAGGCCATCAGCGAAGGTCTGTCCGGATGTGCGCGAGACGGAGACAGACTGCGTCATCTTGCGCGGAGACGCGCGATCAGCTTCCAAACACGCGCACAAATGATTTCTCATACAAATGATTACTTTATCAGACCGTCAGGGCAGCAATAGTTTGTGTCATTTACATGACATTGACAAATTAAAGATAGAAAAGTGGCGAAATGTCTGTCGGCTCATGAAGACACGCACCGTGCGTTAACAAATATTTTTTTCTTTTAACTGATATGTTAATCGGTCATAAATTCTTACCTTCGGTTAACGGTTAAACGGTCAATGTGAACATCCCTAGTCCAAATACCAATAACTATGGTTGCACTTAACTATCCAAACCAAACCTGGTTTGTTTGACTAGTGTGATCGCTCTGTACTGCACCCAGGTGCGGTTTGGTTAATCGCACCCTGGCCGGATTACAGAGGTGGGCTGGAGCGCGGTTCACTTGGGCTTAGGGGCGGAATGTGCAATGTGATCGCAAATTGCGCCAGAGCGCATTTCAAAAGGAGAGACGTCAATTGCGCAACCACTTACCTTCATCTGCCTTCTTAAAAACCTTCTGATGCACGCAGCAGGGTTACGTGAATTTCTGAGCTGCACACGCAACAGACCAACTAGCATGTGAAAGGGCTATCTGTCATTGCGCACCAAACGACTCGGAATAAAAAATACAGACTTAACTTTACGATCGGTTACAGTGTTAAGAGAGCGCTTTACTTCCTGCTTTGTTCAAAACAATCCTAATGCCAAAAGCGTGTCTGGGCGTGTCGGATCGATAAAAGTACAGTGTGAGTGCATCTTCTGGGGGAGTAGAAAGGGGGGGACAATGGCGCTGGGGCATGGTTTGGTTTGGATAGTATGAGTGCGCCCTAATGAATGAAATCCTTTCATCTTTAACCCGCAGGAACAAACAAACCACGGAAACAGTTTAAACATTAGCCCAAATCTGAACTTGACTGGTTCAGTCCACAGCTACCCCCCCCCCCTTTGAAACGCATAGAGAAGCTATGGTAGTCGCCACAGGACATCTAAGACAACATGGTGACAAAACACGCTTTATTTAGCAGTTTGTCCATTTAGGGCTACTGTAGAAAAACATGGCGTTGCAAAATGGCGACTTCCATGTAAAGGGGCCAGCGGTGTATGTAGATAAAACTGCTCATTCTAAGATAATAAAATCAAAACAGTTCATTTTGTAAGGCCTTTATACACAACTGAAAATATATAGTTATGTATATTATATTGCATTTCTGTGAAGAGATCTAAAAGTTTAAGTTACACAATGCACCTTTAATGCATACAACTCCTGCATATAAAATATTAATGAGCAAAGCTACTGAATGCATTTTTGTAATTTTTTTGAATGCTTTTTTGATGCGTAAAATGGTTGCTTAAGCGTGTGTCGAAAGGCAAATCATCACAGTCTGAATCTTGCTGAAATCACAGTGATTCGGTAATGATCTCACATCATACCTGCAACCGTATTTGTTTGTTTAATAATCACTGCTGTCGGCTGCAGATTCTTTCTGTGTGCGTGACTAATATGCTTTAGAAAGTTGACTCGTCAGACTGTTTACAAAGGTTTGGTTTGGCAAATAAGTAATAGACAATTCTAGAATAATTGTCCTGGAATTACTGCATTTGCCTCGCATCTGGTTTGTTTTGCAACCCCGGTTCTGCACAAAACCTGATTCGGATTCAAAAGTTGCTTTTTTGCATTTCTTCGGATTCAATGCACATACGCCCTGATTGTAACCTAGTCTCTCGCTTTCTCCGCAGGTGGCTTTGCGTTCGTATATGAAGCTCAGGATTTGGCCAGCAGTAAGGATTATGCCCTTAAGGTATGATGTCGTCATCACAAAAAATAATTTGTCAGTTTGTATGTCTATATGTGTGTTAATGAAGTCAGCTGATTTGTAAAATGTTTTTTTACAGAGGCTTCTTTCCAATGAGGAGGAAAAGAACAAGGCTATCATCCAGGAAGTCTGCTTTATGGTAATTATTCAAAATCTTCTTTTCCGGGGAGGAGCCAGTATTAAGTTGTATGTTGTTTTGTTTATTATAAACTTCGCTGCCTGTCTTTTTTCTCTCTCTCTCTCTCTCTCTCTCTCTATATATATATATATATATATATATGCCACTGTACCAAGACATTTAAAAGATGTTTACTTTCTGCTTTGCCCAGTTAGCTGCTTTATTTCACCTTGCTGTGGCGTTTTTTCTCATCGTGCAGATTTCATTTGATGCAAGTTCAGCCAATGTATCTTCTGTCTGCTGAAACTCATTTTTTTTGTTCAGTCACTCAGCAGGCTGTGAATGCAGTGTTACTCAGCATCCTACTGCAAATGTTTTATGAGATGCAAGACACAAACTACTTCTTATAAGCTTGAATTGTCTGTCCATGTGTGTAGAAAAAGCTGTCTGGACATCCCAACGTGGTGCAGTTCTGTTCTGCAGCATCTATCAGTAAAGAAGATTCTGACACGGGCCAAGCCGAGTTTCTCATTCTGACTGAACTCTGTAGAGGTAAGAAAACACAGCAATAGTTTACCCCAAATTTAAAATTAGCCCATATTTTACTCATCCTTAAACCATCCTAGATGTATATGACTTTCTTCTTTCAGCCAAGCACAGTCAGAGTTATATTGAATAACATCCTGGGTCTTTTCAGCTTTATAATGGCTTTGGATAGTGCCCCAGTTTTAAGGCCCCCTAAAGTCTTCCATCCATCAAAAATGAATCCATACAGATATGAAATGTCTTCTGAGGTGAAGCGATTGGTTTTTAATATCAGGGCTCTACACTAACTTTTTGCACTGGTTGCACTGGTGTGCCTAACATTTTTTCTTAGGTGCACCAGCACAAAAGTTAGGTGCACCCAAATTTTTGACCGCATTGGATTTATAGTTCACCCAAAAATGAAAATTCTGTCATAATTTACTCACTCTCATGTAGTTTAAAATAACACTTGACCCGTTATCCGACATCAGCATCAATTTATTTCATATCCGCCCGTTTGACATAAATACTGCAACCGGACGCACCGCAAATCTTGAAGTAAGTAAAAACTTCTAATGCAGAACATTGACAGAAATAAGCACAGGGCCATGATTGGACAAATATATTATCATTTAATGTGAAACTTTGTGAGGGTTGGCAGATTGACAGCTGAGCGGTCAGCAGTGTTTGAACACTCATAAGCGCTGCGCTTAAATTTATAATTACCTGATAAATTGATGATATGATTGCAGTGATTCCAAAGAGATGTCCAAAACAACTCAAGTAGAATTTTAAATGTTTAAAGTTTAATGTCTCTTTCTCGCCGCCCTGCGTAAACCCACGCCGGTGTAAACCCACGCCGGTGATGGCATACGCTTGATGAGCTTGCATCTTGCATTACCTTAAATTATGGTCATACAGATAAAAGTAAAACAACATTCAAAACTGTAAATGGTGTACTTTTATTTATTTAAAGTTACACTCACAATAATAATAAAACATTGTGCTTTTTTAAATAATTAAAAAAAGTTTTTTCTTCTGCAAAAATAAACTCATTTTAAATTTGTTTTGTGAATTTGCTAATTATTTAAGTGAAACACATTTCATGTAGGCTTATTTATTTTATTATTTTTTCACCAAAGAAAGACGTAATTATCATGTTTTATTCATTTTAATGCTATTTGCGCATGAAACCAAACCTTGGGGGAAATTATTTATAAATGAGTCAACAATGCAAATTAAGGAATGAACTTATTTCTCTATTTAAGACTGTCAGGGCAGTAATGGCAATACAGCAAACACCGAAAAGTTTGGTATGTGTGGTATATTTTTCCCCACACAACTCATTTTAAATATTTGGACATGAACCTTTATTTTTTAAGATGAAGATTTGAGTCATTTGTCCCAAATAATGTGAAATGAATATTTTCAGGCACTCGTCTATGTATAAGAGATGGCACCGCCCCAAACTCACGCCATTCCTAAAGCCCTTATTGCTTTGTCTGGCGGCTCATTTATTTACTTGTTCCCTCCCTGTTTTGGGAATATTGGTTACGCATCAGTTCCTGGATGTTCTCAGATGTGCATGTGAACTTTGGGAAGAAGGCAAAATACTTTTTATGAAACAAAGCGGAAACTGTTCACTGACTTAACACATTTTAATCACTCTCTCCCTGACATTGTGCCACTGTCATCAGTTTATTGTGTAACAGTGACCTCTCTTTCCTACAGGCCAGCTGGTTGATTTTATAAAAAAGGTGGAGCAGAAAGGACCCATGTCATGTGATACAGTTTTGAAGACTTTCTACCAATCATGTCGTGCTGTGCAGCACATGCACAAACAGTCTCCACCAATCATACATCGGGATCTGAAGGTGAGCCCCCTCCCCTTTTAGATGCCCGATCACAGACTTAAATAAAGTCTTCCTCTTCTGGTAAAATAGATCAGTAATACTAAAGAGCCATCTTGCATTAAACACATGTTTGTTTTTAGGAAATTAGCAATACAACAGAAAGAACATCATACAATGCAGTCACATATTAGCAATTTTACTGTTTTATAAATGTTTTTAGTGTTAAACTGTAAAGACACCTCTTCACGAGTAACATCCAACCAAAACACAAATGAGAAACATATGTTGTGTTTATGTATCTGACTACTTCTTCCTCTTTATAGATTGAAAATTTGTTGATCAGTCATCAGGGAACTATAAAGTTATGTGACTTCGGCAGCGCCACAACTCTTACACATTACCCAGACTACAGCTGGTCTGCTCATAAGAGATCTATGGTGGAGGATGAGGTAGGAAATGCATGAATTAACTTATGAAACATATTAACATGAATCTCAATATCAGGTTTACATTGCTGTGATGTCATTTCCCTATGGTTATTGCATAATAATTGTATAAATACTACTTTGTTTTATGGCCAGGGATAGATATTTTGTGCTGATTGTATTAAAACCTTTGCCTATTTCCTTTCTTAAGCATTGACTGCATAAATTATTTAGTTCATTAAATTAGTTTGTTTTATTCTGGTTCTTGTAAACAAGTTACTGGTAGTAAATTGAAATCCCTGCGATGCCCAAGACCTCATTTCTCATCTGTTTAATGAGTGTGTATCTTTCTAAACAGCCATTTCTAATTAGGATGCATTTTTAAACCTTACAACAAAGAACATTAATATGCTTTTAAAACTTTTATTGAAGTATTTGTATAAGCGAGACCATCAATTATGTCTGCAAATCTTTTACATAAAAAATCTTTTAAATAATACATCAACTTTCTCCGTCTCTCACTCTCTCTCAGATTACTAGAAACACGACACCAGCGTACAGGACACCAGAGATGATTGATTTGTATTCCAACTACCCGATAAACGAGAAACAAGACATATGGGTGAGTAGTAGTTTTTCAGCATTTTATTAAAGGGTCATGAAAGCCTCTTTCAGCTCCAGTCTACCTTTAAAAAGGCAACTTAAATGGGCGTGGATGCTGTGAGAAGGGCGAGGAGTGGGCTGGGCAACGGAGAAAGAGAGGCGACGATAAACAACTTCTCTGTCACCACCATAAATATCAGTTTGTAACAAAGAACTAAATATAATGTAATGAGTATTTAAAGGTGCTGTGTGTAGATTGTTAGCGACATCTAGCAGTGAGATTGCAAATTGCAACCAACGGGCTCATTCGTCCTATTTAAAATGTATAGAGAAGCTACAGTAGCCACCACAGGGCAAACATGTCATCACCTGAGACAACATAGTTTCACCATAAGGATTACTGTGTTTGACCCCCTTTCACCTTCAGAACTGCCTTAATTCTACGTGGCATTGATTCAACAAGGTGCTGAAAGCATTCTTTAGAAATGTTGGCCCATATTGATAGGATAGCATCTTGCAGTTTTGTGGGATGCACATCCAGGGCACGAAGCTCCCGTTCAACCACATCCCAAAGATGCTCTATTGGGTTGAGATCTGGTGACTGTGGGGGCCATTTTAGTACAGTGAACTCATTGTCATGTTCAAGAAACCAATTTTAAATGATTCGAGCTTTGTGACATGGTGCATTATCCTGCTGGAAGTAGCCATCAGAGGATGGGTACATGGTGGTCATAAAGCGATGGACATGGTCAGAAACAATGCTCAGGTAGACCGTGGCATTTAAACGATGCCCACTAAAGTGGCCTAAAGTGTGCCTAGAAAACATCCCCCACACCATTACACCATTGCATTAATGAGAAATTGAACAGGTGTTCCTAATAATCCTTTAGGTGAGTGTATTTACTAACATTTGCACTTGTCAGTTTACTGGTATTTGCGCCATTATTTAATGCCCCCAAAAAGCACAACATAGCACAACGTTGGTTGTTATAGAAATTAGATGTTGCACCTGTGTTCTTTAACATTCTTGTTACAAAAACGCTTTAAAATTGCGCTCTCGTACCCTGTTTAGTAAATCTGGCCCAAAGTTTCCTAACTAGGTGCAAGAATGTAAAGCAACGATTAGATAGTAAAGCAACAACTAGTGACATGCAACAAGTCTCAAGACATGTTAGTCAATAGGATTTATGTGTTTGATTCTGCCATCAACAGTAAAATCTTATTGGTCCACATAGTCGTCTACTAAGTAAGGGATAACATTTTAGGGCTGTTTTCTAAATGTCGAAAAAAGACTTTTGCCAAATGACGACGTTTCCACTAACTGATGATATTCGACTGAAGCATAGTTTTTCTTCTTGCAATAAGTCATTCAGAACATTACATCGACTGATGTTGGTAGGTTGACTTATATCACATCCACCGCACTAGGCATTATTTTTTTTAACTGAAGCAGACGTATTCAAACATGAATGCCAAGGAAAACCCCTTATACTTAGGAGTGGCAACGTATAGGTGTTTCTCGGAGGTAATAGTACATTATTTTAAAATCAAAAGAGATGTAGAAGTCTTATCCAAACAATATTGGCAAGAGAAGCCTCTTATACTTGAGAGCAGACACGTATTGGGGTGTTTCTGGGAGGTTTTAGTACATACCGCTTCATCTTTAAATAATAATTATGTGACTTTCTTGCATTAGGTGCAACTTTTCCATTTGCAGTTTTACACATTTTCCGAATTGCCTGAGAAACCACCTCATTTGTGCGTAACGTTTTTTACGATATATGCAAAACACTAGCTGTTCCTATTTTCAATTCGCAATTTCAATTTGCGCAATTTTTAAATGGTAATGGAAACGCAGCTAGTGTGATCAGTATGATACAAGGGGTTTTAATTCACGATAAAAACCTGCTGCTTACACATTATCCTGCTTTTTACACAGCTATTTACCTTATAAGTAAGGTAAGGAACATTAAATATTGATTTTGAATTTTTTCTTAGCTAATTTTTAATGAATGCAGACCTTCAGCAAAGAAAAACTGTTTTCTTTCGGTATAAAGATAAGACAAGATATTCAAATGTCACAAATCATTAATCATTTGTAAATATAATGTTGTATATGTTATTAAAGGGATAGTTCGGCCAAAAATGATTTACTCACCCCCAAGCTGTCCGAGTTGCATATGTCCATCGTTTTTCAGACAAACACATTTTCGGATATTTTAGAAAATGTTTTAGGTCTTTCAGTTGATTAAATGTAATGTTACAGGGTCCACCCATAGACCACGACCTTCAAGTCCAAAAACAGTGCGTCCATCCTTCACAAATTAAATCCAAACGGCTCCAGGATGATAAACAAAGGACTTCTGAGGGTAATCCGCGCGGTGTTGTTGTAGAAATATCCATATTTAAAACTTTATTAACGAAAATAAATACCTTCCGGTAGCGCCGCCATTTTAGTCGCGTCCGCATTCAGGATGAGAGCTTTTGCAGCCTACGGAGGCTACTCTGCTGCTGCTCTGTGCCCCCGCCCTCCGAATTTGTCATGCGTCACTAAGAAAAGTGCGTACACTACGCTAATACTCTCTCCTGAATACAGAGGAGTCTAATTCACGTGTTCTGAATGAAAATGTGTTGTGGAAACGCGTTTGTAGGTTTCTAGTGCTTTTTGTCCTTCTCTGCTATTATAGTTTATCAGTATAGTGGAACGTCATGGAAGCCTCCTTGGACTTACCTGTTCAATGTAAGATAAGAGAACAAATTCTAAGCTTACAAAGAAAAATCTGATCATCGGCAGAGGTCGTTTGACACCACCAAGGACATATTTATGAATAAAGACATTGATTTTGATTAATAAAACACTTAAAATCCTACTTGCTGTCCCTTTAAAAGACATGTTTTTATTTAATTTTGTGTAATATTAAACTGTACCTGTCAAAATGATTTGCAGCATCCAGCTTTCAGGTGGTTGTTATCTCGGAATAACGTACCTTGATATGTCACGCCTGGCCAATCAAAATTAAGCATTTTAGAGCACCGAGTAATAAACAGCACTAACTGATCTTCTGTTTGTTTCTCAGGCTTTGGGTTGTATCCTCTATCTGCTCTGCTTTAAACAACATCCGTTCGAGGAAGGAGCCAAGCTCCAGATTGTCAACGGCAAATACACCATTCCTCAAAACGATACCAAGTACACAGTCTTTCACCAGCTCATCCGTAAGCATCCTACAAAACATTATCCCCAGGTGTCCTTCTGTTTTGCACAGGTCTTATGTTTTTCCGTGAAAGCTTGTGCCAGATGCCGTCTGCATTTTGTTTCAGGATCGATGTTGAAAATCAACCCGGACGAGCGGCTGTCGATCAGTGAGCTTGTCAACCAACTGCAGGAGATTGCCGCAGCCAGGAACGTCAATCCCAAATCACCCATTACTGAGGTACAGCCTGTCTAAAAGCAGATACGATGCTTTCTCTTATAGTCGATGTGCAGATACATTTTATGCGGTTTTGATGTCCAGTCGCGCAAAATATTTATATCGGTCAATTGTTATTATCGATATGTATAGAACTTGACTAGTTTTGGTTGTATGAGTCTTTATCTGTGCTTTATTTGAAACAAACCTTTCATTCTTCAACGCTCACACACAAAAACACACACACACTTCCACAAAGACAAGCAAAGTCTCACATACTGATCGTGACTCTCTGAAGGGCCATTTAGAGACACGACGCACTCTTCCTTCACGATCTTTCCTTCATGTTCCTCCTCCCTCCCATCATGACCTCCCACAGACAAAGCAGCGTCTCATCGTTCTCTCTCTTTTGCTCTTTCTGACCTAATGGCCACTGATCTCACTACATGAAGGCAGAGATTGAGAGAAAGCTGCTAAACAAGCAAGACTAGATCTGAGGAGACTTTTCCTGAAATTTGAATTGGCCCCATGGATGTGTTTTTGTTGTTGTTGTTGTTATGCGGCACACATGCTGGAGAGGATAACCAAAGCCTGATCTGATCTGGGTTAAGACCGGGTTTCCCTCTGGATTAGAGCAGCAGATTTGACGGTCCTCTATTATTGACTGCGGTGTTATGATTGGATGCGCTTAAATCTATGTGTAGATCGAAATCCTGTGTTTTTGTCTTGCTTTTAATGTTATTTTGTAAAGGGCTGTTATCCTCATGAGTCTGTTTAGTCCATACTACTGTCTAAGGTCTGTGCATGATGGCTATGAATCCTTACAGCTCCTGGAACAGAATGGAGGGTTCGGGAACAACGGCTCGCAGCTTCCCTCGCAGATCAACAACATACACAATGCTGGTGAGTACAGTACCCCATCAACTAGCATTTTACTGAGTTCTCTGGCATTGTGTGTCTCTGTAAACTTAAGAAGCACCCTTTTGCTTATGGCACACATTAGTTGTAGCATTGTTTCAACAACCTTATGCAATGTCACAACATTCACTCCCATGCAATGTTGCGTAGATTTTTAATTTTTTTTGGTTAAGATCTTGAATTGATGACTGGAGAGTAGAGTTTTTTCTACATGATTATTTATGAAATCAAAAGCTACACAAAGTTACGGTTGCCAGTTAAAATATAAATCACTGTAATAACTAACTAATTGTTTACTCTTAAATATTTGCTTGTTTAAAGGGGACATTTCACAAGGTTTTTTTAAGATGTCAAAAAAACCTTTGGTGTCCCCAGAGTACATATTTGAAGTTTTTGCTCAAAACATCATATAGATAAATTATTCTAGCATGTTAAAATTGCCATTTTGTAGGTGTGAGCAAAAATGTGCCGTTTTTGGGTGTGTCCTTTAAATGCAAATGAGCTGATCTCTGCACTAAATGGCAGTGCAGTGGTTGTATAGTGCAGATTAATGGGCGTTTTTATCCCCTTCTGACATCACAGGGGGAGCCAAATTTCAATTACCTGCTTTTTCACATGCTTGCAGAGAATGGTTTACCAAAACTAAGTTACTGGGTTGTTATTTTTCACATTTTCTAGGTTGATAGAAGCAGTAAGGACCCAATTATAACACTTAAACATGGAAAAAAGTCAGATTTTCATGATATGTCCCCTTTAAATGCAATTGGCAAATTTTTACCGGCAGGGTTCCCATAGGTTCTTTAATTGAAAGTTTGTAAATCTGGGGGGGGAATTCAAGGTCCTGGGAAGTTTTTGAAAATATACATACATAGATACATGTCATTGAAAGTGCTTGAATCTATTTTATGCAAGAAGTTTCTTTGGAAAAAAATCCATATTATTCCCTGTGTAGTGTAGGATAATATCATAAAATTTCTAGACTTTTTAAGCACACGTGCTAAATGTTTGGTTTAAATGCTTATATCTTCTGTATGCGAATGTTGATTTATACCAAAATGCTTTTTTTGCATAGTTGTGTTTGATACATGAAAATTTCTCGGGTTACGTATGTAACTGTTGTTCCCTGAGAAGGGAACGAGATGCTGCGTCTCCCTTGCCATACTTCCAGCGTCCATCTTTGGCAATATTTCAGATAGCGATATACCTCCTGGCTCTCGTGTCACCCTGTCTTTGTCTTTAAGCTACATTATTGGTTGAATTTGATATACACATTCAGACGCACTTACCCCTGGAGGCGTCCCCAAAGTGTCACTGCAGTGACGCAGTGTGAGTTCCCTCGAAAGTGAACTGTAACAATGTATCTTAAAAGGTAACATGATGTAACCTTGCTCTCACTTGAAATGTGTCCCCACATTTACTCCTTGAATTTAGGGTCCTGGAAAGTCCTTGAAAGGCCCTTGAATTTGAAGTTAACTAAGGTGTGGGAACCCTGGGCAGCGTATGTGTCCTGTTATCAGCAAGCTCTTTTACATCTCTGTATATACCTATTGGTTTATTAATAAACCTTAAAGGTGTAGCGGAGGATTTTCTCGAATTTTAGAAAAGAACCGCCTTCTCCACTTTAAAAAAAATGCAATTGCCCAACACTCCTGATTGACAACTAGGAGGACCAATAGTCTTGATGATCCACCCAGAAAAAGAAAATCCTCCGCAATACCTTTAACTGGGTTGTTAGCCAACCATGAGTTGAAAAAACCCAAGCATTGGTTTGTGTTTAGTCTAATTTAAATGCTGGATCCTTTGAAGGACATGTCAATCAAAGACTAGATACTTCGAAGAAGAGGTCTCGTTCTTTGAAGGACGCAGTTTCCAAAATCCACAAAGAGAGCTAAATACACAGTCTAGCATACATAGTTGCATCACCTGTTGTTTCCTCCCACTGCCCCTGTTAGCAGGACACATCAGAGACGTTTCTGACTTATTCAAATAAAAATGGAAATAGAAAAAATGACACATTGATGTAGGTCTAACCAATCAACATCATATCAAATGAACCTACCTTAGAAATATACAAAAGTAAAATGCAACAAACACAGAAGTGCATAAATAATATTAACAAAACATCAATTATAGCACTAAAACCATGACAAGGACCGTTTTTCTGCAAAAACATACTTTTATTTAAAGTATTTTCAATATTTTACTATGTTCTTACCTCAACTTGGATGAATTAATGTGTTAGAATAGTGGGGGTGCTATTATGATAATGAAATTTGCATCATACGTTCTGTACGTAAACCCTCGCTTATGTGTAAAAACTGAAATATACTTCTAGCTTTACTAGCCTTCAGAGGTCGCAGCCTTCGAATTGGGACAGTTTTAGACACACATTTACACATTCTCACTCCACAAGGCTTCATTAGAGATCCGCTTTCTGTAAGCTGTTAATTTGACACACTCAACAAGTTACAGCCAAAGACAAGACCGGCAAATTATGAAACCATTTATGCATACAGCGAATGGCCAACATGAGTTTCAGGAATGTAACCCTTCAACCTGCTGTCATGATACGTTAACACCATACACAAACGACACACCCTACCCCATATTTACCCTCAGGGAATGAGTTTTTCCCTCTCTGTGTGTCATAAGAGGATTGTCTCACCGTTTTCACCATCTGCTGAGTTTACGCCCTGTTTGCTGAATGTTTGAGAGTCATTGACAGGTTTATAACAAAGTCACATGTCATTTTATGAATCGAATGTCTTGTGAAAGCACTTAAGATAAACATTAACCTGCAGTGGTTTGTGTTTGACTTTAGGTGTGTATGATGGAGATCAAGGAATGGGTGGAGGTTTTCTGGACATTTTGAAAGGAGGAACCGAAAGATTTCTCACTAACATCAAAGACACGTCCTCCAAAGTAATCCAGTCTGTGGCCAGGTGAGAGGAACGCAAAGGAAATGGGATCTTTTCGTCTTGTTTTGGTTTCATCACGTTTCACCGAGCCAATGACAGCAGTTTAAGGGGAGAGATTACAGGGGTGTAGTGATTACTGTTTATATACTGCTGGTTAAGCACATATCACTTAATCTAACTGACAAATCCCATCACCCACCAATGTTTGTGCACTGTTGCTTTCATGCCTTACAAAGCCGGGGATCTATTGTTAGTATAAACAGTTTGCATTTTCTAGACTTCATTTGACATGCAAATATATAAAATACTGCTTTGATGAATAGGTCCTCAGTTTAAAATGCAGTACACACACATAATATAAAGAATGCCGTCATATGCAACAAGTGAGTGATATAAAATATTGTTTAATTCTTATTAGAGATGCACCAATTGCAATTTTCTTGTCCGATGTACGGTTTGCCTGTAGGTGTGACCTGCCGATACCGATTTTTTTTTTGTGCAGATTTTTTTCCACTTTTATAAACATTGCACTTTCACCCACACTGCATTTAAATAACATAATTTTCTTTCATCGAACAGATCTCAAAATAAAGTGCTCTCAAACTCAGTTAGGCTTACTGACTTTATGTTAGATGTCCAAATATCAGTTGGACAGCTGTGGTTAAAAGCATTGTTCCTGGTTAGTATGACATGTAGATTTAGATTGATCATGCTTTTACACATAATAACCAAGCAACATGCAATGCATTCTGTATCAGTCATAAATCTAGTCCATTTCATGTCTTTAATTTTGTAAACAGTATTAAATCGTTGTTTTTTAAAAACAAGCTACAAGCTTTAAGACCCTGGGGAATCCCTGAAATGTGTGACATACATGGAAACGTGTGAATTAATAAAATATTTTGCAATTAAACAGAGAACTAAACACAACAACAAAAACAGTCTTTAGATGCAATGTACGTTATTTACAGTAATAATCTGACAATAAAGCTCCCATAACATAAGCTGTTTCAGCGTATTTGATGTTAATCTGGATTACCTATAGAGTAATATTACATCCTTTATATCTCTGAAGAGTCTTTCATTTTATCAGATTTATAAAAGACAGATCCGCTTTACCGATTCTTTCCGATAACGTACGAAAATATTCGGAAGTCATGCAACGAGTCATGCAACACTTTATACAATACTTTTTAACTTATGATTCACTACATGTTTCTGTCATTTATATAATATGCACTAACGCGCAATTTCCAACATAACACAGAAGTCTGTCTTACCGCATGCAACCCATGACCCGGTTGGGACTTTTCAATGAAATCCAGCGTTAAACAAACACATGCAAAACTTCGCTGCTAACCTGGAAAAACAAATGATATCTATTGTTTCCATAATGCTTTTTTTTCTCATTGCATCCAAAAAACACACTTCTTCTTTCATGCCATTAGCACTATTCGGACGGGATTAGTTTTCCAAACAACGTTTGAGTTTCAACGTGTCCCAAGGACGTCTGTGATTTTATGTACCGATTCGGACGGGATTAAAATGATGGAGGCTATTCCAGAGATGGGAGTGTCTGTTTCATGCATTTGGGCGTTGCAGAAGAGCACGTGCTCTGGATACGCGTGTTTGTAATGTTTAATATTTTGCTTAAAATGTAAAATTATGAAAGAACATGTAATTTATGAATTTAATTTTAACAAATCAAAATAAAATATACAAATCCTACTAAAGTAACGTTAGCCTACGTGTTTTATATAACTGTCTGCTTATAATAAACCCAAAGAAATGAAGAAATAATGATTAATTTCAATTTATTTTTATTAATTAACATTACCATTCCGGAGTTGAAGAACTTTGAACGGAGTTTCTTATAACGTTAATGATATTACATTGGCCAGTCTTAACAGTGTTATATATTCAGCTCGTCTTGATTTAATTATTTTATTTTGCCGAATGCGAAAAAACATCCATATCTGAATGAATGGGACTCAGGAAATACAATATACGCGCATTAGTAAGACCTTACGGCAGATCACGGTGGCCAAAACACGAAAGGAACCGCGTTTTCAAAAGATATTGCTGGCAAACACAGACATTTGCATCCGGACGGGATTAAATTTGTCAGAGGACCTCTGAGTTCGGCGAAAAACAGTAGGTAAATTGCTCTGTAATTCTTACGGAGGTCGTCAGAGAAAAACACAGACATGGCCGATTCGGACGGGATTAAAAACACAGAGGACCTCTGAGAAGCACGATTTTCTCAGAGGTCCCCCTGTAAAACTAATCCCGTCCGAATAGGGCTATTGTTGAGTTTTGAAAAAACAAAGCTGTCGCGTGAAGTGATGCCTGTGACTTAGCGTCCACGGTTCTCGCGCTCCGGCTGATTGACGTGAGGGCGTGGTTTTCCAGGGGAACTGCCCATAAAAATAAATTATATGTATGGCTTACCCTTGAAACGTCAGCTGGACCCGTAATCGGAAAAAAAATCCGAAACTTGTATGCAATTGTCGGTTACCGGTCTGGCCGATCATGCATAAAATCGGCCAATTACACTCTCTGGCCGAACGATCGGTGCATCTCTAATTATAATTTAGGTGTATCACCCTAATCGTCATAGTTGTCATATTAAAATCACATGACCAGTCTTACAATTTTTTTTTTAAATAGCTTGAATATAACTGTGCACCCTTTCCTTTATTAGTATACGTGGAACCATGAATATGCGAATTAGTTCATGCCTCTGCTCAATCGCACAAGCTCAGACCATAGATATATATGTACATAGATGCTACACTTTGCAGTTTGAGACACATATGCTGGGGACACACCTAACAAACATTCAGAATACACAGAGTGTTTCTTGCATAAATTATTTTTATCTGTGATTGTAAGCAAAGACTAAGCAGTAAGCACAACTGGAAAAGACTAGTCATGGTCAGTCGTTATGATCAAATTGCATTCATAATCTGTGCGAAAATCATTAGCTGTGTCTCCATTTTATGGCCTGTTTCACACAATGCATATGCACTATTTTTTCAACTCGTTCAACTGTGTCGATGTGATAGGCTGACATAGAAAACTGGGGCGATTTCAAAACGCAGTTTTCAGTCTTTGAAAAATATTCAGCAGTGATGAATTTGTACATGGTTTGTCTTATAGCATATTAAAAACACCACATAGACTAGGGATGCATAATGAGTAATCGCGATTAATCTATAGCAGAATAAAACGCGTTACTTTTTTGTGTAATTAATTAATCTTAATAAACGCGTTAAAGTCCCGGCCCTAATATTTTTATATTAAGTATTTATGTATATATATACTAGTCAACATTTCAAGTGGATCAAAAAAGTTTATCAAAGTTGTCCTAAAACAAGAATGGGTATTAGGGATTGGTTTTTTGTAAACTTTTATTAAAGGTTTTGATCCACTTCGAATGTTGACTAGTGTAATAAATTATACATAAATATACAAATGTATATACACATGTAAACTTTTTTTAAATATATACATGCATGTGTGTGCATTTATCTATACAAAGTTGTGATATGGTGTAAACAAAAACTTTTATTTTGCTATAGATTAATCGTGATTAATCGTTATGCATCCCTAAAATAGACATATAATTTTTATATATATATGATTTTCACCACAGGGGGACTTAAAAAATTGCCCTCAACATGCTCTGCCATTATCTGTTTGCATTTTATAATCATATTTATTCTCCTACATCTCCACGTATTAAGTTTGTTTCAGTTGGCCCACTCTTCATTTTTGTTCATTGTGTTATTTGTTCATTCTTTTTCCGAATAACGCCTTTTGGTCCCAAATCACCAACCCCCTCCAGCTCCAGGTAACTATAGGACAGAGCACACATTACACACATGAGTTTGTGTACGTGTGTGTGTGTTCATATAGGATGTTTGAGCTACACTCCAGCCTCATCGCTTTCATTTGCTGTCTGTCCATAACCACAACTCTACCCTGATCAAGACATGTATTAGATCTAGAAGTTAACAAGGAATAGCTTGCCTATTAATTCATGTGTGTGATTGCTGTGTGTTACTCTCAAATGACTTTAAAGAGTTTAATCACCCAATAATAATCCCTATTTGTTATTTTCTAGTTATGCTAAAGGAGATCTTGACCTGTCCTACATCACCTCCAGAGTAGCAGGTATGAGCTGTTAACACACATGTGGACTGTAGCTTTCAAAGAAATTCAGGATTTTGTAATATAAATGGTTTTTTTATGTGTGTTTGTTGGCAGTCATGTCTTTCCCAGCTGAAGGTGTAGAATCTGCTATCAAGAATAACATCGAAGACGTGCGTTTGTTCCTGGACTCCCGTCACGCGGGTCATTATGCTGTTTATAACCTCACCAAACGCTCCTACAGACCCGCCCGATTTCACAACAGGGTGAGAGCTGATTTTTTTACTTTCTCACATCCAGATAACGGAACGATTACAGCAGTCCTACGCACTTCCTTTTGACTTCATATGACTGGCGTCATTCATGTTTATCAGGACGGTCTGCATATTTAATTAGACAGAAATGCTTTGAGTAATAGTTGTACAATCTGTTCAGTGTTGCATAATAATAATGTTCTTATGTTCCGGTGGCTTAACTGATAGAGCATTGCATTAACACCGCACAAGGTCAGTGATTTCAGGGAACACGCAAAATAATAATACAATATGTGCCTTGTAATGCAATATGTCACTCTGAAATGCATTATCTTTTCATAAAGAATACTACTAAAGTATTCATGAAAATATTTTACTTTTCGTGGCATTAACTAACATTGTGGATTTCCTTAAAGGTGCATCGTGTAACTTTTAAAGACCTTACGAAATTAACTGAATTGTTTTTATTGGCTCTGAATGAGCTGTTTTATCTACATACACCGCAGGTCCCCTTACATGAAGTCGCCACCATTTTTCCACAGTAGTCCTTAACAGACAAGCTGCTTTATAGAGCGTATTTTTCACTATGTTGTCTCAGACGATGACATGTTTGTCCTGTGGTGGCTACAGTAGCTTTTCTATGCGTTTCGAACGGGAGGGGTGAGCTGCGGACTGAGCTGTTGTTTGCAATTCACAATCTCACCACTAGATGCCACAAAAAATTTAATTAATAAAATAAAAAAACTTATGTAATTGTTTCATTGAACAAGTAAATATGTTGTTACATTAACATGGTTATCTCTAAATAGTGAAAGATATTTTGCATATCTATAATTTTATCGGTGTGTAGTAGAATAAAAACATTACGGAGTCAATTTAACTGCAACTGCCACAGCACTTGATATCCAAATTAATTTAAGCAGTTTCATCAATTATCTTATCTTCATCAATTTTGTTCATCAGTTGGGAAAAACAATCACTCCGAAAGTGATCCCAACGATATGATATCTTTATTGATTTAGTTGTGGTTTGAATTCTGCTTAGAAATATTTTTTTGTACTTTATTTTTGTAATTCTCATTATCTTCAATAGTGTGAACTCAGCGGTGAAAGGTCATTCACTTAACGATAATGTTAACTATAACCATATTAGCATCCCCCCCACCGCTGAACGATAACTTGGTTAATTTGCATGCGTGCTGCAGTACTCGTGTAAATTATTTGTGTGTTTAATAATTATGTAAATACACATAGATGCAAGTACATATTTAAGAAATATTTACATGCAAATACAAATTTTTATATTTATATATAATTATAAATACTATATATATAAAATAGTTTTTTTTATTATACATGCATGTTTGTGTATTTATATATACATAACTATTATACACAGTACACACTTATTATGTAAACAAAAGCTTTTATTCTGCAAACGATTATTTGCGATTACTCGCTTTACACCCCCAGTTTAAATATGCTGTTCTTGTTGTTCTTTACAGCGGCTATAGACGGTTTCAGCGGTAAAAACATAAACAAGCCGCTTTCGAGAAAAAAGTAGCTTCCGGTAAACTGCGCTAAGAGTAAATAACAACAAAGTCCTTTTAATGCAAAAATAAACAACACAACCAAAACATTTGTTATTTTCAATTAGGTATTTCTTCACTGTAAAACCAAACAGTAGAACTAACTTATAATAGAAAGTACCTGGTACTCAAAATGTGCCAAAAAGTTTAGCTAACTATTATTTTTGAGTTCATTCAACATCAATCATAGATTTAAGTTAACAGTAAATATTTTTTTGAGTTTTTACAACTACACCAAAGGTAAAGAGTTTAGGGAACTTGAAAAGTAGATTCAACCATAATTAAATATTTTAAGTCAAACGCCCTCTAGTGGTGGTTTTTACCAAAAAGTGACATCATCATTGAAAGGGCACTCAGACGTGTTTTAAACGGATGAATTTGCTCTTGGATGCAAATAATTACAAACTTTTGGTGGTTGCGATGAGTTCAATTTGCCAGGTAAGCTAAGAAAGAGTCTGTCACTGCAAATTTACTTCATTTTAAAGTTAAATCAACACCATTGGTTGAGGAGGTTCAGTTCCCAGCATGCTTTGCATGAGCCGGCAAAAAGAGAGCATTTTTTGAAATTAAGTGATATTTTATGTGTTTTTTAGTAAACAAAAAGACTCAGTAGTGTTAAACATTTATGTATGTTAGAGATTTAGAAAAGTTTGCTATTTTTTTAGTTTTGTGCTTACCATTGTTCAGAAGTGTAGTGCCTGTGCTTAGGCTTTAGGTCAATATTGTGTTGCTTTATCATATAAATAATACCTATGTGAAATTCAGCACTGAGCTCAGTCTCAACACACTTTCACTGGTATCAAATTTTCATGAGTCACATGATATGTTTCTGTGATTTGTGAACAAAATTAAATGGTAGTTAGTTTACTTGAATATTTTGAGTACTCTGAACTTGTCGGGTTTTACAGTGTTCTGTTGCCACAAAATATTTAAGTTAAACTACTACTACAATTTAAGTTACGTTAATTATATAATTTAATTTATATAAGACTTATCTAAGTTTAGATAAATAAAATTTTTTGATTTGAATTGAAGTTGTCAGTACTCAACACTTTTAAGTTGGCAAACTTAGAAAAATAGTGGCAATCAGTTGCCTAAATTTTTTTGAGTTAGTAGAACTTATCCGGGTTTACAGTGTTTAAAAGTTCAGTTTAGCTACTGGTCAGACCATTAAACAAACAGATACCGGAAGGTGTTATGGACCTCAGCAAAGAGCTTCTCTACAGTGTGGTCTGTCATTTCAAATACGCAAGCAATTAAAATTTTAATAGATTTGATTGGCTTAGAAAAAATCATTCCGAAGTGATCGTTCCATGTATCCTTATCGCTATAGTTGTGGTGTGAAATCCATTATTCTCTTTAATATTTTTTTTTTATATAGTTATCGTCGATAGTGTGAACGGCCCTTAAGATCTGTTATCATGACATGTTCACTGAAGTCTTTCATTCATGAAAAACCAGCCCGAATATCAGTGTCAAATTTTAAACACATTCTTGCATAAATCGTGATTTTAAATTGAAAGCATTAATGTTTTTTATAGAAATTGGTTCGGTTTAGTTCTAGTCATGTGATGTTTGTGATTTTGTGTGTTGTAGGTATCTGAGTGTGGTTGGCAGCCGAGGCGAGCTCCTACTTTAAAGAACTTATACAGTATATGTAAGAACATGCATCAGTGGCTCAAGCAGGACCAGAGGAACATTTGTATCGTGCACTGTTTGGTGAGTACATACATACACGGATACGGTTGTTGGATTTTTTATGAAAATAAACCACATTCCTTTGGTTGAAAGACACAAAATAGCTAATAATATTGTACAATCATCTTCATAATTTTGTGTGTTTTTTATGTAGGATGGGCGGGCCGCCTCAGCTGTCGTGGTTTGTTCGTTCCTCTGCTTCTGCCGCTTGTTCTCCACGGCCGAGGCTGCCGTTTACATGTTCAGCATGAAGCGATGCCCACCGGGTATCTCGCCTTCACACAAACGGTAACAAGTTCCTCATTCACTTTCTAGGTAAACCAAAAAAAACCCCTCATCACCTTTAAATGAACGCGCTCTTGAATGTATGTGGCAGAAATAGACTAAATAAAAAAGCAAGACATCTGCGTGAGCACGAGCGCAGGTGCTTTTGAGAAAGCTTTGAAGGTGCTGCTAATGTCACTTCCTGCCGCAGCTGTAACCTCACCGGTCGTTCGGCTCACCAGGAGTTTCTGGCGAACTCTGCAGGCTCCTGTGAATCTTTTGATTCTAACCAAGTGTGAAAGCGAGCGGTTTCTGGAGCCGATAACGTGACTCTGTCAGCAAACCTGGAAGGAAGTGACCCGACTCAGAAAGAACATTCAGTTCTCTTGTTCAGCACATATGAAGATCAGTAGATTGCTAGCAGGGTTAGGTTGAAGTTGCACATGCAAGAAGTGCAAAGCCAATACATTTTTACATTTGGAGAAGAAAATATGTTCTGGATGCTTTCCAGGACATTGCTAAAGCCTTTAGGTTGCTTGGTTGTTGCAGATATGTAGGGCTTTACTTTATCTTCTCTCTTATAAGTCTTTACTTGTTAGCAGATTTTCTCAGGGACAGGATTTTGTTAAAAACCTTGTGTTATATAAACATCAGTGAAAGTGATGATTCGTTTATAAGTCAATAATAATGACGTTTTGCATGTGAAGAAGTTATCACACCTTTGTTATCTCTAGATGCGTGATGAGGATGTGGGGTTAGGGCAAGAGATACAGAATAGATCTTAATGACCGTATTTAGTCTTCAATGTTCATGAGAATGAGATCAAACATTGCTTCCCAGACAAAAAAGCATGATACTGATTAGGCAGTAACTGGTTATTAGTTAGTAGTTTATTAAGGTATTCACCCAAAAATAAAATAATTACACCATGATTTACTCACTCTCAAGTTACCCTCGATGTATACGTTTGAGTGCGTTTTCAGCACATGTTGTGGGACGGTGTGTATAAAATGTAGTGACGAACGCGGAACGAATCACGGATAGACGCAAGAGCGAACCATTTTAAGTACGCTACGTCCTACAGCATGCGCTGGAAATGCACTCTCACGTTTTTATGGACTTTAAAGGCGGAGTGCATAATGTTTGAAAGCCAATGTTGCTATTTGAAATCCCCTTAACATACACGCCCCTACCCCAATAGAATCTGGACCTTCTTTTGATAGACCTCCCATACATTCGCAACCCAGGCAAGGATGTCGGTTAGTAGACACGCCCCTTACTGCTGATTGGCTACAAGTGTGTTTTGGTACTCGGCCCGACTCCCTTTTCCAAAGCGTTTTTTAAACATTGTGCACTCCGCCTTTAAATCATAAACACCATTTACTACCATTATTATAAACATTCAGGACATTTTCTAATATAACTCTTATATGATTGTGTCTGTCTGAAAAAAGATAATCATATAAATTGAGGATGAATTGTGGGTGAGTAAATTATGTGGTAATTTTCATTTTTGGCTGAACTATCATTTAAGGTGTTGTGTATTCTCATAATGGTATCTCTTTGGAATTAAAGGTTGGTTGAAACTAGGGATACTAAACAATTAATCGCGATTAATTGTTAGCAGAATAAAAGTTTTTGTTTACATCATATGTGTGTGTGAACTGTGTATAATAAATTTGTATAAATAAATGTACACACATGCATGTATATGTTTTAGAAATGTTTACATGTGTATATACATTTGTATATTTATGTATAATTTATATTATCTATAAATATAAATACTTAATATATAAAAAAAAAAATTCTTAAAATTATTCATGAATGTGTTCATATATATATATATATATATATATATATATATATACATACATACATACATACATACATACATACATACATACATACATACATACATACATATATATATATATATATATATATATATATATATATATATATATATATATATATATATATATATATATATATATATATATATATATATATATATATATATACATATTTATTATACACAGTTTACACACATATGTGATGTAAACAAAAACTTTTATTCTGCTAACGATTAATCGCGATTAATTGTTTAGCACCCCTAGTTAAAACTCAGCTTTAAAACTTGTAATTCATGTCACATTGTTTCTGCTTCAGAAGAAAGATGCATCTCAGTGCTGATGCTTTTCCAAGCAGTTGAATTTGTGTCATATCGATGTTTTAAAGGAAAGTGGCAAACCTGCTCAGGTCAATGAGTCAGAATAATGGTAAAAATAATCATGCAACGTAAAAATTTAATCGGTTTTCGTTAGGGGTGGGTATTGGCAAGGGCCATACCTAGTTTTGACAAACATGCCTTACTAAAAATATTACTGGCGTGCATTTTGAGGCAAAACAAAGGGCACTGATGTATTTTAAGATATGTCAGTGCAAGTTGTTTTTCCGTTTGGACAGCTCTTATTTTTATTTTAGTCTAGGACTAGTCTAATCCCTGTCCGGGAAACCGCCCAACATGTTTCAGAAGGCATGCACTTGTGACATTAAGTAAATTAATATTGAAACGTTTATATACAGCGGCATGTCAATAACTTTTATAGTGACAAATCTTTTGTCATGCAAGAACAAATGATATCTTAAAAGGATAGTTCACCCAAAAATGAAAATAATGTCATTAACGACTCACCATCATGTCGTTACGAACTCGTAAGACCTGCGTTAATCTTCGGAACACAGTTTAAGATGTTTTATATTTAGTCCGAGAGCTTGTTGACCCTTTAACTGAAAATCTTTGTACGGTATACTGTCCATGTCCAGAAAGATGATAAAACATCATCAAAGTAGTCCAAGTGACATCAGTGGGTCAGTAAGAATGTGTTGAAGCATCGAAAATACATTTTGGTCCAAAAAAATAACAAAAATTACGACTTCATTCATATTAGCATTGTCTTTTCTTCTGTACGACACGGATGGCGTGTGTTATCTGGTGCGCCCCAGCTGTTTTTTTTTTGGTGGTTGTTTTTTGTAAGCCCGGCCTTCGTTTACAGTCTGAGGGAGACACACATTGTAAGTTTGAAAAAAAACTTGGCAAACATGTCTGAGGATAACACTTCAGTCGCGTCACTGCAGTCATGTGACTTTAGTCTCGCGCATGCGCTTCACAACAGACGCGGAAGAGACGACAATGCTGAATAAAGTCGTAATTTTTGTTATTTTTGGACCAAAATGTTCCGATTAGATTTTCAATGAAGGGTCAACAAGCTCTCTGACTAAATCTAAAACATCTTAAACTGTGTTCTGAAGATGAACGGAGGTCTTACGAGTTTGGAACGACATGATGGTGAGTCGTTAATGACATTATTTTCATTTTTGGGTGAACTATCCTTTTAAGATCTCATTGGTTCTTGCATGACAAAAGATTTGTTATCTAAAAACCAGTCACCATAAGTTATTGACATGCCGCTGTATTTTACTGCTAATATATGTTTTGGTGTTGATTCTTTCCCCCTGTAGTGGATAATTTTATCACTTAAAACTCATCTTTGAGCATCATAATAGCATATGAAACGTATTCACGCTTTAAAACAGTTTAAATGTAATTCTACACCCTCGCCTCATTTAGTATACGCAGATCTATGCAAATTAGTCCCCACCTTTACTAAATCGCACAGCTTGGAACAAAGATATTAATGCCAGTTAGTCCCCACCTCCTTTTTTGCACCACCTCCGACCATAGATATATATGTACATAGATGCTGCATTCGGCAGTTTCAGACACATGACTGGAAAGTCTGGTTTCACACAATGCATACGTGAGCTATGCATTTGCAGCACTTATTTTTTATTGCTGATGTGAACAGGTTAATATGAGAAGTTATTAACCCACTCAGTTTTTGGGTGGATTATTCCTTTATATGTTGCTTTGTTCAGAATATGTGTGTGTCAAGACTCAATGTAATTTATTGGTTTTTAATCAATGATTGTTTGTCTTGGGATCTAGGTATATTGAATACATGTGTGATATGATGGCAGAAGAGCCCATAATCCCCCACAGCAAGCCAATCACCATCCGTTCCGTCGCCATGACGCCCGTACCACTCTTTAATAAGCAGCGTAATGGCTGCCGGCCATTTTGTGAGGTCTATGTTGGCGATGAACGCGTCGCCACCACCTCGCTGGAATATGACCGGATGAGGTAAGTCCTTTAACTTATGGAGGTTTTGTTATGCTAGATATCAGGGTATCAGTGAGCCTGCCTGCTACCTGTGTCTAATGTCTTATTTTGTCATTTTTGCCGCTTTATTTTGTTTTTGCAGTGATTTTAGGATGGAGGACGCTCGAGCTGAGATTCCTCTGAACATCACCGTGCAGGGAGATGTACTAATAGTGATCTATCACGCTCGTGCCACGCTAGGTGGACGTCTGCAGGCCAAAGTAAGATCAGGCTGTAGATCAGCAAAAAGATCATTTTAAACCCCGATTGTAAGGCCTGTGTTGATACAAAATGTTAACATGTATTGTGGTTTTTGCAGATGGCCTCCATGAAAATGTTTCAAATTCAGTTCCATACGGGGTTCGTGCCCAGAAATGCCTCCACTGTCAAATTTGCAAAGTGAGACTCAGGATTATAAATATATTTCTCTTATATGTAATAACCTTCATGCAGAGCATTTCCATTAAAATTGTGTTTGCATGCGTGTTTGCAGGTATGATCTTGATGCGTGTGACATCCAGGAGAAATATCCCGATCTCTTCCAAGTGCATGTAAATGTGGAGGTGGAGCCTCAGGATCGCCCTAGCAACAAGAGCCCGCCCTGGGAAAGCTTTTCCACCAAAGGACTCAATCCCAAGATCCTTTTCTCTAGCCGAGATGAACAGCAGGAGATCCTCACAAAGTTTGGTGAGTTTACAATTTACATTTTTTGTGTTATTTATTATAATTTCTCGATTGCATTGATGTTACGATCTCAAGTCCCTTTACGGTTACTGTAGCTCAGTTGTGTCGTAAGTCACATGCGTATATTTGTAGCAAAAGAAAACAATACAATTAGGGGTATCGATTTTTCTTTTATACCAAAAATCATTAGGATATTAAGTAAAGATCATGTTTAATAAAGATATTTTGTAAATTTATAAATATGGGTCAATGACGTGACGTTAATTTTTTTGTCTGTATGATTCAATTAAATGTGAAAGGGTTAAAATTTCAAAATAAATTTGCAGATTACTTGCATACATTCTCTTTTTTTTTGCGGACCAAGTCTAAAATTTCTGGTTTTAAATATTTGGGGGGATAATTGCAAAATTAAAAAAAAAAAATTAGAAATAACTAATAAAATGATATTTTAAAAAAAATGTATGATTACGCTTACATGCCATCAAGGTGGATAAAAAATGTATATTTTTCTTTCTTTGGTGCAATTGGCGGTTACACCATTTGACATTTTCAGGTCCATTCAGTCATACCTTTCATAAAAATAGTGCAAATGTAAAAAATTGTATTGCATAAAATCAACATAAATACACTATGTGCATTAAAATAAACCTGATGCATGCTTTTAAAACAAGTTTTTTAGAAAGATTTCTCATCATGCCACACCGTTTTTGTCACTGACCCATATATCAAAACTTTACTTTTGTAAGACTTTGCTAAGGACTTTATTTAGACAACATTAAAGGTGATTTTCTCAATATTTAGATTTTTTTTGCCTCCTCAGATTCCAGATTTTCAAATAGTTGTATGTTGGCCAAATGTTGTCCTATCCTTTGATCCATAGATCAAAAGCTTATTTGTTCAGCTTTCAGATGACGTATAAATCTCAATTACCCTTATGACTGGTTTTCTGGTACAGTGTTACAATTGGTTAAGCAAGGTGCTCACAACCAAATGTCAGGGGTTTAATAGCCAGGAAACTCATATACTGATAATAAAAAATGTATACTGTAGCTTGAATGCACTGCAAGTCAATTTGGATAAAAGCATCCACCAAATGCGCAAATTTAAAATGTTAATGTAAAAAAAAATCGATAGTGTCTTTATTTTATTCTGTGATTTTTATTTTACCTTTGGCACGCTCAAATTTTCAATTGTCAATTACATTTCTCAGGTAAACCAGAGCTTCCACGACAGCCCGGTTCTACCGCCTGTTATGCCTCTGAACCCTCAATGCCCGAATCCTTACCTGAGGATCCACACACAGAATCGGACTCACCGTCCCCTCAAAGCACCGACTCCAACGCCAACAACTTCTTCCAAACGCTGGACTGGGAAGGTAAACAAAACGGCCGAAGCCGTTGTTTTATTATACACAATTTACAAGTGTTTGGACATAAATGGGTGATTCTCACAAAATCCAGATTTAGAAGGTGTCCAGGATCAGAATTTTTAAAAAGTTCTTGAAGCCAATTTTTTATGCACATATAAGATTAAGGTCTGAACTTATTATAACCATTATTTTTGAGGATTTAAAACATATTTTCTATAAATTCTATTTATTTATTTAATTTTTTTAGATTATCATTATCAAAAATGATCATTACCGCAACATGATATTACATTAAATATATGCATTTACAAACTCATGTTTCGGTAATGAGAACTAAAAAGTTGTGTAGGTACTATGACAAACAAAATTTCAACTTTTATCTGGAGAGAAAAAATAAGAACTGCTTACCTGGTAGCCATCTTGTGTGTCACAATCAATTATGTCCCTTACAATAATTGTTAGTTCCTTGAGGGCTTAAAAAATGATTGAAAATTGTTGCGGATGATGAGAAAATTGGTCTTGGACACATTTATATTCCTTATTATTGTCTCTACATTTACCAATGATCATCAAATACCACATGTTTCTTTACTGTAAATGTTTATAGTATAACATGCACTGAAGCTTTTTATTATTTTATTTTTTTTATTATAAATATTTCCATGTCAAAGAACCCAAATCCAGTCATGGACACATTTCGGTAATGAAAATGTTCCCCTTAAATGTGCAAAAACAACACAGTTAGTATGTATGATGTCATTTGAAATCATGTGCAAAATAGTACACAAAGAGATGTTTGTATATGCTTCTTATTTTGATAGCATTTACTTTTTTATCAAAGTGTTTCATGACACCTCATAAGTCTTATTTCGCGAGAATCACCCAAATGTGTGTTGGCAGTGTGTGAACACAACAACCATACAATGAAAAAATCCAACCTCTTCTTTTTTAATCCCTGTTAAACCAAAGCAGTCCTACTGGTCATGCTGTTTTGATTCTCCTGTTAATGTGATGTCACACTGATAAAGCACCTCCCACGGCCACTGACTTACTGGTTAATCTTACTCAAAACTTTTCTAAATTTTATTTTTTTACCACACTGCAGCGCTAATGTGCCTAAATATAATATTGACTCAAGACTGTATTCACAGGAATCACATCTATTTTTACCCAAAAAACGCTCACTGTCTGTTGGTAAGCGAGTGAGAAGCAGTAGCTCATTTGCATTTAAAGGTACACAGATGAAAGCGGGACTTTTTTGCTCCCTTCCAAGTAGGGGCATTTTGGACATGCTATAATAAATGATCTGTGAGGTTTTTTGAGCTGAAACTTCACATACACATTCAAGACTTATATTACATCTTGTTAAAATGTGCATAATATGTTCTCTTGTACTCAGTTCTGGTTTTGTTCTGTATTTTGTTTAGATGGCGGTAGGCAATACGATCACCCTGACAGCCAGTTAGATGAGCAGGATGATTTGAGCGCTGGTGGGTCAGAGGAGGAGTCGGTGTCTTACTCCGCCCCTGCTGATATGACTCTATCACGAGACACCAGCGAACCTCTATTTGACGCAGATTTTACAACCACACCACCCGATCCCCAGCCTGACACAGAGGATCTGCTCGGCCTGAATTCTGACCTTTGCCCTCCGGCGATGACCCCTCAACCAGGCATCGCTGCTGAGCCGGGCCTGAAGAGTTCTGCCAGTAACAGCGATCTTCTGAACGACCTCTTTGCTCCACCACCCAACACTATGCCTGCAGTAAGCACAGAAGATCTGATAGGTGAAGGTACTGGAGAAGATTTCTTCTTCACCAGCACACAGTCAACACAGAGTCAAGCAGCACCGACGGCCACTAAAGGTAAGAACGAGTGTTTGTGTTGACAAAATGTGTTTTAACTCACACATAATGTAAAAAGGATGCAGGTTCGAACCCCAGGTCTCCATTGTTGATCACTTTGGAATAAAGCATCTGTTAAACATTTTATAGGTGCATTGTGTAACTTTTAGGAGGATCTCTTGACAGAAATGCTATATAATATACATTTATACATAAAGACCTTAATGTTTTTTTTTTACTTAAAATAAGAGGTTTTTATCTACATACACAGCGTGTCCCCCTACATGGAAGTCTGCATTTCGCACCACCATGTTTCTACGCAGTCTACTCTTTAGTCACTACATTGTCTCAGACGATGACGTGTTTGTCCTGTGGTGGCTACCGTAGCTTCTCTGTGCGTTTCGTAAGGGAGGGGTGAGCTGTGGACTGAGCCGTTGGTTGCAATTCACAGTCTCACCTCTAGATGCCTCTACAAATATACACATTGGACCTTTAAATGTAAATCAGGAAAGATAAGGGCAATTATTATTATTTATTATTATATTAAAGTTGATGACATATTGAAAGTTACATAATAGGGGAGAGCAGGGCACAACCTAACGCTTTTTGGTTTTGCTCAATCATTAAATAAATATTTGAGTTTGATACATTATATTTTTACACAAGCAACACACACATCTCTGCTACAAATGAACATTTGAAGTTTTTTTCTAGTACTTATCATTCTTGGACAATTACACCAAACGTGACAGAAGTGCAAACTTTACCCCATAGGTGGGGTTCATTGTAACAGGCAGGGGGTTAGTTGTAACACTTGCTAAAAATTAAGTTTGCAGGCAAATATTTCAATACTATTTTGTCTATAAATTTGAATTGGTTATTGTTTATATATCTGTCTATAATAGACAGGTATCTACACTATTCATCCCTCATTTAACCATAGTTCAATTATAAATGTATACAAATGTCAAATTATGACAAAATAAAAACATTTTATATGTGACTCAGTCTGTAATAATCATACTACAGTTTCAAAATCAAATTCTTTAGCCATTCATTTCATTATGAATTCAATCTTTGACGTGACCTTAACTCTTTCACCGCCAGCATTTTTAAAAAAAAGTTGCCAGCCAGCGCCAGCGTTTTTCATGATTTTCACCAAAGTTTAATGCCTTCCAGAAAATGTTCTTCTTTAAATATATAAACATACAATATACCAAATGAAAGAACAGACCCTCTGCTTTCAAACAAAAAAAACCGTTTCATCCTACCTTTAGTGGTTCTTTTGCAATCAGCTTTTGAATATGGGTAGGTTTTTGCAAAAACACCATATTTTGAGCAAAAAGTAGAGATAATTCAATTTTTATGACGGACTTTTCATAGAGATCCCATTCAGAGCGATCTTTAAAACAGACACGGACATGCAGCAGCTTGCCATAGGGCAATACTTCCGGTTTTAAAAAGTTGCGGAAGGGCGCCACCTGGTGGATAATAGTATTGCGGAAAGACGGAAAATCTCGTCATTGGCGGGGAAGCGTTTTCTCTTAATTGACGAGATATCTCGTCAATGGCGGGGAAAGAGTTAATCAATCAATATTAAAGATATGAACAAAAATAAATTTTGACACAATTTTTGATAAGACAGGCACAGTTTTGTGAGCCAGCAATCATTCGTGTGTAGCCTATTTAAAACAACGACAAGAGTTACGCTAACGTTAGCATAACACAACGTTACAATATTTTCAAGCCCACCAAAAAAGTTGCTGAAATATTTTAAAATGATGCTATTTTAGTCAACAAGACTCTGAATAATATGACATAACATTGGTTTTGGTATTTTACAAAACCAACTCAGAAACCAAAAAAAAAAAACATGATGAAAAAATTTACTTACATGCCACCAAAACACTTGCAATCAATAACTCTATGGAAAAACATTGTACCTTTCCAAAAAAAATTGCGGGTAACCGTCTTTTGGCAGTGTGAAAAAATACCGGAAAAACAAATTGCTCAACCCTGTGCAACAATGTAAACAGTCTGTGTTACAACTAACCCCGAGTTTGTTTGTGTGCCCCGCACTCCCTTATACTTAGAAGTGAATGAATGGAATTTCAGATTTTTATTTTATGAAGTTTTTGTGTCCGCTCTAAAGGATTGTTTTCTTGTATTACAATCACTTTATCACAGCAGACTTCTTCGACCCTTTTGGTGTAGCATCAGGATCTTCAGAATCAGATCTGTTTGGTGATCTCCTGGGTTCAGACGGTGGCAGCAGTGGATTCAAAGCTCCACCTCCTGGATCCAACTCCAGCCTCTTCAACCTCAGTGAGTTTTTATTACAGATCAGGACAAGTAGGGCTGTTAAATATAATCATAGTTACGATGCATCATGATTTTAATATGAACGATTACTGCATTGATTCATAATATATTGAAACAAATAATCAATCATTTAAAAATGCAGTGGGCTCTCTCTCTCTCTCCCCCCCTCTCTCTCTCTCTCTCGTGCTGCGAACACACCAAACAAGAAGCCTTGCGTTCTTCGCTCTTGATTACTTGCAGGATTTAAATTCGTGTCATGCTAATTTTTTGCTTGAGTTGAATATTTTCAACTTGCGCAAAGACACATTTGAGGCGAATAGCACACGCTTTCACGGCAAAAGTGCTGCCCAAATTGCGTCATTCGCATAGCCCTGCACGAAATCAAGTCTATTCGCATCTTTGCATTGACTTTGAATGAGACAGTAATATAAAAAAATTTAATGCTGTTAAATAAAAAATTGAGGATGCAATGCAACGAGATGTCGGAGTGAATCAAATCGTTGACATTCTACTGAATCGTGAGACCAATGATGATTCACAAATCAAAGTTTCATTGTTGATTGAGTTGCTGACCATTTAAAAATATTGATTGATTAAACTTTAATAGATAAGTTAGCTGGAGAGACCCCTAAGATGACATCATCGGCAAGTCAGCCTGATCTGTTGGGTGGATGGGATAACTGGAGCACAGGAGGAACCAGCACATCCACTAACATGACCAATACTGCCAGCAAACCTGCCATGAGTGGTAATCAATCACAGATCTTCAATCGATCTGAAATCAAATCAATCAATCAATCAAGTCTTTCTTACTGAATCTTGTGTACAGTGTAAATTTATCTCTGCCATTACTGTCATCCATCAAGTGAATCACTAACAAATCACCTTTTTAAAGTTTCCGATCTAATCATATTTTTTATCAAAAAGCGACTAACAGTGCATCTTAGTTTGTTTGTGCTTTCCCTGGGATTAAACCCATAACCGTTTTTAAGTGTCAATACCGTGTTGAGCATCCTGTCATGTATGTGTCTAACTCATATTGTTTGTTTGTTTAGCCTCAGGAGTCTCTACGTTCTCCAAGGCCAAATCTCAAAGCTTCGACCCGTTCGCAGACCTTGCCAACCTGAGTTCAACACTGCCTGGTGAGAAGTTTAACAGTGTACATTTGTGTGGACACCTTACACAGATTTCACTCATTTAAATCGGGTTAACTCATCTTCACTGTCAACTAACAAGCTGGTTTCTGTTTAGGCTCATCCAGTGCTGGATTCGCTGGCTCGGGTTTTAAAACGGCGCCCTCTGCTGATGTCCCAAAGAACGGAAATCAGCAGTGGCAGCAGACCTCTCGGCCTTCCTCCGGTCCGGCTAAACCATGGATGCCTCTGAACTCGGCTCACAAACCTAAAACCCAACCCTCCAAACCTGCCGGCCAACCGGCTAAACCCAACTACAACCCCACTTTCAGTGTGATTGGTGGACGAGAGGAAAGGGGAATCAGGGGGCTGGGCTATGGTAAGGCTTTCCAACGTCCTTTTAAAGAAGTCTTTGTACTTTTCTTTGTTGAGCTTTATTACTGTTTGTTACTGTTTTTTTTATTTGTATGATTAGAATTGGATACAAAACAAATGACACAGACATGAATGACATACGTGCACTTAAACCTAATGTGTTTTTTGTCTCCATTAGGTCCAAAGCCTAAAGTGAAAGAGGATGACTTTGGGGATCTTCTGTCCACACAGGGTTTTAACTATAAATCTGATAGAAAGGGTCCCAGGACCATCGCTGAAATGAGAAAACAGGAGCTGTCTAGAGACATGGATCCTCTCAAACTTCAGGTATAGCAGCCAGAGTCCTGCACGCGACAGTTTTGCTCTTCTCTGATTGGCCTAAGATGTTTCTCTGTATATTTAAAATATTTTAGTACCCTTGTATTCCTGGTGTTCAGAAAAATATGGAAATTTCAACTAATTTCAAAGGGAAATGGTGGTCTTGAATTTCTCAAGTGCATTAGGGAATGTGCTATGACCTTGATCATGATGGTTTTTGTTATATATTAGATCATAGAATGGATTGAAGGAAAGGAACGAAACATCCGAGCGTTGCTCTCCACGCTGCACACGGTCTTATGGGAGGGAGAAACCCGATGGAGACCTGTAAACATGGCTGATCTGGTCACACCTGACCAGGTGAAGAGAGTCTACAGGAAAGCGGTGCTGGTTGTGCACCCAGACAAGGTATATTATAATACACCACAAAATGCTTTATATATATACCACTTACCAATCTCTGTCCTAAATTGAAGAATTTGGTGCTATAAGAAATGTATGTGACCCTGGACCACAAACCTATAAGTCACACGTGTATATTTGTAGCAATAGCCAACAATACATTATATGGGGCAAAATTATCATTGTTAAAGGATTAGTCCATTTTCTTAAAAAAAAAAAATCCAGATAATTTACTCATCACCATGTCATCCAAAATGTTGATGTCTTTCTTTGTTCAGTCGAGAAGAAATTATGTTTTTTGAGGAAAAATTCCAGGATTTTTCTCATTTTAATGGATTTTAATGGACCCCAACACTTAACAGTTTTAATGCAGTTTAAAATTGCAATTTCAACGGAGTTTCAAAGGACTCTAAACGATCCCAAATGAGGCGTAAGGGTCTTATCTAGTGAAACGATTGTCATTTTTGCCAAGGAAAATAAAAATATGCACTTTTAAACCACAACTTCTCGTCTATCTCCGGTCCTGTGACATGCCAGCTTGACCTCACGCAATACGTCATCACGTCAAGAGGTCACGGATGACGAATGCAGAGGCCCTTATGCCTCGATTGGGATCGTTTAGAGTCCTTTGAAAATGCACGTTTAAACTGCATTAAAACTGTTACGTGTTGGGGTTCATTAAAGTCCATTAAAATAAGAAAAATCCTGGAATGTCATCAACATGTCAAAATGGCAAAAATCATTAGGATATTAAGTAAAGATCATGTTCCATGAATATATTTTGTATATTTCCTAACATAAATATTTTTAAAATCATTAGTGTTGCTGAGGACTTCATTTGGACAACTTTAACTCTTTCCCCGCCATTGACGAGTTATCTCGTCAGTTAAGATAAAACATGTTCCAGATGAATTTTTATGTTAATCTGCCACCAGATGGCACACTTACCCAATTTATGAAAAAACTGAAGCAAAAACATTATTTACTAATTTTAAACTCTGTGTATGTTTTGATGATCATTCTGAATCTGATCTCTAACAAAATTCCTTCACAAAAATGCAATTATTTTAGCTTTTTGTTAAAAAATTATTTTTAAAGAAAAATACCCATATTTAAAAGTTCAAAGGCAGAGAAAAAAAATAAAGATAGGATGAATGTTTTTTTTTTTCTGTTTTGTTTGTTTGTTTGAGAGCAGAGGGTCTGTTCTTTCATTTGATATATTTGTACGTTTTATATTTTAAAAGAAACTTTTCCTGGAAGGCATTTTGTCAAACTTTTGTGAAAATCACAAAAAAATGCTGGCGGGCAACTTTTCAAAAAATAGCTGGCGGGGAATGAGTTAAAAGGCGATATTTTCAATATTTAGATTTTTTTTTGCCCCCTTAAATTCCAGATTTTCAAATAGTCGTATCAATCGTACATTAATGGAAAGCTTCTTTATTCAGCTATCATGTATAAATCTCAATTGAAAAATAAAATGATTGGTTTTGTGGTCCATGATGGATGAATGGATAGCTCAAAAATGTAACATTATTTGTGGCCATTAAGCATTTTAATGGATTATCCTGATTAATTTAATAATCATTTTTAACTCAACCTTTTTTTTTGCCCGGCAGCATTTTTTTGTGATTTTCACAGAAGTTTCACAAAATACCTTAAAGGAAAATTTTCTTCTAAAAATATATAAACATAAAAATAGATCAAATGAAAGAACAGACCCTCTGCTTTCAAACAACAAACAAATTAGTAAAAAAAAATTTTATATTTTTTTTCTCTGATTATAAACTCTTAAATATGTGTAGTTTTTAGTGCTGGGCATAGAATAATCTAGATTAATCTCATACAAGATAAAATTTATTTTATGCATAATATGAGTTTGCGCTGTGTGTAATTATTATGTATTTATAAATACACAAACATTCATGTATGTATTTAAGAAACGTGTGTGTGTGTGTGTGTGTGTGTGTGTGTGTGTGTGTGTGTGTGTGTGTGTGTGTGTGTGTGTGTGTGTGTGTGTGTGTGTGTGTGTGTGTAATTTTTAAATAAATAAATAATATATGAATATAAATAAAAAAAAATTAAATGTGTGTGTATATACGTGTGTGTGTGTGTGTGTGTGTGTGTGTGTGTGTGTGTGTGTGTGTGTGTGTGTGTGTGTGTGTGTGTGTTAAATATACATAATATTTACACACAGCACAAACTCATATATTATGCAAAAAAAGTTTATTTTTTATTCTAGATAAATCTATGTCCAGCACTAGTATTTTTCTTCAAAAATAAAAACAATTTTAGCAAAAAGCTGAAATAATTGCATTTTTGTGAAAGAATTTTGTTAGAGATCAGATTCAGAATGATTATCAAAACATACACATGTGTAAAAGTCAAAAAACATTTTTTTATAAATTGGGTAAGAGCGCCATTTAGTGGATAATTGCAGTATTACAGATTACCATAAAAACTAATCTGGAAGACATTTTTATTTTCATGCAAATGTTTTCTCTTAATTGACGACATAATAGTCGATGGTGGGCAAAGAGTTTACAGTCTTTATGATAACTGCTTGTTTCTGATACCTCACATATTCATAAAGGTCTATGCACATTGATCCCAATCGATGTAAAAATCATTTTCTCATCTCTTCTAGGCGACAGGTCAGCCGTACGAGCACTACGCTAAAATGATCTTTATGGAGCTCAGCGATGCCTGGTCAGAGTTCGAGAACCAAGGATCCAAAGCGCTTTTCTGAGCATGCTCAGTGAGGGTCTGTCAGAAGCAGTGTGCCCCCTATAGGCAGGCTGAGGCACGGCTCCTTCTCTCTTTCTCTCTCTTTCTCTCCATACACCCAGATACACTGCCACTAACCGCAAACATGTGGCTACGAATAAGAGAGATCCTTGAAATAATGGAGGGAAGAGAACAGACCTCTGTTTGTGGAATGGACGGATATAATCTCGACACAAACTGTTACACGATGACGAGAACTGTAACCTGTAGCGTTGGATTCTCTTCATTTAAAAGGGGATCGTGCTATCATCTGTGGCATTTATAGATATAAAACTACACACGCACATTTGAGACTACAATCTGTGCACTTCAAAAGAGTTCGAAAATAGATGGTTGTTGGTCAAAGATTGATTTTATGTCATGCTGTGCATCACTTTTTTCCACATATTTTGAATCTGTGTGGTTTGTCTGCTATAATTGATGTAAATATTCACTTAGCTCTGTGTGTGTGTGTGTGAGAGAGAGAGGATGTGATTGTGTGCGTGCGTGTGTGTGTTTAAGGGTGGACACAGTGTTCAAGCGACTTTGGCACTCCAGGATATGAAGTTTCTGTTGTATTTTCATGACTTTGTCTCAGCACGTTTCTCACTGATCACAAGTGTTATTTCATCTCATCGTGAGGTGCGTTTGTGTGTTGGTGGCTTCAGGGCTCATTTTCAACAGTCCAAAGATGATTTTCAGTAGATAGGAAATTCATAACGTGTCTGGCTTTGCGTCTTTTTTGTTTTTATCTCAAGGACCAATCAGAAATGTCTTTATTTATTATTTCGACAGGTGGAAACTGTACCTACATGGTGACTAATTCAGAGGCAGATTTATAAAGGATTAAGAGGTTTAATGTATACAATTTGCATTTTGCAAACTAAAATCATTCCAAAGCATCTACTAACACGAATGTGCTTTTAAAGATTATTGCTGCCTGGCAGTGTGGAATGTATGATTTTCTGATTTCTTTTCATTTCCTACAACTTATATCCAATCCTACACAAGTTTTATTTGATGTTTCTGTAATCTCAGAATTATGACACTAGCAGCTTTGCATCATCACTTCAGGCCAAATTCAAATGAATGCATTTCAAGATCAGATACAACTTATTAGGGAAGGTATGAGGGGTGAGTTAGGTTTTTTTTACAGTAGCTGCCTATACCAATATTTTTGGTTATGAAACATCAACGACTGAGATGAAATGCTGATTTGAGGTTCAGTAACAAGCCTGCTCTGTCTGTAAGCTGCTGTATTTCTGTACCGGATGCGTACAGTAAGGAGATGATGGAGTTTGGCTTGAAGTCTGCTGGACAAAACCAAAACTTTAAACTGTATTATTGGGTCCTGAGTCTCACCCATCATGTAGCGCAAAACAAACTGGTTGCAGGCAGGACAGAGAGGTTATCGTGTTTTAAAAGAATTGATTACGTTTACAAAAACATCAATGACTTAAAAATGAATTTCTGTATTATGTGAATATATAACTTCTGTAAATGTGAGGAAGTCATGCTGTCAGATTTTGGTAGAGATACCGAATCTTCCTCTTTATTTGGAAAAAAAATTACTTTTCTTTTGCTCGCTCAATATGATGTTCCTCACCAGCTTTCTCCCAACAAAATCATAACACAGTCTTAGATATTTTTGTCAGATTTTCTTTTGTCAGATTTTGACCAATAAACCATAATAATTGTTTGGGTTTAGGCTCTCTCTTATTTAGAATCTGATAATAATGTACATAAACAAATGCTTTGTGTTTGAGCCACTTGGGAAATACACTATTACTTTATAGATTATAGGATAAATCATTGTAAAAATGACCATTACAGATAAAAACACACTGATATAAATTACATAAAATCCCATACACAAAAAAAAAAACACATTTCTCTATCCAGAAATATATTTTCAATATATGCTAAATATATTTTGTTGAAAGTAATGCTCAATTAAATATATTTTTGAATTTGTAAATATAATTAATTTTAACCTTCATATAACAACATACATTTCAAAATGTATTTCAAGGGCAAGCAAATACATTTCTTATAATAAAAAAAGAGTATTCTTTGCTAAAATATATTTTTAATATATGCTAAATAAAAGTTAATTTTATAAAGTATATTTTTGAAGTTGAAAATATATTTAATTTGAATTTTTTTTAACTGTTATGTTTACAGGTTATTTTGAAATATATTTAAAAATATTTTTTGCCGTATTGGATTACAGCTGACATTAAAAAATATTGAACAATTTTAATTATTTTGGAAATAAGTAAAAATGTGGTCTCAGGTTCACGCGCTTTACGCATCAGTTGCGTCAGAATGCGCTCTTTGATTTCATCACTGACCACAATGCTTTTATTATGAAATCCGAACCATCTACCCTTGCCTGTTTAATGAAATAGCGTTTATATAAAAAAAAACTCTACTAAAGAGTACATTACATTAAGTCCTGTTTTACGACCTAGACCTAGGAAGGTGATAAGATTTTACGTATGGTTAAAATAGTTAAACTAAAAGTTGCGCACTAGAAATCTTTACAAAACTACCCACTGAAAATAAATCAAATTTAACAGTCAGCCACGCAGCAAATCTCTCGATCACCAAAACTCTTCTAATCATTTCGGGTTTTAACCGATCATATAAGGAAAATAGACAGGATCACAGAGAGAGAGATCGCTCGCGTGTGAACGGTCGTGTGAAGAAAATCAGCACATTCGGTGTCTTTCAAAATAAAGGTCCTATTATGTAACGCGACACAACGTTCATCAGGTATGTTTTTTTATGGGGTTTTTTTTTTTTTTTGTCGCGGAATTAACTTTTTAATTCATGGTGATACCTTGAATAATAACTTAAAAGACGTAACATTAAAACATTTTCAAAGTATTAAACTATATTATGTTTGGTAAATGTTTTATATATGTTCACGAATTACATAAAATGACAGCTAACATTCAACAAATCTATTTAATAATTATAATTCCTGCACTTTTTGAAATTAGTAAAATATTTGGTCTCAGGTTCACGCAGCTTTACGCATCATTTGCGTCAGAATTCCCTTTATTGATGTCATTACGGACCACAATGCTTTTATTATGTAATTCGAACCCTTACTTTTCCATAGTAGCATTGCCTTTTATTCATAGAATTAGAAAAAGCAAAAATACCTCAACATTAAATAGCCAACAATATTAGTTGCTTAGCAACACATCATTAAATATACAATTTAACAGAATTGTAACTATAGAAAGGTAGAGAAAATAGGTGATTTCGATTTATTTGTATAGTGTATAACTGTATATTGTCACAAAATAATTTGTTAAAAAATATTGCAAATAGTGTCTGACTGACAAAACCTAAACCAAAACTAACAATAGTAAAGCAAATTTTCTGAAGAATAATAAATGGAGGAGCTCATGGATTTCCTCAGACATAAATTTCAACACAGATTGGTTTGAATAGTACAGAATATGTTTGTCAATAATATGAACAATTATTGTATTCTAACACTTCTCAATAAGGTCAGGGCCAAAGCTAATGGATCTCAGATACAAATTGTTCAGTGCAAAGAATAAATAATAGATTTTTGTTACAAAGTGTTCTTCACTCCCTCTTACTTTTGTGCTTTGATCTAAAACAGTAACGTATTATAAGGCACTTACAGATTTTAAAGTAGATGTAGAGGACTACAGTCACAATAGTGAATAGAAAAGCAAACACATCCAGACAGTGGTACTGATACCAGGTAAGATTATGAGCTTCAACACGCAGATGTTTAGCACCTTTATTACGCATGACAAACTCAATCCAGAAAACTGCTTCATCCAGAGGCTTCATCGGTCTGTCATGATGAATCCTGGATAACCGCATAGCATTCTCTTTATATCTGTGGGAAATAAGACAAATGTTGTAATGTTGTGCGGTAAAAACGCATCACATCCGTAAAAATATTTTGAAAACAAAATCACGATGTACGATGAATCAGTCAACCAAAAGTCTTTATCTATTTATTTGTATGATACAGCTGCAAATAAGTATTTGAACACCTGTCTTTCAGCTAGAATTCTAACCCTCAAAGACCTGTTAATCTGCCTTTAAAATCTCCACCTCCACTCCATTTATTATCCTAAATTAGATGCACCTGTTTGAGGTTGTTAGCTGCATAAAGACACCTGTCCACCCCATACAATCAGTAAGAATTCAACTACTAACATGGCCAAGACCAAAGAGCTGTCCAAAGACACTAGAGACAAAATTGTACACCTCCACAAGGCTGGAAAAGACCTACAGGGAAATTGCCAAGCAGCTTGGTGAAAAAGGGTTCACTGTTGGAGCAATCATTAGAAAATGGAAGCAGCTAAACATGACTGTCAATCTCCCTCGGACTGGGGCTCCATGCAAGATCTCACCTTGTGGGGTCTCAATGATCCTAAGAAAGGTGAGAAATCAGCCCAGAACTACACGGGAGGAGCTGGTCAATGACCTGAGAAGAGCTGGGACCACTATTTCCAAGGTTACTGTTGGTAATACACTAAGACATCATGTTTTGAAATCATTCATGGCACGGAAGGTTCCCCTGCTTAAACCAGCACATGTCCAGACCCGTCTTAAGTTTGCCAATGACCATTTGGATGATCCAGAGGAGTCATGGGAGAAAATCAAGTGGTCAGATGAGACCAAAATAGAACTTTTTGGTCATAATTCCACTAAACATGTTTGAAGGAAGAAGAATGATGAGTACCATCCCAAGAACACCATCCCTACTGTGAGGCATGGGGGTGGTAGCATCATGCTTTGGGGGTGTTTTTTCAGCACATGGGACAGGGCGATTGCACTGTATTAGGAGAGGACGACCGGGGCCATGTATTACAAGATTTTGGGGAACAACCCCCTTCCCTCATTTAGAGTATTGAAGATGGGTTGATGCTGGGTCTTCCAACATGACAATGACCCGAAGCACACAGCCAGGATAACCTGGATGACAAGGGAAGTGCGGCTCCTTATCAGAGACCGTAACATTGCATTCAGGTCAGAAGACAGAGCACAGTACAGCTCAGCCAGAGCTAACTTAAAGAAGGGTATTAGGACCGCTAAAGAGGCATATAAAAAGAAAATTGAGGGCTACATCACGGACAACAACCCGCGGCAAGTGTAGTAGGCATTACAGCAGATTACTAACTACAAAGGCCATAACATCTCATCCATCCCCTCTGATGCTACAATGGCAGAGGAATTAAACAGCTTCTTTGCCCGGTTTGAGGCGAATGGACAATCAGTGCCCCCTCCTGTCTTCACCAACACTTCATTATCCCTTCAGGAACATCAGGTGAGGAAAGTACTGAGGGAAGTGAACCCGAGGAAAGCAGCTGGACTCGATGGGGTACTAGGGAAAGTACTCAGGGCCTGTGCAGACCAACTAACTGGGATTCTAACAGAGATTTTCAATATCTCCCTGACCCTAGCCACTGTACCATCCTGCTGGAAATCTGCCATCATTATTCAAGTCCCAAAAACAGCAGCCTGCAAAAGCCCAAACCCAGCTAGCATGTATAATCGGCCCGAGCTCGGCTGCCCTGCGGCAGCTGCGGCTCAGACTCGGCATCGGCGTGTGTTAACCGAGCCGATTGTGCCCCGCAGCTCGCTCTGGCACATTCATTTTTGTTCTGGCTGTAAGCACTGGGCCGATTCATGTTCACCGTAACTGGTAACCCAGCTCTGGCTATATGATCTGGACCACTTTTGGAAATGACTCGGCTTATGTTAAATCAAGGATGGTTTTAATGGATGCCATTCAATGTAGGCGACTTTCTTTAACACAAATGTAGATTTTTAACTCCAACCGTTTTAGTCTGTCCATAACAAAAGACAGTAAAAAACAAAACATGGTCAGACAAATCCAAATTAAACCCTGCTGCTCGTTGATGTCCTAAGACACGAAACGATCGGTTTCTGTGAGAAACCGAACTGTATTATATAATTTATACCTCTAATACGGCGCCTTCTTCTTCTTTTGAGTTTTAATGGCGGGTTGCGAAGCAACGTCATAGTTGCATACTGCCATCTACTGTATCGGATGCACGGCTTGAGGGCTATACAGGGACACCCGAAACCGTAGGTGGCGGTATGCACCTATGAAGTTGCTTCGCAACCCGCCATTAAAACTCTAAAGAAGAAGGTGCTGTGCACGGGCTCATTTGACTACGCATAGTACTGTATTAGAGGTAAAAAAAAATTATATAAATACTGTTCGGCTTCTCGCACAAACCGATCGTTTCGTTTCTTAGGATATCAATGTGTCGTCACGAGCGGCAGGGTTTAATTTGGATTTGTCTGTGCATGTTTTTACTGTCTGAGATTTTGTTACTATTCACATGCATACAGACTGAAACGGTTGGAGTTTACATTTGTGTTGTACTGAAGAAACAAAATCACATACATCTTGGATGGCCTCGGGGTAAGCTGATAAATACAAAAAATTCATTTTAAGATGAATCCCGTACGTTGGCGGCTGTTTTAAACTGGGTGCTCGGCTCCGACCCTTTTGCCAGTATGAAGCCGATTTCAACGGTAACTGCAGAAAGCGTCAGCACGCTCAGCTCATCACTGGAGTAACGTCTGTACAACGGGTGAGATAAAACTCAACGCCTGACTGAATCATCCATTCCCTTTTCGATCCTACGCCATACGTTAAACTTGAGGTAAGTCTTGTGTTCAGTTTCCTTAAAAAGCATCAACATTCACGCTAAGCATAGTTTCAATCGAGTTCCCGTCACATCATATATTAACTCTATTTCGAACTGCTGCTGATTACATGTTGGTTATTATTGATTCGTTCATGTTCCTTTGACATGTTCATGTACTTTTTTCCAGATGAAACAAACATAAAGAATTCATAATTCATTTAAGAATTATTAATTAGGACAACATCAAATTATTTATCATGTCTGAGAAAAGTAGTGCAAATTTTGGATAATATGAAAGTGGCTCCAACTTTTATGGCGCGAACGAAGCTAGCATTGACTAGCTGGGATGTTAAATAATGGGACGCAATTTTTATTAAATGCAATTTACGTGATTAATATTTACAAGCATAGTGTTCTTTGGAAGAAAATTAAGTGGAACAAAATGTTAGCTGGTAGTGCTGTGACAAATCGCAGTTGATCCGAACCACGGTTCGGCTCGCATGTGATTCGCGGATTAATATATACCAGTGTATGGAATGTCACAATTATAGATTTGTGTGTAAACTTAAACATGTCTTGATGGACCCTAATTTATGCACTGTGCAGTTATGCTGGTAGTTGGGTAATGTCATAATGGTTATTGGGTTGGGCTTGGACTAAAAAAGGGAAATTGTAATGGTTTAGTATAATAAGACATTATGTATGGTTTTGTACAATGCTAATCTTTTTTTTCTTTTTTCCTCAGGTAATCTTGCTTTTGCTGTTCTAATATAAACACTGCTCTTAGGTAAGAATGGCTGATCAAATGCATTATTTTAAATCTAATCTGAGACACAAAGCAGTTAAATCGTTGTCTAATTTGCTGCAAGGTATTAAGAACGACAGTAAGCTTGTTGACGATGATCTGACTGATGACTGATATGTGTGATGAGATTAAAACTATGGCTGTGCAAAAAAATCGATACAGCTAACTACCATGATAGTTAGCTGTATCGATAGTGTATCGATATTTCGATCTCTACTGCCGATATTTTAAAAAACATCAAATCCCTCTGTGTGCGTCAAACGACCTCCTCGCCGCTGCTATAGTTGTCACTGTCCAGTTGTCTGCCATATACGGCCATTCGGCCAATGTCTCAGAAGTTAGAGGGAGTGAGAAAATGGCAGAAAATTTAAAAACACCTGCATCTTTCAAAGAGCTGCAGGTGTTCGGCTCTATTTTTTACATTTTTGATTGTATTGTGATACGTATCTTATCATGACCCATGTATCGTGACACGTATCGTATCGGGAGGCCCTTGCCAATACCCAGCCCTAATTAAAACAACTTTTCTTTTAGCACACCACCCATACATGGCACACAAAACAGGTCTTGTGAGGGGGCTGTGCCCACAGGTAGAAATTCTGTAGGTCCACGGGCTTCTCCCCTTTCAGCGAACATCACAGCGCTTAGTCCACCATCGTGGTCTCCAAACTCCATTACCAACAGCCTGAGTGCTACACCTACAGACACCCCAACCCATGCAGCAGCTGGCAGAAGTCAGACATCAGGCCAAACTGGATTTCAAGTAAGAAGGGCGAGATAGCCCATGGAGAGAAAAAAATCACTTTGGTATTAGGGCTGGGTATTGTTTCAGATGTCTCAAATCGATTCAGATACATTAGATCTCAAATTGATTGGATTGCGATTTTCGATTCAATGATTACATTTTCACTGGCCCCACCACAAAAAAAGTAATAAATGAATGAAATAGTTTTTGTAGTTTTTACCCATTTATTCTTGTAATAAGGTTATGACACCCAATATTTTAAATACCAGTGAAAATTAACAATTATCAATTCTATTTTTGATACTACAGCTAAAACTACTAATATAAATTTCATAGATTAAAGACAAGTTAATAGTTGTTAATAAAAATTAAATGCAAGCAATGCAATATAAGTACAATAGAACAAAGATACAAATGAAGAAATCTGTGCATTTCAGGTAGGTCTAACAGTATTTTTCAGATACAGAAATTGAAAAAGTAATCAAATGTAAAATAACACTGCATATCTTCACTAATTAGGATTAACCTTTATTTAATCTGCACAAAGTTACAAATCGTTATTCAGTGAAAAGCAGGGAGTGACTTCCTCTTTTGTAGTTTGATTAACATTTAAAAACACAGACAGGTGAAGGTTACTACCACTTTAAGACTAATGCACGGATCAAATTATGATAGGCAATGAATGCATTCCTTTTCTACTTCTTCTCATAACCGTCTGTTTACTCGCAAAGGCCGGCATTTTTAAAAAAATTTGTGAATTTGCAAGTAGAGAACTAGAATTAATTTCGTAATTTGCACGCTGTCGCACAGCTGTAAGCGCTTCCAGTGTGTGCTCTTCTCACATAGCGCATGCAAGTTCTCTTTCGCTTGAATGCTTAAATTGACAAGGCTTAAAAATGCGTGCAAAATGTAAACTTTTATGATCATGCAGCACTGGCCCAATCGGGACATTGACAGTTCCTTCAACCGGAATGCTTTTCAGATATAATGTAATGAAAATAAATACAGAAAAACGATGAGAATTGATATTGAATTGACCACATTTAAAAAAAAAAAATTCACTTTTTTTGCCTATTCCTATTTGGTATATGTGATGAGATTAAAACATATTTTTCTTTTCTTTTAGCACACCCCACCCTTACATGGCACACAAGTATATGACACACAACACAGGTCTTCTCAGGAGGCTGTGCCTACAGGTAGGAATTATACAAAGTGATCTCTCTCGGTTTACTCTGACATATCTACGTACAATGTTTTGCTAGTAATCTGCTATGCCTGCTTTTTCTTGTGTTCTACAGCAATAGGCTTTATGCCCAGCTGCACTACTTCCTGAACTTCAGCCAGCTCCTTGTTTCCTGTCTGCCATTATTGGACAAACTGATTAATCCAGGTGTGCCTGAGCTTAGTAGTCACAACAACAATAATCAGACACACCTGGATTTATCAGTTTGTCCAGTAATGGCAGACAGGAAACAAGGAGCTTAAAGCCTATTGCTAAGGAGATCCTCATCCAGCTCGATTTTATTAGAGAGCAGCAGTTGCAGACTTCACCCCAGACCCAACACATTTTGGGCTCCCACTTTCAACTATTGAGGAGCTACAATGTTTGTAGGAGACATTAAATAATCCAGATGAGAAGAAGAATTTGGTGAGGTAAATTATGGTTTAATCAGATCATTCCTAAAAGTCAGTCCTCATTTTCACTCATGCTATATTCCTTAAATAACTAATAAGGTACATGTCTTTTTGTTTCAGACTGTGTTTCCTGCAATGGTCGGAGACAAGACTCTTAAAGACACCGTGGGGTGGGTCCTGAAAAAAACAATGAACTCTTCGTGGTGAGACTCATCAATTGAAGTGGGGTCAACTGAACGCCTGCATTCAAAGGGCTCACTTTGAAAAGTGTGGTTTTGGGTGAGTGTCAGTGCTGGAAACGGCACTGTAGTGACATCCCAGGGCTCTACAGTGCGACTGACTCGATCAGTGGCTGGTTGCATAAACCTTTAAGACTAGTCTTAAAAGTTAGTCATTTTTTTTTCTTCAAGACTGATCATAATTGTATTTCTATACTCAAACTCTATTTAAAACATTAACATCATAACATTATCATAAATTGAAATGCATTAATGCTACTTCTGAGCCTCATTAAACAGTCTGTAAATATAACTAAATCCCACATTTCTGTTATATGCCACCTCTGCAGTGCAAAGATGAATTGTGTTGCTACTGATTTCATTTGATTGGTAACTTATTCTTCCTGATTGCCTCTTATTATTCTAACTCAATTTATGAATTTGAAATTTAATAAGGTTAAAATTTTATAGTCAAATATCTCCTTATAATGGGAAGGTGATTTTGTCATTGATCAGAATGTGCTCCTAAATTTTTGAATGTGCTCCTAAACTAAAAAGAAATGTAAGCGTAGAGCCCTGCATCCAAAATAAGTTTTGGTGGTTTTATGAGTAACATCACATGGTCATGCTGACCTCTTCTATCTTTGTTTTTTTTTCAGATGCAGTCCGCCGGAATGCCCTGACCAAAGATAAAACAGAAAAGGAGATAGAGCTCCTCATCACCAGGTGGTCGGTGCTAGCATATGACAGGGATGGTGGCCGAATCCAGACAATAGACAGACAATGAATTAAAATGTTTTAAATTTAAAAATGTTGATTTTTGGAAAATTCGTATTTGAACTGATTGTGTGTGTGTGTGTGTGCACCTGGTAATTATCACGTTGTGTCCCCACAAAGATAGGAATACCAGTATTTTTGTGACCTTGTGTCCCCATGAGGAAACAAGCTTATAAATCAAACAAAATGATGTTTCTTGTAAATGTGAAGTAGGAGAAGGGTTTCTGTGATGGTTGGGTTTAGGGAATGGGGTAGGTAAGGGGAATAAAATATACAGTTTGTATGGTATAAAATGCATTACGTCTATGGAATGTCCCCACAAAACATGGAAACCTGTTTGTGTGTACGAGAGAGAGAGAATGTGTGTTCAAGTGAATAAAAAATGCATTAAACGTGAAATCCTTGTTCTTCCTTGTGTGTTTTATTTTCAGTTAATGTTGCATAATGGTTGCTTAGCAATTTTAGTATTAACCAATCAATAAAATCAATAAATTAAACAAGCCCAAATAAGGAACAGGATTGGAGGGGAGCTTACGTCCTCTCACTCGGGGTTCCGCAATCGGGCCGCGTTAAAACTGAGTGCTCGGCCGTGTCCTCGGGGCGCGTGAAAACCGAGCGCTCGCAGAGCAATCGGACCTAGATTCATGCCGAGGATCGGCCGAGTGTTCCAGCATTAATCGTTCCGATTTCGGCCCGCGCAATTTTTGCTAGCTGGGAATGACTTTAGGCCCATTGCACTTACATCATTGGTCATTAAATGTTTGGAAAGGCTGGTCGCCCAACATATCAAGTCCTGCCTTCCACCATCATTTGACCCTTACCAGTTTGCCTATAGGGCAAACCGCTCTATTGAGGACGCCATTGCCATCACCCTCCACTCTATGCTGAGCCACCTCGAACAACCAGACAGCTATGTAAGACTCCTCTTCATAGATTTTAGCTCAGCATTTAATACAATAATCCCGGACATTTTAATGGAAAAGCTATTGATCTTAAATTTTCCTCCCTCCACCTGTGCTTGGATCAAAGATTTCCTCTCCAACAGATCACAGCAAGTGAGACTTGGTCACTACCTCTCCTCTTCCCTCACACTCAGCACTGGATCCCCCCAAGGATGTGTGTTGAGCCCACTCTTGTACACACTATATACATTTGATTGCTCCTCATCCCACCCTTCTAGAGATGAAACAGAGTACAGAGAGGAGGTACAGCAAATGTCAACATAGTGTTCATTTAACAACCTACAATTGAATACATCAAAAACCAAAGAAATCATCATAGACTTCAAAAACGGAACAGCACTACTCACGCCCCACTCTACCTGAATGGCGTCTGCGTGGAAAGGGTTTCCTCCTTTAAATTTCTAGGAACACACATTTCTGAAGATCTGTCTTGGACCACCAATACTAAAGCAATAACCAAAAAAGCCCAGCAACGATTATATTTCTTGAGGATCCTCAGGAAAAATAACCTTGAACAGAAGCTGCTGGAGTCTTTTTACCGTTCAACCATAGAAAGTTTAATCACGTTTTGCATTACAGTTTGGTATGCGGGATGTTCTGCGGCGAATAGGAAGGCACTGCAGAGGATCATAGGCGCAGCCCAAAAAATCGTATGCTGTCCCCTGCCCTCACTGGAGGAGCTTGCCAATTCCCGCTGTGTCAATAGAACCAAATCTATACTCAAGGACATTGGCCATCCTGCTCATCACTTGTTTAATCTGCTCCCCTCCGGCAGGCGCTACAGGTCATTGACAGCACGAACTAGCAGACTAACCAACAGTTTTTTCCCCTGGGCTATACGCTTTGTGAATAAACCATTATCTTGAGCCAAAGGGCCTTATTCTAACACAACTCACCCCTTATCGTAACCTATTGCACTTTGTACAATAAGAGGCCTTTGTAATGATGGTTGCTGCTATTCTATATTTATGTAACTGTGAGGGAGCGAGTACAAGTTTGTGTTGTTTGGGAGGGATTGTTGATTTTGTTGTCTGTTAGATTATTTATTTATTTATATTTATTATCTATTTTCTTTTATTTATTTATATATTTATTTTTTATAATTATTATTATCTTTTAAGTACGAAGCTAGAGAGTGGCACTTTGAATTTCGTTGTTTTAATACACTGTATTTTTACAATGACAACTTGAAACTTGAAAGCAGTGGCTCTGTAAGAAGCATATCAAGGTTCTGGTGTAGCCACTCTCCAGACCTAAACTCAATAGAGAATCTTTGGAGGGAACTCAAACTCTGTGTTTCTCAGCGACAGGCCAGAAACCTGACTGATCTAGAGAAGATCTGTGTGGAGGAGTGGGCCAAAATCCCTTCTGCAGTGTACAAACCTGGTGAAAAACTACAGGAAACGTTAGACCTCTGTAATTGTAAACTGTAATTTGCTACTGTACCAAATATTAACATAGATTTTCTCAGGTGTTCAAATACTTATTTGCAGATGTATCATACAAATAAATAGCAATGTAATATAATGCACTGTGATTTCTGGATTTTTTTAGATTATGTCTCTTACAGTGGATGTGCACCTACAATGATTTCTAGGTGGGAGAACTTGCAAAATAGCAGGGTGTTCAAATACTTATTTTCTTCACTGTATCATCCGGCTGTGATTAGGCCAAAGCGGGCGGCCTCGTGCCAGAAGCAATCCGAGAGCGATATTGCTTTTATACAACAGTTTGATGGAACACGTTTGAAAAAAGAAAACTAGAAACAACAGAGTTGTCTGCTCTTAAAAGCTGGGGGCGTGCCCTTTTTCGGCAGTAAAACCACAGCCATTTGCGGGAACTTTTGCTGTCTCTAGCTGTGTCTCATTTAAGCAAATAATACATCTCATGCAACCTTCAAATGCGACCTTCTTTCACAGGAATTCAGAGTGTCCTAATTGCTTTTCTGAAATGAAATGAGACAGCCTTCTGATATATGCAGCCTTCGAATGCAACCTCCAGAGGACGCAGCCTACTGAAACTAGACACGGCTTCTCTTATCTTTCAAACACCTCTGCAACCTAAATGAATGCTTGCCTTTGTGTTAGGGGCGGTGCCAAGCTTGGTGTCTCCAGTGCGTCATCGAGCCATCGTTTTAGCCCCACCGATAACGTGTTTCATTGTTAACGTTTATATTTGATATAATTCTCTAAAGTGACTTTACACAGACTTTAAGTTGAACCTCGAGTCCAGAAGACTCTTTAACTCACCTAAATAATCAGTGTAGTAGTTGTCAAACTTTTTCCACAGAGTTTTGATGAAAGCATCTTGTGAAAGGTAGAAGAGCAGACTCTTGATTCGCTCTGTAAAACTCATCTTGTCTGTGAGTTCACTTTTGGCTCCTGGTACATATGATGGTGGAGCTGGGATCTGACCACACATCCTCTCTGCAGCATTAGCGATGGAGAATCGAAACGTGTACACCAAGGGAACGTTCAGCTTTTCAGCCAATATATCACTGCATGGGAAGATTGGGTCGGACAAAATAACATCAAACTTCCCCTGTTGCAATTCATCCAACATCTCTGGAGATTTCAGAATGCCGTCGCCGTACGAAAGGCCAATATCCAGATATTTGGATGCAAGCTGAAAGTATTTTATTGTAATCTGCAGTTGGTTTAATTTACCAGCATTGTACATATAGAAATCCAGATGTTCCTCAAGGATAGCATGAATCTCCGTAGCGGACATTGACATATTAAAGTGTAGGTAGTTGAAGGGATCCGATTCTTTGACTTTGATGAACATACCGGCATTCGGCATCAGCACAGTTACATTGTGTCCTCTTTCCACCAATGTTTCCAACACAGTCTTGAGATTAATCCAATGACTGCCTTCAGTTGGCCAGACTAAAACATTCCCACATTGTGCTGGACCGATAGCAATGAGCAAAGAAAGAAAACAAGCTACACATCTCATGATTTCTATTGAAGCAGTGTTTGATCGTGTGTGATCGTTCAGTCTTCCTCGATCTTATACTATCATGTATAATTATTAACCTAGAATATACACTTATCAAGGGCAAAGGCGTGGTGGTGTTCATGCCTTAAAGCAGACATATCGTGCTTTTAAATCTGTCCTTTTTACATATAAATCATCTATTTGTGGTCTATATAAAGTGAAACTGCAATGCTTGGGTCTGAATTCCTCATTATTATAGCCCCACAGGCCCCCTTTCTACCCCTTTTCTGATGTGCATCTGAGAGCAACTCGTTTTGGTACTGTCTTTTTAAATGCACGTCATACCCTGCCCCCTCTCCAGGTTGCAGAGGTGACACTCTGTTAAACTCCACCCCGTTCGGCCATTTTTGTAGTTTTATAGCAGAGATACGATTATCTAGCGGCACAGAAACTTTTTATTTACTCGTTATTCACAAAATGTCAACAATGGAAGACTTGTCCATCCAGCCTTACATGTTCGCGCCAGAGTCGGAAATGGAGCGAGATGAAAATGAAGACAACGAACCTGCAGAACAACGTCTTCATATGGAGGTATCGCAATGGTGTGTTAATGCCGGCTGTCTTATTTCAGAATATTAACAATTATATAGTTGACTATTACTCTTAGTTAATTGTAAGTTGTTGTAATATGCTATAACTTAATCCTGGGTTGATGACCACATGCGACATCCGCAGGCTGCAGCCTTCGGATTGAGAAACAGCACTTCTAAACCATGACAACCGTGTACTTTACTGTTTTTAAAGTTATTTACAGCTTACCGAAGTGCTCTGCTCGTCGTCTCCAAAGATAGAAGTAATTGACCCCTCAATCAGACGAAGTCTATTGGCAAATCCTACTTTATACTGTGGAGGTTGGTGAAATAGTTATCCTTGAAGTGCTTCGCGCACTAAAAAATGACATTTCTGTGAAAAATAAAACTCAACCAGGCACAGGTTCAACAACCGAACATTTTGATTTACTCTCTTGTAACTTCTGCATCCTTGAGCTTGGACTACAATATCGCAGCGAGAAATTGAAAATGGCGGATTGCTCGTAGTGCTGGGCTGGAAGTCGATGTCCTTATTTGGCAGTTCTGCTGCAAATACTGTGACGTTATTGTTCAAAAAACGTTGGAACGTTGGAACAGATTGGAAAATATGACCAAAACAGAATATAAAGTTATCAACAAAGCACCTGAAGAGACTAATTTCAATTTTTATGTACTTCTAAACACTACAAATATACAACAAAATGCATTTAAGAGCTAAGAAAGTGGATTTAGCATGATATGTCTCCTTTAAAGAAAATAAATACCTTCCGGTAGCGCCGCCATTTTAGTTGCATCCGCAATGAGGAGAGAGTATTAGCGCAGTTTACGGTCTTTTCTTAGTGACGTATGACAAATTCGGAGGGCGGGTCACAGAGCAGCAGCAGAGTAACATCCGTAGGCTGCGTAAGCTCTCATCCTGAATGCGGACACGACTAAGATGGCGGTGCTACCGGAAGGTATTTATTTTCGTTAATAAAGTTTTAAATATGGATATTTCTACAACAACACCGCACTGATTACCCTCAGAAGACCTTTGTTTATCATCCTGGAGTCGTTTGGATTTAATTTGTGAAGGATGGACGCACTTTTTTTGGACTTGAAGGTCGTGGACTATGGGTGGCCCCCATTGTCATGATACGTCATAAACGAGTCACCTGTTGCTACCCCTGAAGTCTAAATTTAAGGTTGGGGCTACGGGGCGGGGCTAACTCAGATAAAACAAACATGGCTATAACCTAAACGGTTTCACGGGTCTTCTCTTTGCATCATATCAAAACACCCGTAACATTACATTTAATCAACTGAAAGATCTAAAACATTTTATAAAATATCCGAAAATGTGTTTGTCTGAAAAACGATGGACATATGCAACTCAGATAGCTTGGGGGTGAGTAAATTATGGGTTTAATATCATTTTTAGCCGAACTGTCCCTTTAGGCGGTCCGCTTCCGTGAGCCGCAGAACTCAATGACGCTCCTGATTGGCTGATTCTCACGCAGCCAGTTCTATTTGCCTGAAAGGGGTCCTTCGTCACATTAACCAAGTGCAAAGGTGTGGTGCTCTTACAGTAAGACAATAAACTTTTTGTACGTTTTTATAAATGGTACAAAGGTAGACAATGTTCAGATAACTGTTAGGAACATTTAGATTGATTTAAACACTCAATAAGTGTCAAAGGGGGTTTTGTCCGTAAAATAAGAAGAAAAGAGATGAAAGTTTCTCAGTATTATCCTCCAATCACAGATTGTGACTGTGCTCTCATTAAAGTCCCATGGTATAACTTTTCTTAGTGTGCTGAAAATACAAATAAAATATAATAAAAATCTCTTATGCATAATCTAACAAACATTAATGAAAAGATACCTCCGCTTCGACTGTGTCTTTTACTCTAACAAACAAATACAGAGCGCCGTTTTCCTCGTCTCATTCAAATCTTGTTAATTAAAAATTAGAAAACAATAACTCAAATGTTAAAAGTCTGAATTTTTAACATTAGATCGCTTACCAATAAAGAACCTATTATCAATGAAATCATTACTGACCAAAATTAAAACGTTTAAAACGGACGATTACATTAGTTTAAATGAATCCACCCCACAAGACTATTATTATAAACACAAACCTCGCTTAAAAGGGAGAGGGGGTGGTGTAGCTACAATCTAAAATAAAATATTTTAAGTAAACCATAAATCTGAACTAAAATTTAGAATTAGGATACGTTCCAACAGCTTTCAAACTGGCAGCTATTAGACTGCTCATTAAAAAACTGCACCTCGACCAGGGAGATCTTAATAATTTTCAATCTCAAAATCAACCTTTTCTCTCAAAAATATTAGAAAAAGTAGTGGCAAGCCAGCTATGCACATTCTTATTGAATAATAGTACGCATGAAAAGTTCCACTCAGGATTCAGGCCCCACCATAGCACAGAGACAGCACTGCTTAGAGTTACAAATTACCTCCTTTTAACATCCGATTGCAGCCTTTGACACAATAGAACACACAATCTTTCTCAATAGACTAGAACACTGTGTTGGCATCAGTGGTCAGGTATTAGCCTGATTTAGATTGTATCTAACAAATCGATATCACTTTGTTTATGTAAATATTGAAGAATCATATCACTCCCCAGTTAAATATGGTGTACCGCAGGGATCAGTTCCAGGCCCTCTCCTGTTCTTGTTATATTTTTACCTCTAGGAGACATTATCAGGAAACATACGTTTTCATTGCTATGCAGATGATACCCAGCTTTACATTTCCTCACATCCTAGCGAAACCCACTAGTTTTCTAAGCTAACAGACTGTATTAGCGATATTAGTGACTGGATGGCAAATAACTTCCTTATGCTAAACTCCAATAAGACAGAGATACTTATTATTGAACCGAATCGCTCCAAACAAATTATACTTTTATAAGTTTACCAGAATTTACGTTTGTTCCATGAAAGCTGTTGTTACTGCTGAAACCGTCTATATTCTGGTTAAACTGGCTGGTTTTAGAGGCAGTTTGTCCACTTCTTAAATCAAGTTTGGTCTTTGGCTAGAAGATCAGCTGATCGACAGCTAAATAAAAGCTTAACACCAACTTGACCAGCATTGCCAGGCCATTGACAGATTCTGCTGGTTTTCAGCATGGGCAATTTATACATTTTGTTGAATGTATTCTGCAAAATTAAAATTATATTTAAGAAAATTTTGATATACCTTTACTCTACTTGTGTTTTCCATGCATTTATTTTACCATGCAGATGTCCATAATGTGCCGTGCTTCGTGCTTTTCAAAAAAGTGAATCATTTTACAAATTAATTTAAAGTTTCACAAAGCTTCCCTCCTCCTTTCATCACCAAAGCATTTCCATCAAATAATCATAATGTAATGGTAAAAGCAAATTCACTCGAAAAACCACTCAAGTAAATTTTTTAAAAAGCCTTTAATTCACTGAGCTATAATGTAAAATATTAAAATTGGAGATATACGCGTTTTGGCTTACAAACCCTTCTCTTCATAATGTAACTCTTAAGCAACACTTAATAAACATTTACACTACTATATTTCTCATGATCATCATAAAACTCCATAAAATCAAAGTGCATGGCCAGAATCCCCAGATAAAGCTGATTTCAAAATAAAAGTCTAAGGAATGTGAATAGCGACACTAATAGACAAATCATCTCCTGTAGAAACACAGATTTTTTTATTTGAATTTCAAAAAGAGATAAAGTTTTAACATTGTTTGTTGTTGTCTTTTAATTCATTCCAGGAAATGTGAAAATATTTATGTGAGAATTATTACAAAAAAGAATATAGAAAATGTTTAATAATTTTTCAAAGTCTACTTCACTCCTTTTTACTTTTGTGCTTTGATCTAAAACAGTAACGTATTATAAGGCACTTACAGATTTTAAAGAAGATGTAGAGGACTACAGTCACAATAATGAATAGAAAAGCAAACACATCCAGACAGTGGTACTGATACCAGGTAAGATTATGAGCCTCAACACGCAGATGTTTAGCACCTTTATTACGCATGACAAACTCAATCCAGAAAACTGCTTCATCCAGAGGCTTCATCGGTCTGTCATGATGAATCCTGGATAACCGCATAGCATTCTCTTTATACCTGTGGGAAATAAGACAAATGTTGTAATGTTGTGCAGTAAACGGATCACATACGTAAAAATAATTTGAAAGCGAAATCATGATGTGCGATGAATCAGTCAACCAAAAGTATAGAGGGACTCACGAGGTGTCGGTAATGACAGCGTTGAGTCCTTCTAACAAATCTTCAGTCGTCATGCTGTAGAAGTCAATGATAACAGCGGCTCCTTTGGCTTTCATATGGGCCATGTTATCAGGCTGGTCACCAAACAACGGGATGCCGACCATCGGTACACCGTGATATATGGCTTCATATATACCATTAGTGCCTCCATGAGTTATAAATGCTCTGGTTTTAGAATGACCTGAACCAAGAAGAAACTCATGTTTTTTATGCTAACAAAATCCATTTACGTCATGTTATGTTAAAATTTGAACACAAACCTAATAAATCATTTTGAGGAATCCAGTCATAGATTCTGGTGTTTGGTCCAAGAGTATCGGGCTTCTCCCCCATGTATCGCCATAAGACCTGTAAGTAATAAAAACATTTATATAAAGTATACTTATTCACAGATGATTTTAAACACTATGAAACCCATATTACAGTATGTAAAAATATTAAATAACCTTCTGAGGTATCTGTGCCAGTGCAGAGGCGATTGTATTGCTTTTCTCTTTGGTCATATTTTTTACCATAGACCCCAGAGAAAACACCACTATCCCATCATCTCCTGAACTCTGGACAAACTCCTCCATATCCTACAGACACACAAAAAAATATGACTACATATTTCTGGACAACCTGAAATATGTTACATCAGTATGATTAATGGCACTTTCCAAGAGAAATGTCTGTCCAAATACAAATTATCAAAAACTTTTCCAAAAATACTTATAATGGGCTTACTTATCATCATTCTCATGTAAAGTAATAATTCATATGAAGTATCTCTAATCTTTTGAGAAGCATCTCTGATCTTTTTAACAGCAAAATGCACCTTAGGTAACGGTTTGGCAGGGGTGCAGTGAATCCCTCCGATGTATTTGAAATTGGGCAGGAATGGCCGTGGATACTCAAAGTCCCAGTAGGTTCTGATTAACCAGATATCAGCTTTACCCATCATCTCACAATAGGAACTGGGCCGTCCTGCAATAAAATTAAAAAGTGCTTGCTAACTTAACCCAAAGTTTTTTGGATGGTATTTAAAGACACATTTATAAATGATTATTTTAAACTTAAATAGCATTACAAAATTGCTTTATGATGCATGTGTCTGAACTCTTATGTTACTCCAATAGCATATAACATAAGTCTCAAATTAAACACATATCTTTTTGTGTGTTTCTAGGGTTGTTACGGTATGAGATTTTTATGGTACGATAATCGTTTCAGAAAAAAATCACGGTTGGTTTCACGGTAGCTGTAAACTAGACTGTAAACATATTATTCTTTACTGTGAAGTTAACAATTTTAACATGGTGGTTTATGGTATTTGACTCCCCTTTGGAGCCAGCCTCAAGCAACCAGTCAATGAATTGCAGTTTAAATCTCTTCCATATTGGCTTTATCAGAAAGATCGGAAGGTTGCCCCTCGGTCACCACATGAAAAAAAATACAATCGCTACTTCCGTTTCATGGCGACTTTAATTTTATTGGCCAAAACCGTGGATTTTTTCACGGTACGATAACCACACATGTCAATATTGTGTCATATTGCCAAACAGGTATACCGTTACAACTACAGTTGGGAACAAAGTACCGGTTCTGTTTTATAAATAGAACCAGAACCACGTGTAATTCTTAAGTTTTGGTTCTAAAAGCGGTTCCGATGCGCTGGCTGTACAAACACTTGCTCCAGCACAGCATAAATCTCAAATCATGCAGTGTTTTCAAATGTTTGAGAACTACTGCTACTAACATGTCCACTTTACTAGGAATAAACCTTACGAGGGCTACTTCAACTAGAATAAATGTTGTAGTGAGTGAAAATATCAATTCACATTACATTTAAAATATTTTGACAGTAATTAATATACACAAATGGATTTGTTTAAGTATTGTGCATTATTTTTCATATTTATTCTATTATAATAGAATCAGAATTCTATTAGGCAGAACTGGAACCGGAATATTTTATTTTTTTTACAATACACTAGTGACAACCCTGTTGCTGTCACACACTTAGGTAATAGCATAAGTTGACGAATGCATTGGGACCAAGCTTCTATCATCACTGTTGGATAAAACCAGCTAAAGCCAGCCTACATCGGTTTTATCTGGCCTGCCAGATTCCAGTCTGGCCGAGCTAGCCACCTAAAGCCAGCATGCTAGCTAAGCACAGAATTTTGCTTGTTTTAAACCACAATTTAAGAAGTTGAACTAGTTTTGAACCATAAACACAAATTTTAAACTCACCTAAATATTCAGTGTAGTAGTTGTCAAACATTTTCCACATCATTTTGGCGAAAGCATCTTGTGAAAGGTAGAAGAGCAGACTCGCGATTCGCTCTGTAAAACTCATCTTGTCTGTGAGTTTACTCATGGTTCCTGGTACATATGATGGTGGAGCTGGGATCTGACCACACAACCTCTCTGCAACGTTAGCGATGGAGAATCGAAATGTGTACACCAAGGGAATGTTTAATTCTTCTGCCAATATATCACTGCATGGGTAGATTGGGTCGGACAAAATAACATCAAACTTCCCCTGTTGCAATTTATCCAACATCCCTGGAGATTTGAGAATGCCGTCGCAGTACGAAAGACCCATATGCAGACTTTTGGAGGCAAGCTGGTAAAATTTTGTTATAATCTGGAGTAGATTTAATTTTTCTATCTCATACATTGAGAACTGCAGCATTTCCTCAAGAAAAGCAAACATCTCTTTAGAAGACATTGACATATTAAAGTCCACACGATTGAAGGGATCCGACTCTTTGACGTTCATTACCATCACAGCATCAGGCAGCAGAACGGTAACATTGTGTCCTCTGTCCACCAATGTTTCCAACACAATCTTGAGATTAATCCAATGACTGCCTTCAGTTGGATAAACTAAAACATTCCCACATTGTGCTGGACCGATAGCAATGAGCAAAGAAAGAAAACAAGCTACAAATCTCATTCTGATTTCTATTGAAGCAGTGTTTGATCGTGTGTGATCGTTCAGTCTTCCTCGATCTTATACTATCATGTATAATTATTAACCTAGAATATACAATAATAAAGGACAAGACGTGATGGTGTTCATACAGTAAAGCAATAAACTGTTTAGGTGAAAGGTATAGAAAGTTCATGTGAACTATAAAAAGATTCAGTGTCGTTAGTCAATATTTGATGGATAGTGAACGCCAAATCTATTTATATATGAGGAATATAACAACATAAAGGGATTTGTCCTAAGTGGCAATAAGATGAGAAATTAAAAAATTGCTCATCGAATTACAAAGATGAAAGTTGTGTCAATGTTTTTGTCTTGCTCATGCAGAATGTGACTGATCTGTGTTAAAAGTCCCAAGGTACAAAAGTCCCAACTTTCCTTCGTCTGCTGAAAATACAGAAAATGTATAATTATTCAATTAAATATTATTCAAAAGATGCATCAATTTAATATAACTAATTAATTTATATAACATGTACATATGGGTAATTATATATTTGCAGATACATTTGGTGTCAAGTCTTTTATTTTCTGCATTTTTCAAATGGTTATATTTTTCATTATTTTAATAACATGGATAACATGATGTCACAGGCCATAACAAAATATGTTAGCCTAGAAATCTAGACGCACCCTAGCGGCCGCAAAATATATTTGCTGCCAGGGTTTAGTCTAGGCACTCACAATACACTTAACAGCTCCAAAAACCAAAATTTGGTCAGGCCAATCACATCGTGTGTAGCGTCTGTGGGGCGGGCTTAACATGATGACGACAGAGCTGCAACGGTTCCTAGTTGAAAACAAAGAATGGCTGCTGCTGCTGGCGAACAGCTTTCTTTTGAAGCGGCTTTGGCCGCGACTCTGGAGGACTTAGACTTATGTTTTTCTTTGAGAGAAGAGCAAATAAACCCTACTGAAGTCCTTTTTAAGCAAGAAAGATGTGTTTGGAGTTTTGCCGACTGGTTACGGTAACTACGTCACCTTCTTCGTTGCTCTGATTGGTCATAGCGCTATCCTATTGCGTGCAGAGGCATTTTGAGGGACAACCTTATATCCCGCCCCTTGCATTGAGCCGTTTGTGTGAAGAGTTGCCAGACCTTACATCTTGATGTAGGTCTGGCTAACCAGGCTAAAAATATGTGACATTGAACCATAAAACCAGTCATATGGGTAAATTGTTTAAACTGAGATTCATACATCATCTCAAAGCTGAATAAATAAGCTTTCCAATGACATTGGGTTTGTAGGACTAGGGTGGTATGACCAAAAATCAATTTCACACAATGAGTCATTTTATTTCATGGTATATATGCTTTTCAGCTTAATGTTTATATTGTTTTACAAATTTGCTGACTGGTTTTAAAGAGTACCTATTGTCTGAATTACGATTTTACTCTTCCTTTGGTGTATAAGTGTGTATTAGTACATGTTAATGATATGCAAAAGGTACAAACCCCAAAGTAAACAATGGCGCGAGCTATAACGCAAATCTCTTTTCTTGGACTACACCAAACACACTTGTAGGCAACAATTTACTTCCTGGGCCTGTTGACTTGCACAAGAATGATATTATCATAATTCCTCCCACTTCGAACTTACAGCCTGTAAGTTAGGCCCTGTAGCATTGCATTGTGACCGAATCTTTCAAACATGGTAAGAAGCATCACATTTAAAAATGTAATAAGTTCAAATTAGTGTTAAAATAAAAATGCACTAAATATAACAAAAGATTATTTCTTGATAGACAGAATCTTGTTTTTAAATGAGTTATTTGTTTTCTAGGCTAGTGAAGATATAGTATGCATTGTATTTTGTATTTATTCTTACACCGTTGCGTTTCTTTCTCATCTTTCTGATCAAAGATGTTTGTACTACGAGTTTTGTCTTAGCTTGCTTAAAGTTCAGAAAACTTTACAAAAATTGAGAGAGAGAGAGAGAGAGAGAGAGAGAGCAAGAGAGAGAGGGGGAGAGAGCAGCCGTTCTCACATGTGCTTATTATGAAATTACAGAATTTCCTCGTTTATTTGTTATGAGTGGATTATTTCTCGTTTCTTCTTCAACGGGATTGCGGAGGCGGCCACGCCCACTTATTTACATTCCGCGAAATACACAGAATATGAAACGTTACGTCTGACATTTTATTTCACGGTAACGGAATATATGAAACTACCTTTAAAGAGTGTCAAAATCAAGCCATTTACAACTGCATTGTGTGTGTATATATATATATATATATATATATATATATATATATATATATATATATATATATATATATATATATATATATATATAATGCATTATATAGATTGTTTATATTTACAGTAGGAAAGTTTCAAAATATCTTCATAGCACATGACCTTTTAAAATTATAATTTTGACCCATATAATGTATTTTTGGCTTTTGTCACTGTCACTTATGACTGGTTTTGTGGTCCAGACTCCAGGGTCTCATTTTCTGTCTTGTGATCCATCACCCATATGTTTGCATTAGAGGTCATTTTTAGCACAGTATATTTCGTTTTCCTTAACTAAAACAATTAAGTTTGAAAGTTGAAAATCATTCAGCAACGCTTCAAACATTTATGACTCCTCTGTTTTAAATCGATGCTTCCGAGCACGTGACTTCAGCAAATGATGCGTCATATTTGGTTGGGTGTATTATTACACTCATAGAGACAGAGCGCCGATATGCAAATTTGAAAACCACGCCCACCGGGGGGAAAACAATCCAACCGTCTTCATTGACTTTGTATTGCGAGAAGCCGCCTCCTTGTCATTTCTGGCTTGTAACAAAAAACAGAATAATGCCTAAAAGCTGCTGTGTGACAATATGTACAGCTAACAAGCCAAAGAACCCAGAAATAAGTTTTTATAAGCTGTCGAGCCGTAAAACCCAGCTTTTAAGGAGAATAAAGTGGATCGCCGACTACGTTTTCCCCTATTGGACGCAGTTTTACTAATAGGAGTACTATGAAAAGTTGCCTGTTTCCATTTCTGTGTCTTTAAACGCTCGTTTTTTTTTTGGAGTTGAAAGCTTATAAAAACGTATTTGTTTTTTTGGGGTTGTTAGATGTACACCTTGTCACACACAAGCTTTTAGGTATTAATCTGTTTTTAAGTTTAATCTGTAAATAAGTTTTTATAAGCTGTCGACCCCAAAAACGAGCGTTTAAAGACACAGAAATGGATACAGGCAACTTTTCATAGTAATACTATTAGTAGAACTGCGTCCAAGCCAGAAATGACAAGGGGGCGGCTTCTCGCAATACAAAGTCAATGGAGACTAATCCAGGATTGTTTTCCCCCCCCGGTGGGCGTGGTTTTCAGGTTATGATGCGCGGCGCTCTGTCTCTATAAACACTTTATAATTCAAACCTCTTTTCCCAAACAAACTTACACTGTTTGGAATGCACCCATCTCGTGTCCTTGTTCAGGTAACATAAAGTATTAAATCAGAGTAATTAAATCCGGTTTGGAATATTACATTTTATTTTGCCAAAACAAACAATATATATTAACGGTAAATGTGTTTTAAGCTTGTGCAAGCATTTATTTCACCAGCAGGTGTCCTCAGTGAGCCGTTTATTGATTCAAAGTTTCGTTTCTCGTCCTCTCATCAATCCGCATTTCCAACAAGTAAACATATATTTAAAACTCTTAAATAAATCTCTAAAGACACTTAATCAAAGTTTAAACTACTTACAGTTAAATATTTCTCAACGTCAGACGTTTGAGTCGCTAAATCACAGCTTCACACTCAGAAGACCGCAGTGCGTGACCAGTAACCCCTCAGGTAAAACTGATTTCAAAATAAAAGTCGTAGAGGTCTGAGAATCAACAGTAATGGACGTTAAAGATGTGTAAAGATTTAATTGTATTATTCATTACACTTTATATACTATTCACACATTAATTAATTATATATATTTTTAGTGCAGCTAATATTTATATGAAATATTACAATGCATGCAAACAAAACGCATGCTTTGACAACCATGCATCTCATAATCGCTGGTTTTATCCTTTGTTGTAGGAAAATAAATATTTAAATCTGAATTTGATATTAACATTTTAATTATTATTTGTTAGTATTAGTGTTTAATAGACATAGTGTTTGTGCAAAGAATTATAACAGATTTTAAAGAATCTTTATTAAAATTTGTTTCACTCCCTTTTGCTTTTTTGCTTTGATCTAAAACAGTAACGAATTATTAGGATCTTACAGATTTTAAAGAAAATGTAGAGGACTACGGTCACAATAGTGAATAGAAAAGCAAACACATCCAGACAGTGGTACTGATACCAGGTAAGATTATGAGCCTCAACACGCAGATGTTTAGCACCTTTATTACGCATGACAAACTCAATCCAGAAAACTGCTTCATCCAGAGGCTTCATCGGTCTGTCATGATGAATCCTGGATAACCGCATAGCATTCTGTTTATATCTGTGGGAAATAAGACAAATGTTGTAATGTTGTGTGGTAAGAATGCATCACAAACGTAAAAAATATTTAGAAAGTGGAATCATGATGTGCGAAGAATCAGTCAACCAAAAGTACAGAGGGACTCACGAGGTGTCGGTAATGACAGCGTTGAGTCCGTCTAACAGATCTTCAGTCTTCATATTGTTGAAGTCCATGATAACAGCCGCTCCTTTGGCTTTCATATGGGCCATGTTATCAGGCTGGTCACCAAACAACGGGATGCCGACCATCGGTACACCATGATATATGGCTTCATATATACCATTAGTGCCTCCATGAGTTATAAATGCTCTGGTTTTACGATGACCTGAAGCATGAAAAATCTTAAGAAACTCATTTATTCATGCTAACAAAATCAATTTACGTCATGTTACTTTAAAATTTTAACACCAACCCAGTAAATCATTTTGAGGGATCCAGTCATAGATTCTGGTGTTTGGTCCAAGAGTATCAGGCTTCTCCCCCATGTATCGCCATAAGACCTGAGAAAAATCTCAAAGTGTTTGAGGAAGGCAGGGATATCTGAAGCTACAAAAATGTATGGTATGTGGAAAATAATGTGTTTTTAACCACGCAAACACATTGTATTATACCAAATACACAAAATAACACTGTTTTAGCAATGAAATAGGTGCACTTTCACTAAATGCAAGTTCAAATTAAAGTGAAAATGCACTGACGATAACAAAAGATTATGTCTTGAAAGATAGAATCTTGTTTTTAAATTAGTTATTTGTTTTGTAGGCTATTGAAGATATAGTATGCATTGTATTTTGTATTTGAAGAGTTTGGTTCCAAAACCAATAAATCCATTTTGACAAATTTCGGTAAAAACGTGTTTTCTATACCAAGAAAGTGACAAGATGAAAACCACTATTTTCTGTTGCAAACTTTCACATAGCATCTTTAGACTATAAAAACATAAAAAATTCAAATCCATAACTTGATTTTCAAAGATTTATTATAAAAACAAATAATTTTTTCCACAAAATGCAATAAATCCATGACACCTTTTTTCAAAATTCTATGAATCTATTAAATCAATGTATAAATGTGCATTCATTTTTGCCATTTTATATTCATTTAGTTGAACAGTTGTACACACTGATTAAAAAAAAACATTAATGGCATTAATCAAAACACTTACTTTGTCATATTAGGAACACTGTCATTGCTGCGCGGTTATACTTGACGTCGTGCTTAACATTTTTCACAGCGATCAGCTACTCATAATTTTGAGTAAAATTATGGAAAGTTTTTCATAAGATCCTCTGGGGTCAATGTGTTAGCACGAGAGAAGCTAGCTGATCGTCTCCCGAGTGCCTCTCGCGTAAATTATTAGATGTTGATGACTTACGTTTCTTTCCCTTCCCAGAAAACCACAGGTTTATCAATGCTATTAAAGTATTATTTTGTTTTTGTTTCTTTGTTGATCACGAAGTACAAAGTAGATGAGGAAAACTAGTACTCTGTGTATTCAACACGCCACCATTGTTTGTTTACATTGCGTGGAATGGTGTGCTGTAATTTGTGGAGCGGATTTATTGCATTCTGTAGAAAAGGAGGAGTGGCGTTTATTGCGTTTTGGGAAAAAAGGGAGAAAAGATGATAGAATAACACAGCGGATATTGGATTTTGCATAAAATTAAGAATTTACTTTTAAATACTGACCTGATATAATACTGATTTTGGCAGTAACCCATTTTTTTCAAAAATGGCCTTTATTGCGTTTTGGAACAAAACTCTTCATTTATTCATACACTATATTAAAAATATGCAATATGTAAAACGAACAAGTATGAATATGCACAAACCAGACAGGGAAAATATCTGTATATGAGATCTTTAGATATGGAGATTATAAATATGACAGGTGCTATGAGGTGATGATCATGGAGTCTGTTTTAAGATGATCTTAAGCCCTGGATTAACTGGGTTTTATTATTAAATTAAAGAAATTCCTCATTAATTAGTGGATGATTTCCTATTTTTCTTCAACGGGATTGCCGAGTCGGCCACGCCCACTTATTTACATTCCGCGAAATACACAGAATAGAAAAAATCTTTTACGTCTGACATTTAATTTCACGGTAACTGAATATACCGCCATAGACAGGATAATACTACAAAATATTAAGAAATAAAGTGTTATTATATTTACAGTAGGAAAGTTACAAAATATCTTCATAGCACGATCTTTACTTAAAAATCCTTATAATTTTTGGCATGAAAAAAAATAATTTTGACCCATATAATTTATTTTTTGCTTTTGCTAGAAATAAACCTTTCTCACTTATGGTTTTGTGGTCTAGGGTCTCATTTTCTGTCTTGTGATCCATCACCCATATGTTTGCATTGCTTGGAGGTCATTTATGACTCCTCTGGTGTGAATCGATGCTTCCGAGCACGTACCAAACGTGCCATATCACGTGAATTCAGCAAATGAGTATTGATATGGGTGGATGTATTACACTCATAAATCTTCATAATTCAAACCCCTGTTCCCAAACAAACTTATACTGTTTAGAATGCACAGTCGTTTCTCATCCTCTCATCACTCCGCAGTTTCAACAAGTAATCATATTTTAAAACTCTTAAATAACTCTATAAATCAAAGTTTAAACTACTTACAGTTAACTATTTATCAACGTCAGACTGTTATAAAGTGATGTTTGAGTCGCTAAATAACAGCTTTACACTGAAGACCGCAGTGTGTGACCAGTAACCCCTCAGGTAAAACTGCTTCAAAATAAAAGTCGTAGAGGTCTGAGATGCAATAGTAAAGACTTTAAAGGTGTGTAAATATTTTCTTTTATTATTCAAAAAAGTTATATACTATGCACACTCAATTCATTATTTATTTTAGTGCAGCAAATTTTATATGAAATATTACAATGCATTGATAACCATGCATCTCATAATTGCTGGCTTAATCCTGTGATGTGGGAGAATAAACATTTAAATCTGAATTTTAAAAAGATATTAACATTTGAATTATTATTTGTTATAATTAGTGTATAGACATAGTGTTTGTGCAAAGAATAAAGAAGATTTAAAAGAATCTTTATTAAAATCTGTTTCACTCCCGCTTGCTTTTCTGCTTTGATCTAAAACAGTAGCGTATTATAAAGCACTTACAGATTTTAAAGAAGATGTAAAGGACTGCAGTCACAATAGTGAATAGAAAAGCAAACACATCCAAACAGTGGTACTGATACCAGGTAAGATTATGAGCCTCAACACGCAGATGTTTAGCACCTTTATTACGCATGACAAACTCAATCCAGAAAACTGCTTCATCCAGAGGCTTCATCGGTCTGTCATGATGAATCCTGGATAACCGCATTGCATTCTCTTTATACCTGTGGGAAATAAGACAAATGTTGTAATGTTGTGCGGTAAGAATGCATCACAAACCTCAAAATATTTCGAAAGCAAAATCACAATGTGTGATTAAATCTGTTAAAGTACAGAGGGACTCACGAGGTGTCGGTAATGACAGCGTTGAGTCCGTCTAACAGATCTTCAGTCTTCATACTGTTGAAGTCCATGATAACAGCCGCTCCTTTGGCTTTCATATGGACCATGTTATCAGGCTGGTCACCAAACAACGGGATGCCGACCATCGGTACACCGTGATATATGGCTTCATATATTCCATTAGTGCCTCCATGAGTTATAAATGCTCTGGTTTTAGGATGACCTGAACCATGAAAAATCTTAAGAAACTCATTTATTCATGCTAACGAAATCAAAAACGTCATGTTATGTTAAAATTTTAACACAAACCCAATAAATCATTTTGAGGGATCCAGTCATAGATTCTGGTGTTTGGTCCAATAGTATCAGGCTTCTCCCCCATGTATCGCCATAAGACCTGTAAGTAATAAAATCATTTATATAAAGTATACTTATTCACAGATGATCACTGTATAATAAATAACAAAGAAAGAATTACTACTTCCCCTACTCAAACTCTCAGTAAAAATGTTAAGTAACCTTCTGAGGTATCTGTGCCAGTGCAGAAGCGATTGTATTGCTCTTCTCTTTGGTCATATTTTTTACCATAGACCCCAGAGAAAACACAACTATCCCATCCTCTCCTGAACTCTGGACAAACTCCTCCATATCCTACAGACACACAAAAACACAATTTATGGGAAATATGTGACTATATATTTCTGGACAACCTGAAGTATGTTACAACAGCATGATTCCTTACTATAATTATAAAATGTGCAATAATAATTAAGATGAAGTATCTCTAATCTTTTGAGAAGCATCTCTGATCTTATTAACAGTAAAATGCACCTTAGGTAACGGTTTGGCAGGGGTGCAGTGACTCCCTCCGATGTATTTGAAATTGGGCAGCAATGGCTTTGGATACTCAAAGTCCCAGTAGGTTCTAATTAACCAGATATCAGCTTTACCCATCATCTCACAATAGGTAGTGGGTCGTCCTGCAATAAAAAGTGCCTGCTAACTTAACTTAAAATTAACACATCAAGATTTTACAAATGATTATTAAAAATTTTAGTGGCCTTACAAAATTGCTACATGTGTCTGAATCCTTATGTTACTCCAATAGCATATAACATAAGTCTTAAATTAAACACATCTCTTTTTGTGTGTTTCTAGGGTTGTAACGTATGAGATTTTTATGGTTTGATAATCGTTTTAGAAAACAATTTAATTAAAAATGAATGTGCCTTCATAATCTTTCATCAAAAATGCAGATCTCCTCCCCTCCTCAAAACAATCTTCCTTTACTTCCAGTCATATGGATGGCAGGTGGATTTTGCTCGGATTTACGTCACCACATGGAAAATAAGACAATTGACCTATGGCTAAGCCACGCCCCAAACGTGATGAGCCAATCACAATGCGCATATACCCAATACACTCTGACATTTTCTGCTTTCTCGTCCATTAAAATGCATTGCAGTTAGTCAGTTTTCATTTGTTTTTATATGTTTTTTATTGTCAATTTAATTTTAAAATGGTCAAACAGTGTGCATGGGGTACATGCAACTCCGACACTAGGTATCCCCGAAAGTCTGAAAAATTTTGTATTTTTTACCCTTTCCCAAGGGACATTTCAACCGAGATAACATTAAAGTGTCTCCTCTGGATGAAGTTATGCGGTAGACCACACCACCAACTAAATGGGGATAAATTAAACAAACATGTCTACATCTGTTCTAAGCTAAGTCAACAACGTATTTGAACGTTATCTTTAACATCTCTAATGTAGCGTTAGCCTAAAATTTGAAAACGTTAACATTAGCTTCTAGCTGCGTTGTACGTCATGTCACTTAGCTTCATTAACTATCTGTAATTATCTGTAGATAACCCGAGATAACAGATGTTATTTGTAATCGCAATGTTGTGCTGAATGATTCATGTAAATACCAAACTAACGGAGAGATACTCTTGGTAAAGATGGTAAAAAGGCTTGTCCAGTATGCAACTTAGACCTACATATTTAATTTGATCATGATGGCAACGAGATGTGGTTAATCGCGTTTACACTGTGACCTGTACATTTTTGCCTGGAGCTGATGCTTTTCATCGACCTTCACAACAATATAATTATTAATATAACCCCTCCAATGCATAGTTAAGGCCCTTTTGGTGACTTCGAGATGATATATAGTCTTTCTGTCTTCAAAAATCTGGGCAGTCAAAAGGCTGCCATAGCGCCTGTCACCGAATGTTGATTGTTTGTTCAAGTGAGTGGAGGGGGCGTGGCTTAGCCGTAGGTCAATTGATACTTCCGTTTCATGGCGACTTTAATTTTATTTGCCAAAACTGTGGATAAGCAAATGTTCACGGTACGATAACCGTACATGGTATGCCGCAACACCGGTATACCATTACAGCTAGGGTTGGGAAGAAAGAACCGTTTCTTTTTTTAGAACCGTTTCTGTTATTTAAATGGAACCAGAACCACACAGAATTCTTAAGTTTCGGTTCTAAAAGCGGTTCGATGCGATGCATGGGCAAAGCATTGGAAGCGGTCACTTTAAATTAAGCTGGTCGCTTAAGCTGGTTTTATTCGGCCTGCCAGATTCCAGTCTGGCAAAGATGGCCACCTAAAGCCAGCATGCTAGCTATAACATATGCACTGAATTTTGCTTGTTTTAAACCACAATTTAAGAAGTTGAACTAGTTTTGAACCATAAACACAAATTTTAACTCACCTAAATATTCAGTGTAGTAGTTGTCAAACTTTTTCCACATAAATTTGGAAAAAGCATCTTGTGAAAGGTAGAAGAGCAGACTCGCGATTCGCTCTGTAAAACTCATCTTGTCTGTGAGTTTACTCATGGCTCCTGGTACATATGATGGTGGAGCTGGGATCTGAGCACACAACCTCTCTGCAGCGTTAGCGATGGAGAATCGAAACGTGAACACCAAGGGAATGTTTAACTTTTCGGCCAATATATCACTGCATGGGAACATTGGGTCGGACAGAATTACATCAAACTTCCCCTGTTGCAATTTATCCAACAAGCCTGGAGATTTCAGAATGCCGTCGCAGTACGAAAGACCCATATCCAGATGTTTGGAGCCAAGCTGGTAAAATTTTATTATAATCTGGAGTGGGTTTAATTTTTCAATCTCATACATCGATAACTGCAGCATTTCCTCAATGAAAGCAAACATCTCCTTGGAAGAAATTGGCATATTAAAGTCCACACGATTGTAGGGATCCGAATCTTTGACGTTCATTGCCATCACGGCATCTGGCAGCAGAACGGTAACATTGTGTCCTCTGTCCACCAATGTTTCCAACACAATCTTGAGATTAATCCAATGACTGCCTTCAGTTGGATAGACTAAAACATTCCCACATTGTGCTGGACCGATAGCAATGAGCAAAGAAAGAAAAAAAGCTAAAAATCTCATGATTTCTTTTAAAGCAGTGATTGATCGTGTGTGGTCGTTCAGTCTTCCTCGATCTTATACTATCATGTATAATTATTAACCTAGAAAATGAACTTATCAACGACAAAGGCGTGGTGGTGTTCATACAGTAAGCCAATAAATTGTTTAGGTAAAAGGTAGAGAAGTTCATGTGAACTATAAAAAGATTCAGTGTCGTTTGTCAATTTTTGATGGATAATGAACACCAAATCTATTTATATATGAAAAATATAACAACATAAAGGGATTTGTCCTAAGTGGTAATACGATGAGAAATTCAAAAATTGCTCATAGAAGTACAAAGATGAAAGTTGTGTAAATGTTATTTTTTTGCTCATGCAGAATGTGACTGCACTGTGTTAAAAGTCCCAAGGTACAAAAGTCCCAACTTTTCTTCGTGTGCTGAAAATACAGAAATTGAAAATTAGAAAAATATAAATTAAAAGATGCATCAATTTAGTATCACTAATTATTTCATATTACATGTACATTTGGGTAGTTATATAATTGCAGGTACAAGTCTTTTATTTTCTGCATTTTTCAAATGGTTATATTTTTCATTATTTTTATAACATGGATAACATGATGTTACAGGCCATAACAAAATATGTGACCATGAACCATAAAACCAGTCAAATGTGTAATTTTTTTAAACTGAGATTCATACATTATCTGAAAGCTGAATAAATAAGCTTTCCATTGATGTTGGGTTTGTTGAATCAATGTCATGCAATGAGTCTTTTTATTTTCAGGTATACAGCGGGGAAAATAAGTATATGACACATCAGCATTTTTATCAGTAAGGGGATTTCTAAGTGGGCTATTGACACAAAATTTCCACCAGATGTAGCCATCAAGACAAAGAAATACAAATAAATCAGAACATTTAAGTATACAAGTTGAGTCATAATAAATAAAGTGAAATGACCCAGGGAATAAGTATTGAACACATGAAGAGAACAAGATGCAAAATGAATAGAAGAAAGCCAGGAGATCACCTGCAAACTGTCAGTACTGATAGAGAAACCCTGCCCCCTATCAGTACTAATTGATATCAGCTGCAAAGAAGAAGAAGAAGAAGAAGAAGGAGAAACACAGGAAAGACTTCATGATGGGTAAAAGCAAAGAACTCTCTCAGGATCTTTGTTATCTTATCGTTGAAAAGCATTATGATAGGAATGGTTATAGGTGCATTTCCAGAATGATAAATGTTCATGTGAGCACTGTGGGGGCCATTATCCAGAAATTGAATGAGCATCACTTCACCATAAACCGGCTATGATCAGGTGCACCACATAAGATCCCTGTCCGAGGAGTCCAAAGAATTATCAGGAGAGTTCTTCAAGAGCCAAGAACCACTCGGGCAGAACTTCAGGAAGACCTTGCATCAGCAGGTACTGTTGTTTCAAAGAAAACTTTAAGCAATGCACTGAACCGCCATGGCATGCATGCACGCTCAACAGCAGCTTATTAATACCAGACAAAGTTGGTATTTCTGTCCAGAAACATTGAAATTTATACATGGTCCGTGTAACGTAATTTAAATCCCGCGTCTTGGCCTTATTGTTTTTTCTTGTTCTTGACGTTCGCTGAATTCTGGGTTTATATTTGAAACTGCCGCTCCAGTGCAGTATAGCCACAAAGCTATTTAACAATGAGCACAATCTCCCGAGACACTACAACATGCTACTAATAATTCATTAATAAGAGCTGTTTTCTTGTACACAATTACATATTTTAAGTTAAATGTACAGTGTTAAAACATGTAAAAAAAGACAAGATTTTAACAATGTCAAGATCAAATGCCTGAGTAACAGGGTATTGTGTGTATGTGTTCGTGTGTTTGTGTGTGTTTCCAAAACATTTTCAAAATAAAGAAAAAAAAGACAAAGCTGTGCTGTTTGTTTCTGTGTAATTATGAATAAAATGATTGGAACACAATTGTGATTCTGTGATTCTAAAGGGCACCAGGTGAAATCTTGCCTAGGGCAGCAAATTGGCCAGGGCCGGCCCTGCAGTCAGTGATATTATTTGTAAAATCTCTTTGCTAACTACTGGTTGGATTGCTGAAGGCTCAGGTTGCTGGTCAAAACAACGATATTATATCCCAAAAAAGGCACTTAATCCACCTGTTTTACTCTATAAACTATGTATAACAAGCAGCCAACTCCGCTATACTTTTCTCTCTCTCCCGCTCTGTTACCTGAAAACCGCAGCGCGAACTTTGGATCAGTCCATTTCTGACGAAATGATAGGGGTGTTTGGAATAGTCCATGTATTGGGAATATAGTTTCTACATTATTCATTAAATTAATATTATTCTTCACTCTTTCAGACCCCTCTATTTATGACTTTGTATGCAAAGAGGAAGTGATTGTGATGATGATTATTATTATAAGGGTTTGTTCAGTTCAGTAGTGTAGTAATTATTATGTCAAAAACAGAAGTATAACAGTAAATAAAAATCGGTTCAGCATATCGGTTATCGGGCACATAAGCCTCCAAATATTTGTTATCGGCATCGGTTTGAAAAAATGAGTATCGGTCGATCTCTAATTTAAATCCATCTCTTTTGTCCACTTTCGACTGCATCTGTCCTGAATACTGTGAGAGGGTGGTCTGTGAGATGGTGGGCGAGTTTCTCTGCTGTCATTCAAACCCGAGCGGGAGAAATTATGAGTTTATATGGACGCAAACTAAAATTATGTCGGAGTCCACTGCTTGTTTAGCAAGTAAACATGCTGCACAGAGTCTTGTATGTGTGTATGTTAGAGATTTCTCTGAATTTTCAGTGCAATTGATGAAATAGGATCGCGCGACTTACACACGCTTTCAAAAACAAACTAAGGAGATCCTCCGCTTTAGTTTTATCAATGAAAGGCTAAAAATAGCCCTGTTCACCGTATGTTCACGCCAGAAGTAAAAAAAAAAGACGTAAAACTTGTGTTTAATACCTCAGATTAGATAAATGGGCGGAGAGAAGGCGGTCACGTGTGGCTGTTCGAACACATTCAACCACATATGCGTTCTGCAACTCCAAAGCAATCCGATCGAAAGTGGTTTCGACTACCTCTGGATGTGGTTGAAAATTGGTCGAAAGTGGACGAGCTCAAAACGTTTTGAACACCGTTTACACCTGGCATTAACGTCATCCACTTGTGATCCGATCGACGAAAACGCATGTTAATGCCAAGTGTAAACAGCCTCAAAAGGTCTTTAAATCTTGAAGGTTCCTTGGGCCTCTTTTATGTACTTTGATCTTCAGTTCTCTCACTGGGCCATTCAAGCAACTTGATTTTCTTTCTTTAAAACCACTTCATTGTTTCCTTGGCCTTGTATTTGAGATCACTGTCTTGCTGAAATGTCCACCCTTGTTTCATTTTCAGCTTTCTGGTAGATGGCAGCAGATTTTATCCAGATGGTCACGGTAAATTTCTCCAAATATCTTGCCTTTAATATTATGAAGTCTGCCAGTACCCCTTGCTGGAAAGCAGCCCCAAACCATGATGCTTCCACCCCCAAACTTAACATTGGAGTGCTGGCTGCTCCCCGCGGTGCTGAAGACGCGTGATGGCACATATACACAGATATCTACAGTACGTGCAATCTATCGGAAATGGAGGAGTCATTAGCTGGGTTAGTAAAATAACGAAATTAAAGCTTTTAAATAGAAGAAAAACGTTTTTTTTTTTTTTTTGTAAAGAGATATATTTTTTTTAAGTTTAAAAGTGCAGGGGCCTCATTTATAAAGCGTGCGTACGCACAGATTTGATCGTAAAGTTTGCGTACGCAAAAATCCACGGCAAAGTGCATATTTATAAAAGCTGTCTTTGACGTGGAAAAGTGCTTAGCGCCACGTCAGGGTCTGAGCAGACGTACGCACTTTTGCTTGTCTGATTGCTGCAGGTTTTTGGAAATATAAGCCAATCTTGCTGCTCGAAATTTGGTTTAAACATTGAGAAGCGCTCTTTTATATGTCTGTGACATTAATTAGGCATCGTTTAAAGGCGGAGATCTGAAACTGCACGGCTGCGCACAAGTTCAAAGTCATTTGCGATTTATAGATTTGAAAGGGTTACGCGCGTTTTTTGCGCGTACGTTCGGTTTATGAATCACACGTACGCATTTTTGATAAATGATCGTAAGATCAAATGTAGGATGGTTTTTACGCAGCATTTTATAAATGAGGCCCCTGAACTCTTCTCAGGGGGAAGAAAGCTATACTATTCTCCTTACGTGCAACCTATCGGAAAGCGCAGATGAGTTAGTTGGGTTAGTAAAATAATGAAATTATAGATTTAAGTACAAAATAGTATTTATATAAAGAGAAATATTGAAAAAAAAGTGCAGAACTCTTCTTAAGTGGAAGTAATAAAGAAAAACAACGAATACTAATTATATAACAACGAATAGGCCTAATAGTTTCCAATAGGTTGCACGTAAATATCTGTGCTGCCACCAGTACTCCGTCCGAGCGCGTCTTCAGCACCGCGGCCAGCACTCCAATGCGCAGCTTATTAATACCAAACAAAGTGAATAAGTTGGTATTTCTGTGCAGAAACATTGCAATTTAAACATGGTCTGTGTAACATTATGTAAATTCCGCGTCTCTGTCTGATTGTTTTTTCCGTTTTCTTGTTCTTGACGTTCGCTGAATTTAATTCTGGGTTTATATTTTAAACTGCCGCTTCAGTGCAGTATAGCCACAGAGCTATTTAACAAGCACGATCTTCCGAGATACTATGCTACTAATAATTCATTGATAACTGCTGTTTTCTTGTGCAAAATATTTATATTATAAAATATATAAATATTTATTGTTAAATGTTTATATACATATATTAAAAAAATTATAATTTGGGCGCACGGACGCCCCAAGGGGTCGGCGGCGCCCTTAGCATTTGCCTATTCCGCCTATGCCCAGGGCCGGCCCTGACTGACTGGAATACTACATTCAGGAAAGAAACAAACAAAACGGCTTATATATCATCAAATTTCTTAACTGGTAACATTATTTGATTTCAGAATAATTAATATTTAGTTGTTTTAGCTTATGAAATGGCTGTAGACAGCGCTGTTTATCTATGCATTTACTCGCGCATTAACTGTATTAAACTGTGACCGCTTGCGGAGGTAATAAATAATTAATTAATATCCACAGACATTTATTTAGATATTTTAGCAAAATAATGTTTATCTGGTAAATGTTAATAGGGTAAATCTTGTTAAAAGTGGTAGATGTGCTTTAGCCTCCGGTAAGTGATCAGCAATATGAACGTGATTTTACGATGCTAATGATAAGCATAAATAACAGAAAAACGAATTTAATTTAGCGTTTTTAATTCCACAAAGCATTAATTCATGGCTGTTTTATTCATGCAAAGCTACGTCGTTATTGGGACCGGATTTGATGGATCAGCCAGCGTGACTCTGTGAGTTCGTCTCTATTCTTAGACAAGCTGCATACATTGCTTTTAATATATCAACTTATTTAACATAACATACATTAATGCACAAATAAGCTGTGCTATAAATGCCTCATATGCAAAGTAAGTATACTCAAAGTCCTTTTAATAAAGTCGCGTCACTCCGCCGTCATATTTGCTGTGCACGCTGCTGCTGCTGTGAGCTCCTCTCCTCAGATGCGTCCAGCGCGCAATTTTCTTGTTTATCGGTCAATCCGATATTACAAAACAGATATCCGATCATCGGAAAATGCTCAAATATCGGGGAAAATATCGGAAAACAGATATATCGGTCGATCTCTAATTTAAATACCAGGTGTAAACGTAATAGTTGTAGTAGAAGAACTTTATTGTCCCCGTGGGGCAATTGGGTTTGCGGCGCAGTCTCAAGGCACTACATGACAACATATAACAAAAAACAATACGATGCATTACAAAACACTAAAATACATACATACAAATAAAAATACCATCGGGTCTAACCCTGCCAGTTGGACAGATAGCTTATTTTAATTGATTTAACGCCTTAATGGCTTGTGGTACAAAAGAAAAGATCGTCCACTTGTGATCCGATCGATGAAAACACATCTTAATACCAAGGGTAAACAGCCCCTTTGTTTGGAAGAATGGGCAAGAATCACTCCTGAGCAATGCAGATGACTGGTCTCTCCATATAAGAGGTGTCTAGAAGCTTTAATCACCAACAAAGGCTTTCTACAAAGTATTAAGTAAAGTGTGTTCAATACTTATTCCCTGTGTCATTTCACTTTATTTCCTATGACTCAACTTGTATACTTAAACGTTCTGATTTCTTTGTATGAATTCATTATTTGGCTTGATGGCTATATAGTTGAATATATAGTATGCATTGTATTTTGTATTTATGCATATTGTACATTAAAAATAGGCAATATGTAAAACGAACAAGTATGAATATGCACAAACCAGATAGGGAAAATACCTGTCTATGAGATCTTTAAATATGGAGATTATATAAATTTGACAGGTGCTGTGAGGTGCTGATCATGAGTTTTAAGACGATACTACTGTAACAGTGGGATTCACTGGGTTTTATTATGAAATTTCTCGTTTATTTGTTACGAGTGGATGACTTCCTATTTCTTCTTCAACGGGATTGCAGAGTTGACCACGCCCACTTATTTACATTCCGCAGAAAACACGAATAGAAAAAACTGTTACGTCTGACATTTTATTTCACGGTAACGGAATATATCATATTGTCATAGACAGGACAATACCTGGCAAAATATTAAAGGAATAGTCTACCCTTTTGCCATATTAAACTATGTTATTACCTCAACCTAGACAAATTAATACATACCTATCTTTTTTCAAAGCATGCACTGTACAGCATGTTGTGAATGTGTTAGCATTTAGCCTAGCCCCATTCATTCCTATGGTACCAAACAGGGAAGCCACCAAACACTTCCGTGTTTCCCTATTTAAAGACTGTTACATGAGGAGTTATACCAGTAAGTATGGTGCCACAAAATAAAACTTTTTTTTGGTACCATAGGAATGAATGGGGCTAGGCTAAATGCTAACACATTCACAACACGCTGTTCAGTGCACGCTGCATGAAAAAAGATAGGTATGTATTAATTCGTCTAGGTTGAGGTAATAACATAGTTTAATATGGCAAAAGGGTTGACCATTCCTTTAAGAAAACCACCTTTAAGGTTGTCCAAATGAAGTCAATTACAGCTGCATACACTCACAGAAATAAAGTGTTAATATATTTACAGTAGGAAAGTTCCAAAATATCTTCTCATAGCACATGATCTTTACTTATCCTTATAATTTTTGGCATGAAAGAAAATATTTTTGACCCATATAATGTATTTTTGGCTTTTGCTACATGTATGATTTATGACTGGTTTTGTGGTCCAGGGTCTCATTTTCTGTCTTGTGATCCATCACCTATATTCTGTGTATCCTTAACTAAAACAATTAAGTTCCTTATTTTTAGTAAATGGAAAATCATTCAGTAAAGCTTCAAACATTTATGACTCTGAATCGATGCTTCAGAGAACGTACCACATCACGTGACTTCAGCAAATGATACGTCAAAATATGTGGGTGGGTGTATTTTTACACTCATAAATATTTCATAATTCAAACCCCTGTTCCCAAACAAACTTATACTGTTTGGAATGCACCCATATCGTGTCCTTGTTTAGATAACATAACATATAAAATCAGAGTAATCCGTTCTGGAATATAAAATTTTATTCTGCCATAACATACAATAAGGCAAAACGCTGCGATTTTTACTAATATAAATCATATAAATCCCCATTAATACGTTTAGTTTAATGTATTGAGCAAAAATCTAAAAGAATATTTATATTCAAATATATAATTCAAATATGTTTGAATTCAAATATGTTTCGAGCTTTCGCACGGCTTTATTTTACCAGCAGGTGTCCTCAGTGAGCCGTTTATTGATTCGAAGTTTCGTTTTCTCATCCTCTCATCAATCCGCATTTCCAACAACTAATAATATTTTATAACTCTTAAATAACTCTCTAACGACACTCAATCAAAGTTTAAACTACTTACAGTTAAATATTTCTCAACGTCAGACTGTAGTAAAGTGATGTTTGAGTCGCTAAACAACAGCTTCACACTCGGAAAGCGGCAGTGTGTGACCAGTAACCCCTCAGGTAAAACTGATTTCAAAATAAAAGTCGTAGAGGTCTGAGAATCAACAGTAATGGACGTTAAAGATGTGTAAAGGTTTTATTTTAGTATTCATAACACTTTATACACATTTATACAAATTAAATTCATTATATATTTTAGTGCAGCAAATATTTATATTAAATATTGCAATGTATGCAAACAAAATGCATGCATTGACAACCATGTACTTTATAATCGCTGGTTTAATCCTTTGCTGTAGGAAAATAAATATTTTAATCTGAATTATAAAAAGATATTAACATTTTAATTATTTGTTAGTATTAGTGTATTTAGACATAGGCCTAGTGTTTGTGCAAAGAATACAGAAGATTAAAAAAAAAATCTTTATTAAAATCTGTTTTACTCCCTCTTGCTTTTGTGCTTTGATCTAAAACAGTAACGTATTATAAGGCACTTACAGATTTTAAAGAAGATGTAGAGGACTACAGTCACAATAGTGAATAGAAAAGCAAACACATCCAGACAGTGGTACTGATACCAGGTAAGATTATGAGCTTCAACACGCAGATGTTTAGCACCTTTATTACGCATGACAAACTCAATCCAGAAAACTGCTTCATCCAGAGGCTTCATCGGTCTGTCATGATGAATCCTGGATAACCGCATAGCATTCTTTTTATATCTGTGGAAATACAAAAAACACATTTATTAAACATTTTTATAGGTTATTTGGTCTTTAAGATGGGTTCCAATTTTCTTGTGAAAACCCCAGGGTTGATGGTGGTACAAAGATACCACAGTTCACTTACAAGGGATTGTTAATGACGGCGTTGAGTCCATCCACCAGATCTTCAGTCTTCATTCTGTTGAAGTCCATGATAACAGCCGCTCCTTTGGCTTTTATATGGGCCATGTTATCAGGCTGGTCAAGAAACAACGGGATGCCAACCATCGGTACACCGTGAAATATGGCTTCATATATACCATTAGTGCCTCCATGAGTTATAAATGCTCTGGTTTTACGATGACCTGAACCATGAAGGTTAGTCAGGTTATACAATATTATTACTTATATAAAATAAACATACTACCGCGAGATCTAGAACAAACCCAATAGATCATTCTGAGGGATCCATTTATAGATTCTGGTGTTTGCTCCAAGAGTTTCTGGCTTTTCTCCAGTGTATCTCCATAGGACCTGCAAACACATACCTGTCAACACTCACATTTTTAGCGTGATTTTCCTGTATTTTGCCATTATTTCCCGCCATCATCCCGTTTATAAATAAATTCCCATATTTCTTCCATATTTGTAATCTTTCTATGAAAAAATCCCACTGGCCGTATTTGATGTTTGCTACCTCTAGTAAAGCAGGCGGCACTAAGGACACATTTACACATAGCCAGGAATTTAAAGAAACAAATATTTTCCCGCCTCCGTTTTCAATAATAACATCGTGCACACAACATCGTTTTCAAAAAACTTGTCATTTCCATCAACCAGCATAAATACGGTGTCGAGTGCCATAATAAATATACCAAACCTATGGACGGCACGGCAGACAGTGTAGGGAGAGGAAAAAAGTCTAGTTTTATACAAAAATATACAATTTAAAACAAGCTTGACAATGGTGTATGAAAATGAAAAAAAAAAAATCTTGGATTACACTGCAAAAAAATTATTTTTAAGAAAACATCTTAGTATTTTTGTCTTGTTTTGTAGAAAATATCTGAAAATTCTTAAATTAAGATGCTTTTTCCTGATGAGCAAATCGACCCAAGAAAATAAGTCTAGTTTTTAAGACCAAAAATATTAAATTTAAGTGATTTTGTGCATAAAACAAGCAAAAAATATACCAATGGGGTAAGCAAAAAACTCTTGAACATTTTCCTTAAACACTAAATTCAAGAAAAATTAATTGGCAGATTTTTATGCTTGTTTTATGCACAAAATCACTTAAATTTGAAATTTTTGGCTAAAAACTAGACTTATTTTATTGGGTCGTTTTGCTCATCAAGAAAAAGCATCTTAATTTAAGAAATTTTAAATATTTTTACTGAAAACAAGACAAAAATACTAAGAATTTTTTTCTTGAAAATAATTTTTTGCAGTGTAAGTCTGTAAGAAATAAGTAAACTTATTTCAAGATTTTTTTTCTTACTCTATTGTCTCTCTACAAAAAAAATTCAGAACTAAATGTCTTCTTCAGGCATCAGTCAGTAGTGTGACCTCTCTTGGCACTAAACACATCTTGAGCTTTTTTAAGGAGACAGAAGTCATTTGATTAGAATAATAAATTAGGATTTAAATTTCTTTTAGGTTTAAGAGATCCTGCAGCTGCCTGCTATTGATCAAGTGGAAGTGCAGTTTACCCTAAATACTTGACACTTCAGCTTATACTTTTATACTGTTTTTAATACTACATACACATTTCCTGTATCTTCTGGATGTATTCTAATAAAAAAGACTGAGAAGTAATTATATATGATCCCTGCAATTGCAAAAACAACACATCTAATCGTAGCATGGTGGCCTTTTGCACAGTACTGTATAAACAACAATAAAAACTTGATTTTCCCCACAGGGGGACTTTAAAGGTTCTTTATGGAACTATTCATTTTACGAAGTAACCTTCTGAGGTATCTGTGCCAGTGCAGACGCAGCCATGTTGCTCCTCTCTTCAGTCATGTTTTCTACCACAGACCCCAGAGAAAACACCACTATCCCATCATCCCCTGAGCTCTCCACAAACTCCTCCATATCCTGTGCACATTAATAAGGACAAACACATGCACACACAGACCATCATTTCCAATCTACACATTTTGCACTCATTGGTGTCCTTTTTGACAAATCCGTGAAAAAAATTAATAAGCAGGATATTAAATGACAGATGCACCTTGGGTAACGGTTTGGCAGGGGTGCAGTGAATCCCACCAACGTATTTGAAGTTGGGCAGGAATGGCCGTGGATACTCTAAGTCCCAGTAGGATCTGATTAACCAGATATCAGCTTTACCCATCATCTCACAATAGGAACTGGGCCGTCCTGCAATAATGTTTGCTACCTTTTACACAAGCGTTTTCATTATGTATAAAGATGAGCAATGTGCATTTAAACTCACCTAAATATTCAGTGTAGTAGTTGTCATACGTTTTCCACATAATTTTGGCGAAAGCATCTTGCAAAAGGTAAAAAAGCAAACTCATGATTCGCTCTGTAAAACTCATCTTGTCTGTGCGTTTACTCACTGCTCCGGGTACATATGATGGTGGAGCTGGAGTCTGACCACACATACGCTCTACAATGTTAGCGATGGAGAATCGATACGTGAACACCAAGGGAACGTTCAACTTTTCAGCCAATATATCGCTGCATGGGATGATTGGGTCGGACAGAAGAACATCAAACTTCCCCTGTTGCAATTTATCCAACAACCCTGGAGATTTCAGAATGCCGTCGCAGTATGAAAGACCAATATCCAGATTTTTGGAGGCAAGCTGGGAGTATTTTATTATGAACTGGATTTGATTTAATTTTTCAATCTCATTCATCGATAACTGCAGTATTTCCTCAATAAAGGCAAACATTTCCTTAGAAGAAATAGACATATTAAAGTCCACACGATTGAAAGGATCCGACTCTTTGACGTTCATTACCATCACAGCATCAGGTACCAGAATGGTAACATTGTGTCCTCTGTCCACCAATGTTTCCAACACAATCTTGAGATTAATCCAATGACTGCCTTCAGTTGGCCAGACTAAAACATTCCCACATTGTGCTGGACCGATAGCAATGAGCAAAGAAAGAAAACAAGCTACAAATCTCATGATTTCTATTGAAGCAGTGTTTGATCGTGTGTGATCGTTCAGTCTTCTTCGATCTTATACTATCATGTATAATTATTAACCTAGAATATACACTTATCAAGGGCAAAGGCTTGGTGGTGTTCATACAGTAAGCCAATATTGTTTAGGTCAAAGATAGACAAAGTTTATGTGAACTATAGAAAGATTCAGTGTCGTTGATTGATGTATCTGAAAGTTGTTTATTGTCCTGCCCATGACTGCACTCTGTTAAAAATCCCATAGTACAAAAGTCCTAACTTATCTTAGTGTGCTGAAAATACAGAAAATGTAACATAAGAAAAATATTATTCAAAAGATACATCAATTTAGTATCACTAATTACTTTATATTACATGTATATATGGGTGATTATATAATTGCAGGTACATTCGGTGTCCAAAGTCTTTTCTGCATTTTTCAAATGATTAACATGATGTTACAGGCCATAACAAAATAATTAGCAAAATATTGAAAAAAAAACTTTAAAGTTGTCCAAATGAAGTAATTCACAGCTACATTGTTTTAATAAACATTCTGTTTGATTCATAATCCTCAATGTGACCTCAAAATGTTCCCAATTTTTCTTATCTTACGTGATAATTACTAGGCGCACACACACACTTACTTTTAGACAGACAGGCAGACAGACATCCCAGGTGAAAAAGTAGTATACTTCCATAGTGTACTTAAAGTGCTTTATTTTCACACACTAATTTTGTACTTAATATACTAAAATGAATATGAACTAAAAAGCACTTTTAACATACTATCTCTGTATTAAAAAATTGTATTTAGTTAACACTTGCATTAAACTTGAACTCAACTTTCATACAAAGATGGGTTCAAGTTGACTACAAGTGGTACCTAAATATATTTTTAAATACATTTTAGCACATTTAAGATCATATTCATGGTGTCTCAAAATAGCACAATGAAGTACACTTGGATGATCTTAAGAACATCTTAAGAAGTACTAAAGATGAATTTTTTGTATATTAAGTACAAAATTAGTGTGCGAAAATAAAGCACTTTAAGTACACTATGGAAGTGTACTACTTTTTCACCTGGATCAGAGAAGCTGCAGGTAGATTATAATTATAATTTTACTAAAGAGACCTGGATGGCATAGTCCAAGTGAAATGTTTGTAAGTGCTAGTGTAAAAACTTTTATTATGAAATCTTATGCATAGATTTATCTGACGGCTAAATTTTATATATATATATTTAAAAAATGATTATTGTGGGTCTATTAAATATAAGGGTTAGTACTACACGGTATCAGTCAAAGCTGTGGAGAAATTGTTTTTGTTGCATTTTGTAACCTTTTATTGTGCGTGGTAGATGCCGTGGGTTGTATATGTTGTCCTATTTATGATTGGCGCGCGCGCACACGCGACACTTTTTTTCTCGAGCTTTTGAGCGCATTTATTTCACCAGCAGGTGTCGTCAGTGTGCTACATTTATTAATTCATCGTAGCGTTTCTCATCCTCCCATCACCATGTAAGTAATCATATTTATAACCGTTAAATAACTCTCTAGCGATACTTAAAGTTTAAACTACTTAAAGGTAAATATTTATCAACGTCAGAATGTAAGAACGCAGTGCGTGACCAGTAACCCCTCAGGTAAAACTGATTTCAAAATAAAAGTCGTAGGGTCTGAGAAGCAGAAGTAATAAATAATAAATGTGGACAGTGGGCAGGTTATACTTTATATCTATTAAATTATTTATTATATATTTTACTCACCAAATACTTTTATTAAATACATTGTGCATGCAAACAGCCTGTTTCTGCATTGACCACCATGCAATCTCATAATTGCTGGTTTTATCCTGTGCTGTAGGAGAATAAATTAAATCTGAATTGTAAAATGATATTAACATTTTAATTATTATTTGTTACTATTAGTGTATATAGACATAGTGTTTGTGCAAAGAATATAGAAGATTAAAAAAAAAATCTTTATTAAAATCTGTTTCACTCCCTCTTGCTTTTCTGCTTTGATCTAAAACAGTAACGTATTATAAGGCACTTACAGATTTTAAAGAAGATGTAGAGGACTGCAGTCACAATAGTGAATAGAAAAGCAAACACATCCAGACAGTGGTACTGATACCAGGTAAGATTATGAGCTTCAACACGCAGATGTTTAGCACCTTTATTACGCATGACAAACTCAATCCAGAAAACTGCTTCATCCAGAGGCTTCATCGGTCTGTCATGATGAATCCTGGATAACCGCATAGCATTCTCTTTATATCTGTGGAAATACAAAAAGACACATTTATTATACATTTTTATAGGTTATTTGGTCATTAAGATGGGTTCCAATTTTCTTGTGAAAACCCCAAGGTACAAAGATACCACAGTTCACTTACAAGGGATTGTTAATGACGCCGTTGAGTCCATCCACCAGATCTTCAGTCTTCATACTGTTGAAGTCCATGATAACAGCCGCTCCTTTGGCTTTTATATGGGCCATGTTATCAGGCTGATCAAGAAACAACGGGATGCCGACCATCGGTACACCGTGATATATGGCTTCATATATACCATTAGTGCCTCCATGAGTTATAAATGCTCTGGTTTTAGGATGACCTGAACCATGAAGGTTACTTAGGTTATACAATATTATTTCTATAATATATAAAATGAACATACTCACAGGAGATCTAGAACAAACCCAATAGATCATTCTGAGGGATCCATTTATAGATTCTGGTGTTTGCCCCAAGAGTTTCTGGCTTTTCTCCAGTGTATCTCCATAGGACCTGTAAACATAAAAAAAAACATACTGCCTGACTCTCTTAACATAATTGCATATACTTTATGTAAACCTTTAGTGCAACAAAAAGGAACCCATTTTAGGAACCCTTATTTTGTGTACAGTAACAGTGTATGGTAAGTAACCTTCTGAGGTATCTGTGCCAGTGCAGAGGCGATCGTGTTGCTCCTCTCTTTAGTCATGTTGTTTACCATGGATCCCAGAGAAAACACCACTATCCCATCATTCCCTGAGCTCTCGACAAACTCCTCCATATCCTGTGCACATTAATAAGAACAAACACACAAACACATGCACACACAGACCATAATTTCCAATCTACACATTTTGCACTCATTGGCGTCCTTTTTGACAAATCCGTGAAAAAAAAATAAGCAGGATATTAAATGACAAAGGCACCTTGGGTAACGGTTTGGCAGGGGTGCAGTGAATCCCTCCGATGTATTTGAAGTTGGGCAGGAATGGCCGTGGATACTCAAAGTCCCAGTAGGCTCTAATTAACCAGATATCAGCTTTACCCATCATCTCACAATAGGAACTGGGCCGTCCTGCAATAATGTTTGCTACCTTTTACACAAGCGTTTTCATTATGTATAAAGATGAGCAATGTGCATTTTAAACTCACCTAAATATTCAGTGTAGTAGTTGTCAAACTTTCTCCACAGAAGTCTGGCCAAAGCATCTTGCGAAAGGTAGAAGAGCACATTCATGATTCGCTCCGTAAAACTCATCTTGTCTGTGAGTTTACTCACTGCTCCGGGTACATATGATGGTGGGGCTGGGATCTGACCACACATCCTCTCTACGGTGTTAAAGACGGAGAATCTGAATGTGTACACCAAGGGAACGTTCAGAACTTCAGCTACAATCTCGCTGCAAGAGAAGATCGGGTCGGCCAGCATGACGTCAAACCTTTGATGCTGCAATTTCTCCATCAACCCTGGAGACTTCAAAACACCATCGCAGTATACAAGACAAATATCTTGATCTTTGGAGAAAACTTGGTAGAATTTAATGTGAATCTGCAGTAGGTTTAAATGATCGATCTCGTACATCATAAAATGCATGAGGTTTTCAATGTGATCGTGCATGTCCTGCTCGCTCACGGACACGTTAAAAGGCTGACACGTGAAGCGATCCGAATCTTTGGCATCCATGAAAAGGGAAGCGCTGGGCATCAGCACCGTTACGTTGTGTCCTCTGTCCATCAACGTATCCAACACAATTTTGAGATTTATCCAATGACTTGCCTCAGTGAACCACACTAAAATATTACCACATTGTGCAGGACCCAAAATACACAAGAAAAGGAAACAAGCTACAAGTCTCATGATGATTCACAAAAACTGAAACTTAATCCAAATTCTTTTTCGACGCTTTTTATTCGCGATCTGTTTTACCTCAGAAAACCCGAAACTTCCGCGTTTGTTCCGCTTCACGCTCAACTTTTAGGGACCGTCTCGCTTTTCCATTATTAACAAGGGGCTTGCTTGCTTATTGTGTCTATTTTCAGATTTTTTAATGTATAAGGTACTGAAAGAACTGAGACTGTCAAAAAAAATATAGGCACATTAGATCAAATTATATAATGCTTTAATTACCCTTAAAACATGGTTTTATTCCAGTAGAAGTGCACAGACCATGGTTTTTGGCGTATTAATGACCATTTGTAAACATTTGTATGTTTTTACTACAAAAACTGGTTACTTTTGATAACCATGGTTTAGTAACCATGTTTTTATCTTTACTAAAACTATGGATGATTTTTGTAAGGGTACTAAACGTGTCATCCTTTGAATGCATAATGATTCAAATTAATAAAAAACACTTTTGCCCATAAAACCAAATATACACTGCAAAAAATTATTTTCAAGAGAAAAAATCTTAGTATTTTTGCCTTGTTTTCAGTAAAAAAATATCTAAAAATTTCTAAATTAAGATGCATTTTCTTGATAAGCAAAAACGAAACTAAGTCTAGTTTTTAGACCAAAAATATCAAATTGAAATGATTTGCATAAAACAAGCAAAACAATCTGCCAATGGGGTAAGCAAATTTGCAAAAAAAAATTTTCAAGAAAAAAAATTCTTAGTATTTTTGTCTTGTTTTCAGTAAAACTATCTAAAAATTCTTAAATTAAGATGCTTTTTCCTGATGAGCAAAACAACCCAAGAAAATAAGTCTAGTTTTTAGGACAAAAATATCAAATTAAGTGATTTTGTGGATAAAACAAGCAAAAAAAATCTGCCAATAGGGTAAGCTAATTTTTCTTGAATTTTTCTTGATATTAGTGTTTAAGAAAAATGCTTGCTTACCCCATTGGCAGATTTTTTTGCTTGTTTTATGCACAAAATCACTTTAATTTGGGTCGTTTTGCTCATCAAGAAAAAGCATCTTAATTTTAGAATTTTTTGATATTTTTACTGAAAACAAGACAAAAATATTAAGAATTTTTTGCAGTGTATGGTTTAACTTCAGTATTTTTTAAACTATATATTTTAGAAAACTGTAGTATTTTATAAAACTATACAGGGGTTTTAGTCACACCATGGTTAATTTTGTAAGGGATTTTCAATATTTCGCTCACTATTAGTAATATGCATATTATTACTAGTTATGGCTTTTATCCAGCACTATTGACTAGCACCATGCCTGTTTTCAGACATTTTTACTGCACCATTTGAAAGTTATGGACGCATAAATTGAATATTATGTGCCACACAGATAGCATTGTTGTACTATTTAGTGTGTAGTTATTAACTGATAAGAGCAAAATCAATAAACTGTATGGATTAAAAGAAACAAGATAAGCAGGTATGCTGGTACAGTACTGTATATGCCTACATTATACATACCGGTCTACTATTTATTATTAACAAAAATAATCATGCCTTTATAGAATACTTTATAGTTTGTCAAGATGAATAAAGCATTTAAATATTCGCTATAACAAACTCACAATGCAATTGCTTTTGTGCGTGTATAAAGCCAAATGTTCCAGAGGTCCAAAACATTCTACTTTTCTTCCTTCCTTTCTTTGTAAGTTACAGCTTTTTGCTTTTTGAAGTATAGATTTGCCTAATCTGATTACAGATCATTGGATTGTCGGTGTGCCATAAAAAAGTGCTCTAGAGAAGAGGACTGCTGTCCAGACAACAATGGGCGTCCCTTCAGCCTGCGACGCACCTGTCCGCACTCAAACCAGACTCTCCTGTCTCCCACAGATAACACTTTCTACCCTCTCGCCCTCTTCCACTCTTTCTTTCTTTCGTCGAGGGCAAATATAAGGATTTATGACCCCTCCAGCCCTGTTTTGGGAGGCAGGGCTCAGACTTAGTGGGAAAAATTTAACATGCAGCATGTGAATTGGTTTAGACGTATAAAGAGATCAGGACTAATCGTTTGGCACCAGAGACTCTTCTGCATTCAGCGAGTTTCATGGGAGGGCAATGGAGCGCGGGAGTGAATGCGTGCGAAGGGGGGGCAGCCCGTGATCTGCTCTATTGTGATAACAGATTTAGGCAGAGTGTGAGGCGGCGATAAGGAAAAGCACCCTCAATAGAAGATTAGATGCATGCTTGGAGAGGAACTGTGGAATAGAGGTGGACACTTGGAAGCAAGAGGAGCGGAAACAGATTCTGTTTTCTGGAAAACACAAGTTATGTCTTTAAATATTAAGATATTTTTAGGAACCAATGCGTCAATTGGAGCATTTAAGGATCATGCTGGAACAAGACGAATCAAGCCAGTTCTGCTTGATCTCACAGGAACACTGCAAAAAATGATTTTCAAGAAAAAAAATCGTAGTATTTTTGTCTTGTTTTCAGTAGAAATATCTAAAAATTCTTAAATTAAGATGCCTTTTCTTGATGAGCAAAACGACACAAGAAAATAAGTCTAGTTTTTAGACCAAAAAAATCAATCTTAAGTGATTTTGTGCATAAAACAAGCAAAAATAAAAAAGAAAAAGAAAAAATCGGCCAATGTGGGAAGCACAAAAATCTTGAACATTTTTCTTAAACACTAAATTCAAGAAAAAATTGCTTACCCAATTGGCAGATTTTTTTGCTTGTTTTATGCACAAAATAACTTAAATTGTATATGTATTGTCTAAAAACTAGACTTATTTTCGTAGGTAATTTTTCTCATCAAGAAAATACATCTTGATTTAAATTTTTTTAGATATTTCTACTGAAAACAAGATAAAAATACTAAGTTTTTACAATTGCACTGCAAAAATGACTTTCTTACTTAGTATTTTTGTCTTGTTTAAGTACAAATATCTAAAAAAAAGTCTAGTCTAGTTTTTAGACAAAAATATCAAATTTAAATGAATTTGTGCATAAAACAAGCAAAAAAGCAAAAAAACCTTTTTCTTAAACACATAATTCAAGTAAATTTCAAGAAATATTTCCATACCCCATTGGCAGATTTATTTTTTTGCTTGTTTAAACAAAATTCACTTAAGATTGATATTTTTTGTCTAAAACTAGATTTATTTTCTTAGGTCATTTTGCTCATCAAGAAAATACATATTGATTTAAGAATTTTTAAATTTGTACTAAAAACAAGACAAAAATACTAAGCAAGAAAGTTCTTGCAGTGTGCCTAATTCGTATGAATTCATAATGAGGTGAAATGTAAAAAATGTACGATTATTAGAGAATAAAAACAATAATGATACCCCACTCCTAACTCCACCCCTTAACCCAACATCAAAAGGGGGAAAGCAAAATAAAACTTACTAATTTAGTTCGCCGAATTCATACGAATTAGCCATCTTTCAAAACACATCCTATGTGTTGCTATGGGATTGTTTTGGGCAGTTGAGTGCATGTTTTTTATATAAAAGGGAGACACCATTAAATTCTAAATAGGGTGTACATTTCCCAAATAAATGAATGAATGATCCTAAGTATTTAAATGTTTACCAGAGGCCTTTTAGTTTCTGTGTTTGGCTTTAGGATCACACAGTAGCTGTGTTTGTTTTTGTGATTGTGTGAGGATTTTAAACAGGGGTGAACAGCTGCCCACAGATCCTCTCTTTTGACCCCTAACACAGCTACACCAGATCAATATTTTTTTACATGCAGTAGTTTCTTTACTGAACTGATCACAACATTGATATTCAATATTTTTAATATTAAAACATACGTAACAACATCACATAGTGTTAATGTCACATTAATGTCACAATAATGTACAGGTGAAATTTCTCCCCATAATATATATTTTATTTTTAAAATGTTGCATTCAAATATTATGTTTACAATACAGTAATAAAATGAATCCTGTCCTGACACAATTTTAAACCAAAATGAGAAGTAAAACAAATATGTATCAATATTTTCAGTGTAAACAATCTATTATTTTTGCATTAACATAATGATTGTACTAAGAATAAAGGAGACATACTTAATGATACAATTATATACACTGTAAAAAATACTGTGCTGGCTTAAAAGTCGTGTCAACAGAGATGAATTGTCACAACTTATAAAATATAGTTGAGAAAAATCAACTTAATTTTATAAGTTATAACAATTCACCTGTAGTTATAACAACTCACCTCTAGTCAAGATAAATAATAGTATGTTGAAAATTTTAAGGCAGCAAAGTATTTTTTACAGTGTACAATTTCAATAAAAAATCATAATTGTCCTAAAAGGGCCTAAAACTGCTAAAAAGTGCGTCTGACGTTTTCTTGTAAATGAGCATTTTACATCAGAATCTTCAGGGAGTCTACAACACACCAGTATTTTTGAATGGTCAGAAGCCGAGATTAAGCAGATTTGAACCGAAAGTATTTGATAAACGTATCCACTTTATTTTTGACATAAATGTGGGCGCCGCCATCTTTGAGCTCTTTTATGTAAAACATCCGGTGAGCCACTAAAGCTAATGGTGGTCAAATTGTGAGTGACATGCGTGTAACATTTTGACTAGTAAATGTAAAATGTTTATTATTAAATCTAGAAAAACTGGCATAATTTGTGCATTTAGTGGTTCCCATTAAACCTGGTACAAATGCAGTAAATCCACAAAACATTTGTTTTGACCATAATCCACGCGACAGAGCTGAATGTGTATGTGGCGCACATGACCCTATGATTTGTATTCACACATCGATCCAGTAAAACCTGTAATAGACACTGCCAATTAATACAATAATTGTTCAAAATCATCTAATATTATGCTGATAAAAATATGCAGTTTTAGCTTGTTTATTTATTCTGCTATTATATTTTTACAAAAATGTTTTTTGTTCAAAACAGATTACAGTACAGAATATATAAGACATAAACAGCTTATTAGTTAAATTGTATAATAGTGCTTAATGTGTTTGCATGTATTTGTCAATTAAAAATTGGCGTTCACACCAGGGGAACAGTTGGGACATTTTACACACACGCTTGAAAATGTTAAAAACACAAATTCTTGGTCTATTTCAGGTACAAACACTCGACTGACTTTCCCACTATGCAGGTATGCCTGTGCTTTTATATTTGCGCATCAAAGACCCGTCAACTTCGAGCAACAACACAAAATAATTTATATATCAGGCCACTGGGTTACACATGGCAGGTGTAGTAAATATTTATCATAACGGTTTTAATCATGTTTTGTGCATGCTTTTTTCTACTGTCCGGCTATTGAAACAAAAGTGTCACATAAAAAAGGAAATAAAATAAGGTGGATTATACATGCCAAGAGCATTTGGCTAATAAAATCATTTCATTTTTGACAGAAGTGCTGATTTTTGCATTTGAGCACCAGTAAATAATGCATAAACACATGCAATTCTAAGCCAAACCCTAACCCTACAGCAAGTGTTGTTAAATAAAAATACTCTGTACTTAAATGAATTATTACACTGTAACAGTAACACCAAATAAATTGTAACCTTTTTTATGCAAAGTAACCCAGTTCCATACACTAAGCAGCTAAACAAGACACACTCCTTCCCCATCTCTACATATAGACCTTTAAATATAGACATAAAGACATATAGACATAAAGTCTCCTATTGTCCACCTCTAAATGTCAATTATGATATCAATGATTAACCAAAATTGGATTTAAAATGAGAAATTTCTTTACATTAAAGTTTAAACATACACACTTGATCTTTGTGCGCCTCATTGGTCATTGGCGAGTGTGGATTTTGACTCCAAGATGACCTCTGCCATCAGACCAAAAGTTAAGCTGTGTTTACAATCCCCGCTCTCATGTGGTTTGGACACTTACAGAGGTCATCACTATGGTCACGCAGCTCTTGAACAGCGCCTGACCACACCAAAACAGCCAATCAGAGCGCTCGGGGGAGATTGACACATGCAAACATGACAGAAATAGTCAAGAAAATTTGCAGAAGGTCTGAATGGGTTTTCAAAGCATTTTAATATCAAAAACACTAATAAATAAATACAATATATAAACATTTTCAATTAATTGCTTAACACAAAAAACTATTCTACTATTATGATTAATGATGCACAAAAAAATAATCTTTGGCAAAAGATATTTTGCGTTGTGGAATGCAGAGTCGTTTAAATAAGAGCGTTTTACAATAAGCACAATGCACTCCATTTACAGTATAAATATTAAATAAAAATAAATACAAACATATCCAAGTTTCAGATCTGTGGAGGCTGTAGATTCTTAAGGGTTCATTCAGACAAAAAAAATAAATAAATTATATAAATAAACATTAAAGGGGAGATGCTCTTAAAGTGCATCCATGATCATGCATATATTGTTCTTCATCGGATCACTTAAAAAATTATGCAATTTTTAAATAATGCCAACCTTATATCAGTTCTTAGCTTTCACAGATCAACTGTGAGTTATTGTGAATAAACGAAATCCATCTCCATGAGAGTTTAAAGTCACAATCATTCAATCCACACCTCCTGATTTTGAGCTCTACCACGCTTCAGAGCTGTCACAGCTGGACCCGGGCGAAGGCGGGTCGGTGTCACTGGTCCAGCTGCGTTCGGTGCGCAGGCTCTGCATGTTCCCCGCCAGCAGCGACAGGAGCGCGACCTGCGACTGTGCCGATGGTTCTCCGCCCTGCTTCTCCAGCAGAGTCACCAGAAAGTTGATGTAGCGCATGGCCAGGCGTAGGATCTCGTTCTTGCTGAGCTTCTTCTCGGGTGGATGGGTGGGGATGAGTTTCCTCAGCTCGGCGAAGGCTGTGTTGACGTTGTGTTGGCGCCAGCGCTCGCGAGTGTTGGTGAACACCTTCCTGGTCATGATGCTGTGGTACTGATGCTGCAGAGAGAGATGGAGATGGACATATCAGCATTAGAATGTATTAAAAAAGAAAAAAATAGCATTTTATTTTACATGCCAAAGAATGCCAATTTGGATTAAATGCCTTCATAAAGAACCTATAACATCTAAATAGCATTTCTGTTTCACCAAAAATGGTTCTTATACGGCATCGCTGTGAAGAACCTTTAAAGCACCTTCATTTTTTAGTATACTTTGTGCTTACTGTCTTACTGGGTACCAGCCCATAACCTAATCCTAACCTAATCCGTGTAGGTACCAGTATTTTACGATGTCGGCATAACTGGTCGAGCATTGCATTAGCAGTGAACATTGAGTCGCTTACGCATATATGTAAATGCATAAACATAAAAACACAGTGTACGCGATGCAAAATAAAGCGCAACCAATGAAACCATCTTCTTCGCATTTAAAAATAGTAAAATATATTTTCTTGGCAAATAAGCAGATTTTGAAAGAAAAAAAAACATGGGTACAAGTGTAAAAAAGGTATCTTACCACTTTATGTCGCTTTTGAGATTTACGAATGTCGGGGCATCCAGCTGAAAAATTTCCAGATGCCAAATAAAAAAAACTGTCCTGATCGATGCGTGTTTTTGAAAAATACAAAGTGAAGTAACTGCAGAACTAGATGGCGATATCCAATATGCTCCTTTAACTCTCTGACATCCACTGAGCACAGAAAACAGACGGAAAAGAGGATATGAGGGTGGGTTGGGCTCTGGTGTTTTATAGTTTAGCTGTTGTGTGACGTTGCAGGGGGAGAATTGGGGGTTGAACACATACTGAATGATTTTACATCTCGTATTAATGCGTTCACATAGATTAACATAATGCATCGTGTTTCTATTCACAGCTACAGGATTTGGGGAGATAATACAAAGAAAATCCCGTTTGTAAGAAATCAAATTATGGTAATCAATCTGTGATTATGGTTTACGTAATATAAGTTTAGAAATGTTTGTCTAGTCGTGGACTTAACATTTTTGTGCCTTCATTCTTAAAAATAAAGATGCACCTTTTAATATAGGCAAATATTTCTCATATTACATTCTTGTTTTATTTTTTAATGAGTATTAAAAATATCATTAGGTAAACTTGTTGTTACATCATATAAAAAATTTGGATTAAATTCATTTAAAATATATATTATTCAATGTGGACACATTGCTTATAAACTCTATCAAATACATTGCTGTTGTATAAAGCAGTGTGCGTTTCTTTTGTTGGGATGCTGGACGTCCACCTGCTAACAGACCTATGACAGCAACTCAATCCAGTCCTAAAGTGACATCATAATGAAAGCTCTCCCACTGATTGGGCAACATAGTCTAAAAAAAATCTCTGCACATTCACTGTGACAGAGTAATAATATGGCTTTTGTCTGAACGATGGTAATCTTGTTTAGTATGTCCTGGGGCTTCACATAAATGACACTATAGCGTATGACAGAGGCAAGCTTGTGGATCAGTAAATTCTTTGGGGCCCTGAAGGGTCCCTGAAGTCTCCGAGCTCTTTTCTCGCACTTTCAACCTCCCTGCAGATCAAAAGCTGGCGTGTCGCTGCTGCGATTGTTACCGTTCTCCTCCAAACCGTCGAGTGTTGTTTTTAGAGGCATGGTGTTGCGTTAAAAGTCTCTCGGAGAATTGTGGGGGATTTGCATAATGGGATTATGTCAGGATTAGGAGTCAGGCAGCGGACAGAGCGGCTCTGAGGGGATCCGTATATAGGACTGAACTGAATTCACGACCCCATTCATACAGACCCCAATGCTATATACACCCTGCACCTGCATGGCCGTCTTTTAGAGCTGCCAGAAACTTCAGCGAAATAAAACTCTCAACCAATCGACATTTAAATATTCACAGTCACACTGGATACTGTAGGACAGATTAAATCACGTATAAGACCTCTTTAGGATCACAATTATTTCTAGGGATGCAGCAATACAAAATTTCTAATACCAATATTGGATTACTTAGAATGACATCTAACAATACCAATTACTTGGAAAGACATCATCTGATACCGATAACTTAGAATGACATCCACCGATACTGTTCACTTAGAATGACATCTACCGATACTGATTATGTAGAATGACATCTAATGATAGCGATTACTTAGAATAATATCTACCGATACCAACTACTTAGAATGACATCATCTGATACCGATTACTAAGAATAACAGCATATGATACTAATTACTTAGAATGACATCATCTGACTAGGACAGTTTAAATCACGAATAAGACCTCTTTAGGATCACAATTATTTCCAGGGATGCAGCAATACAAAATGTCTGTGCTGATACCGATATCGGATTACTTAGAATGACATCTAACGATACCGATTACTTGGAATGACATCATCTGATAACAATTACTTAGAATGACATCATCTGATTCCGTTCACTTAGAATGACATCATCTGATACCTTTCACCTAGAATGACATCTACCAATACCGATTACCTAGAATGACATCTAACGATAGCGATTACTTAGAATGACATTATCTGATACCGATTACTTAGAATGATATCATCTGATACCGATTACTTAGAATGACATCATCTGATTCCGTTCACTTAGAATTACATCTTCTGATACCTTTCACCTAGAATGACATCTACCGATACCGATTACCTAGAATGTCATCTATCGATACCGATTACTTAGAATGACATCCACCAATACCGTTTACTTAGAATGACAGCATCTGATACCGATTACTTAGAATGACATCATCTGATACAGTTCCCTTAGAATGACATCCACTGATACTGTTTACTTAGAATGACATCCACCAATACCGATTACTTAGAATGACATCCACCAATACCGATTACTTAGAATGACATCCACCAATACCGATTACTTAGAATGACATCCACCAATACCGATTACTTAGAATGACAGCATCTGATACAGTTCCCTTAGAATGACATCCACTGATACTGTTTACTTAGAATGACATCCTCTGATACCGATTACTTAGAAAGACATCTACTGATATCGATACTTAGAATGACAGCATCTGATACCGATTACTTAGAATGACGTCATCTGATACTGTTTACTTAGAATGACATCGATATGATACCTTTCAACTAGAATGACATCTACCGATACCGATTACCTAGAATGGCATCTGACGATAGTGATTACTTAGAATGACATCCACCAATACCGATTACTTAGAATGACAGCATCTGATACCGATTACTTAGAATGACAGCATCTGATACCGTTCCCTTAGAATGACATCCACTGATACTGTTTACTTAGAATGACATCATCTGATACCGATAGTTTTGCTTTTTACTCCTTGTTTCAAATGATTATTTTTTGAAATCCTAGAAGTGCAGACCATACAAACTGCAGGGAAGTTTATCCGCCCCTTTTAATTTCCAGGATATAGACCATTTCAAAAGATGTAAACAACACTGGTCCAGAAACACTTCCTGTTTCAGTTTGTGACTGTTTTTTTATTTATTTCACATATATCATTATCTTTAAGATGTTTGATTAACTTTTTGATTCAGTTCTAAATGTTCTGTTGGTTGTATTTTAGCCCAACGTTTATCTAGTGTTCAAAAAGATGCTGTTATTTCCTATTACAGGAAATGGTCTATAATCAGCTATAATCATCAGATGTTTTCAAAAATCAGCCGATGTCTAAAAGTGGGAAAAATGCTTTTATCTGCCAATACCGATTATCGGCTGATATATCAGCGCATCCCTAATTATTTTTCTGGACGCCATTACTTGGAGACTTTGACTGAAGTCGTCTTACTTCTCAAAACAAAGACCCCAGTAATGTCACATGTGTCTCCAAAATGATCTCAAATCATCTCAAACCGTTTTTAGACTATCTAAAATTAGATAATGCAACTCCAATACCGAATTATCACAGCTAAGATATCCACTGTTCTCCTATGTGTCTCGTTTACATTTTTCCCAATAAACCTACAGTACAACTAGTTACTAATATTACCTCTGATTGCTTAAACTAATAGTGCACACCCCTATTATCAGTTAATATGTAATATAAAGGGTCTGCTTTGAATCCTTTACACCAAATATGAGCCATAATAATACAGTATTTATGTTTACTTATAGCAAGCACTAAAAATATCCATGGGAACTTGACCAAAACTGTTCCTATTCAAGCATTTAATATTGTTGTTGACAGTGCAACAAGATGGCAAGAGATTTGACTTCATACTTGCAATAAAAAAGTATTCAAACAGAGCACGATCTGAACATCGGGCTTCTTTCTCACACCATTTTTGTTTCGTCTGAAAAAGCAGGCAGTTTAGAGGCCATTAGTGTCCTATTACTGGTGTGTTTATTTAAAACCCAGTGTTTTACTGCTTTAGACAGACACACGTCATCGCCCCTTGTCTACTTGTGTCCAAACACTGCCCAGTGTTGCTGTTTGAGGTGGCTTTGTGTAGACAAACAGCAGTGAATGGGGAGGGTTTAACGGTTATTTATGGGGGCTATTTGGTGTCTTATTTGGGCTGAGGCACAGTGGGGTGCAAAGAGAGAGAGAAAGAGAGAATGATGGAGAGAGGGAGATGCCCTATGGGATGTCATTCCTGCGAGGGGCTGCAGTCAGACTGCTGGAGCGCTGAGATAAGACCCCATCCATCCCCCATTACTCTCGGTGGCTTTTCTCTCTGTTCTGAATGTCAGTGATAAGATGATTCGGTGCTGTAATTGAATGACCGTCTTTATATCACGCTCATTTAAAAAAATAATGAGAAGCTGGAAATGTGTTGGAGATAGATACCACAACACCCCTAAACATTCGACTCGGAAAATTATTTTTAAACAACAATTAATTCAGTGAGAGATGATTTATTGGTCTGTGGCGTGCAGGCATATACAGTAACGGTGGGATCTTTTTTAAATAAGCTCTGTAGCAGTATTAACATGTGAAAAAGTACAACATTTTTGGTTTGTCAGTACAATGTTATATACAATATGAGCAGAGGTCAGAAAAAATTAAATCGAACGAATTCTAATTTTTAATATAATACTGTAGGTAACTAATCAAATTGGTAACACTTTACAGTAAGGTTGTATATGTACGCATTAACAGTTAATGTATTAGCTAACATGAACTAACAGTAAACAATACTTCTACAGTATTTATTAATGTTAGTTCATGTTCATTTTAGCATTTTTAAAATCAAAAATTACTGTTAATGCACATTATTACACGACTCATTGGAATGCTTGATTCTGATTGGCCAGTCGTGACATTTGCAGGTTTATTATTCCCATATAACAACCGCTCAAAACTAACATACGGTAACGCGGACATTTTGACAACATTTTTAACTTTAAAATGTTGATGTAAAACCACAGTTACCACAAACACTGCTAAAACATTGCTGTGGTGGTTATTTTAACCCTCTATGGCATGACTTTTTATGCTATAATGGTACGAAAACACCAAGGTTGTTATATGAAAAATTACATAAGGGAAATAAGCAATATATGCATTAGAAAATAAACAAACATCAATCATAAATGATTCGAGCCAAACATGCACTAATTTACATTGCATGTGTAAATGTGTTCAACATTTACAAATGTGTGTGTTATGCATCATTTTGGCATGATATTGCCTGAACAAAAGTGGTCTAACTGCACATTATTGCCCATAAAACTAATTAGTCATATGTTTTTGATTAACTGGAATCATTTGTGATTGATGTTTGTTGGAGTTAAACTTTCTAATGCATATTTTGCTTGTTACCTTATGTAACTTATAAGATAGAAAACCTTGGTGTTTAAGTACCCTTATAGCACAACATTGCCCTGAAAATAAAAACAAAAAAATCTTTAGACAATCAAACATACTTCTTTGCATACTGATGCACATACACATATTTTTTTCTGTACAATTATTTCAATTTAAACATGTTAAAAGTGATATTTATCCTGCCAATTGGTGGGACTGCATCCCATGTGGCTTTGCTTCCAAAAAGCACTGCTCCACCCCCAAACAAAAGGTCACAACCACTGCAGCCCCTCATTTTATTGGACAGACATGTCAGGTGATATTATACATATATATATATATATATATATATATATATATATATATATATATATATTTAAAGCTCACATAACACACGCTGTTTCTGCATTTCTGATGTTAATCTGGAGTACCTATAGAGTAGTGTTACATCCTTTATATCTCTGAAGAGTTTTAAGTTTAATCCGATTTATAAAAGAAAGATTAGCTTTACAGAATCTTTCCGATAACGTACGAAAAAATGAAGAAGGAGGAGTTTCTACCGCGGGAGGAGCGAGCACGAGTCATGCAACACTATATATAATACGCACACGCCTATTTCCAACATAAGACAGAAGTCTTACTTAATGCATGCAACTCATGACCCGGTTGGGAAAATCCAGCGCATCAAACACACACGCAAAACTCCGCTGCTACCCCGGATAATAAACTATATCCATTGTTTCCATAAGACTGGATTTCCAAAAACACACTCCTTGTTACGTTCCATTGTTGAGTTTTGAAATTAAACAAAGCTGTCGCGTGATATGATGTTTGTAAGTTCTAGCGTCTCCCGCTAATTGACGGGTGGGCAGGGTTTTCCGGGGGAAGTGCCCATATAAAGAAGTGATACGTATAGAAACCCCTGAAAAGTCAGCTGGACCTGTAATCGAAAAAAACTTTCCGAAACTTGTACGAAACCTGGCGAAGTGCATTCGGCACAGAAATACTCTGTAACACGCCCAACTGCTTTTTTGACACTTTGCCTACGTTTAGCATGAGGAAACAACTCTATAACTGTGTTAATAAGTCAGAATGCTTGAAATACCATTGAACCACCCCTTTAAATTTAAAGAGGCAGTGTGAGGCTCAAAAAGGTAGTTTTTGTTGCCTGAGGGCAACGCTGTGCTGTAGAGGGTTAAGACGTTTAAAATTTACAGGACTTATCAGAATAAAGCATTCAACAGCACCATGGTATAAATAAATATAACCAATGAATGATTTGAAAAGATATGTTTTTATTGTAAATTTAGTTGACCATATTCTAATAAATGTAGTCGTTTTAATTTAGACATTAATAAAAACTGATCTGGACATCTATAAATATTAAATTATATAACTTTAAATATTTTATATAACCATAAGTATTAGAAAACATAAATGAACAGCATGTTTATATGTGTGTGTGTGTGTGTGTGTGTGTGTGTGTGTATAATAATAAATTCATTTATGTTTTCTGAACACAAAAAAATTACGAAACTGATCAAATTAGTGTGAGATTAAAAATAAAACTGTCAGAAAAACCTCAGTCTGGTCTGTCCGTCGTTTCTGCCTGGAACTTTCTCACAAAGCAGTTTTCCTCTCTTATGATGTGGGAACACTGGGTATAAACACACAAAGCAGTCTCAGTCTCACAGATTTTTTGGGATAACTCTGTCATGAATCGACTATGATGTTTGAATTAATGAATGCTATTTAAAAAATGACTACCGGTATTACCATTTTAACATTTTCTTGCACATCAAGAAAAAAATATGCCAAAATAGTTCTATAGACAGTTTCAGCAGCAACAACATAAACAAACGGCTTTTGTGGATTAACGAGTCATTTTACAGTAGTTTAGTTCTAAAAACAAGGGAGTAAATTACCTTTATTCATATATTATATCTAACATGTATACATCGAGCTAATGTTTCTGTGTAAAATTTATGTATCTAATGTTAGCTACAGATCCTTGAATAATTGCCTGGCTGCCAAACGTCTCCACACAGTTGTGATCCATGCTCGTCGTCTCCCCTTGTCTTTAGCAAACCAAAACATTTGATTTTCGACAAGCTATTAGTTTAGCCACTAGCCAGAAACCATAAATAAATGAAGAGTTTCGTTGCAAAACGAGATAACCACTGTTTTTTTTAATTGTGCAGAAATCTCGTTTTTTGGTTGTGCATTCCAATTAATTTCAATTCAACTGCAGTTGGTTTGTTTTGATTTAAACCTTCATAACTTAAAAAATACGGCTAAGTAGCACCGTAAAACAAAATAATAACATGATAACATAATAATAAACATGTTTTGACAAAACTGTTAAAAAATGGATTTATCTCGGTTTGCAACGAAACTCTTCAAATACAGACCGGAATTTCATTTCGGATCAAGCGCGTAACCATGACAACGCGTATGCATCTGATGAAACCGTCTATAGGGTATGTGTGCATCTGTGACTACGTTTACATGCTGAAAATATTCGGGTTATGGTCAGGTTAAGGTCGGGTTTCGGGTTTCTGAAACATTCGGAATAACCCGTTTACATGCGTGAGCAGAGAGAGTTACCCCTGTATACATGGAATTGGCAATATCCCGATGTAAACTGTGATTAAAAGGTAAATGCGGTGATTTTGCGTGGCTCACTATTGCGCAATGCGATTTTACCGCCTTCATTTACTAAAATAAAATTATTATTTAAATCCAGAACAAGCTGCACCGATGTAGAAGCAGGGTAGGCTAAGTTACATGTCTTTCCTTTTATGAGAAAAAGATTAACAAGCTATACTAGCCTTCAGCTAAATATATTTTTGAAAAAAAAATTTTATTGAAGAACGATTTTCTAACAAGAAGGTTTTTTAAGTGCATATTTACAGAGCATCGGTAAATACAGAACACAACAGTGTCTTAAAGAAATTAAAATTAAACAGTATTCATGCACCTGTAAATGTACAAAACGAATGCAATAGCTGACAGAAGGCAATGAATATTTATTTATGGCATTTTCAATAATATATTAGTAGATAAATTAACATCTATAAGTATGAAAACGAATAAATCATTATTTTGGCTAAATTAAGCTGGATGGATAATTTTTATAATTGTCATCCTTTCAGAACAAGCTTATATGCTATCTATAATAACTTACATTATATCCTGAGTGTTACTTGGGCGAAAATATGTAGAAATACACGCAAGTAAAAAAGTACAGAACAAAATTTTTTACCTCACGCGGATAGAACGAAAAGCCGTTGAGAACGTGCAAAAACAGTCGAGTCGGCAGATGATCACCAATGTTTATAATGTTTCACGCAGGTACTGTTGATGATAAACTTTCATATCTAAATGTCAGGTATAAGTATTCAGTCAGTTAATAATACAGCCACCGGCGTTATTGCAACATCCTTATCCACGGAGCGGACGCTGTATACATGAAAAAACCTAAGGTTTTTATTTTAAGTGGTTTTAATGCTGGTAAGCAATCAGTTATATGCCGCTTTGTATTTGTGTTGATCAGTTAAATTAAAGTAATTTTAATCTTAAAAACTGCATCAAGATGCAGACGACGCTACAGTTATTCTGTCATCTTTTACTTTTTCACACATTCTGTATTTAACGAAATATGAATAGCATAGTATTAAATTTTGAATTCAAATTCACACAAAAAAAAAACAAGTTACTCTCATAACTATTGACAATCTTTATTATACATGTATGCTTTGAAAAACAAGAATAGCTATATATTAATTTAACGTGAAAAACGCGGTTGTTGCAATTGTTTTCCTCCTCGCTCTAAAAGTGTGGCGCATCTCTCTCACCATGCTTACCTCTAGCCTACTCCCTGCGGGTTTTTTGGCGCATACAAGAAGTTGCTCTACTCAAAAGACCAAGATTCCTTGCGAATAGAACATGCGCAGTACACAAATCAATGTTCCTTTTGATGGGAATATCCCGATGCGCGTTTACATGACCAAAATTTCGGGTTAGAAAAGAGGTAACCCAGGGGTAATATTCGGGATTTTAAAAACAGGAATATGAGCATATTCGGGTTTTTGCCGGTGTTTACATGGACGTGCGCGACCGGGTTATTGCTAATATTCCGGATTTGAACGGGTTATTGGCTGCATGTAAACGCAGTCTGTGTGTTTGTGTACCAGTGTGCACATCTTCAGTCCTCGGTCTCTTTCTTTCTGCTGTCTTCTGATCAGTGATGTTCTCAGGTGATCTCCAGTGAGTCTGACTCTGCCGTCTACAGCTCACTTCAAATACGCTGTTCCTGGAGTCCGGCACCTGAGGGCTTGAGAGGACAGCAGCTTGTTTTGGCACTAGATCTGGGTTCGAATGAATGCATCTTTCATCCTGTGTCTGCCAGACATTCAGTGAAGCTGAGTCCTGGCTGAACAGACCCATCTTTAACTGTGTGTGTGAGTTTGTTGAAGCCTGAGCTTGATCTGAAATGAAAAATTTTATTTGGTCTAAAATAATAATAAAATAATAATAATAATACGTTTTATTTATACATGTGTTTCTAGGCACTTAAGGACACTGTACAATATAAAACAAGGCAATAAAATACAAACACATTGAACAATCAAATCATTAAAAGCTATTCTTAACAGATAAGATTTTATTGGGTCTTAAAAACATGATATTTTGATATCTTTCTGTTATGAGGCGTAGAAACCAAAAGCGAATTTAACCATTTGCGCAAGTAGATTAGGTGTAAATTAGACAATTCATTGCAATACGATACAGTATCTTTTATCTCCGCCAGTGATGTGATGTATGCGATACATCAAACATTTCTTTGATCCAATTTCAATTTGATTTAATTCGAATAATTTATCGATACTTTAATATTACGAGCCTAATTAAGGAGTTACATTTTTAATAACTCATGAACATTTAAATAAACTCTTTAAAAAAGAAGTCCCAATTCTGTCCCAATTGGGACATTAACGAACTAAGAAAAAATACACTTTTTAAATTAAATAAAAATAAATAACAAGGAAAAAATGTCACATAAAATCAAGCTTATGATGGCAATAGTTTTCTTCCAATCTGTTTGTCCAATCCATTTTCCAAATACAAAATATTTCCAAACCCACGATTTGCGTCAAATACCAGTCACAACGTCTTCTGCCTCTTTCACTGTTTTCACTTCTACAACCCTTTTTTTTTTGCTGCATTGCATTCACTTGCTGAAACAAGCACATGAAAATAAACGAAGATGCGCTTTGCCGGAAATGCGTACATGAATGTTACGTCAAGGAATGAGATTGCAGAGAGTGTCAAAATAAAGGTACAGTACCTCATATCACTATTTTATCCATATCGATGTATTTTTACTAGGGATGCTTAACGATTAATCGCGATTAATCTATAGCAGAATAAAAGTTTTTGTTTACATCATATATGTCACGTGTTTAAACTGTGTATCATAAATATGTATATATAAATATGCACACATGCATGTATAATTTTAAGAGAAAAAAATATTTATATATTAAGTATTTATATTTATATATAATATAAATTATACATAAATATACAAATGTATATACACATGTAAACATTTCTAAAATATATACATGCATGTGTGTACATTTATTTATACAAAGTTATTATACACAGTTCACACACACATATATGATGTAAACAAAAACTTTTATTCTGCTATAGATTAATCGCGATTAATCATTAAGCATCCCTAATTGTTACATCGTTAGATTACATTAAAGGAATATTCCATTTTCTTAAAAGAAAAATCCAGATAATTTACTCACCACCATGTCATCCAAAATGTTGATGTCTTTCTTTGATCAGTCGAGAAGAAATAATGTTTTTTGAGGAAAACATTGCAGGATTTTTCTCATTTTAATGGACTTTAATGGACACCACCACTTAACACTTAACTCAACACTTAACATTTTTTTTCAACGGAGTTTCAAAGGACTCTAAACGATCCCAAACGAGGCATAAGGGTCTTATCTAGCAAAACGATTTTCATTTTTGACAATAAAAATAACAAATATCCACTTTTAAAGCACAACTTCTCGTTTAAATCCGGTCGTCATGCGCAAGCGTGACCCGACGCAATACGTCATCACGTCAAGAGGTCACAGAGGACGACCGCGAAACTCCGCCCCAGTGTTTACAAATGTGGTGAAAGAGGAGCGTTCCTACGTTGTTGTATGTCAACTGATACTAATTAATGTCTTTGTGTCAGTTTATTGTTTAAAATAGTCAGCAAACGTGAGTTTTATATTTGTAACACGTGACCTCCCTACGTCACTACGCATTTACGTTAGGTCGCGCTGGACCGGACCTAAACGAAAAGTTGTGCTTTAAAAGTGTATATTTGTTATTTTTCGTGTCAAAAATGACAATCGTTTTGCTAGATAAGACCCTTTTGCCTCGTTTGGGATCGTTTTTAGTCCTTTGAAACTCCGTTGAAAAAAAATGTTAAGTGTTGAATTAAGTGTTAATTGTTGGTGTCTATTAAAGTCCATTAAAATGAGAAAAATCCTGCAATGTTTTCCTCAAAAAACATAATTTCATCTCGACTGAACAAAGAAAGACATCAACATTTTGGATGACATTGTGGTGAGTAAATTATCTGGATTTTTCTTTTAAGAAAATGGAATATTCCTTTAAGTAGATTACATACAAAGTTAATGCAAAGACGGAAATTACACGAATTGGGCGGAAATACTGGCGAGAACATGCGCTATTCAGTTTAAAAGCGTCTTCCGCACAAGTTGAAAATATTAAACTCAAGCAGAAAATTCACATGACACAAGTTAAATTCTGTGAGTAATCCAGAGCGAGGAACGCAATGCTTCACATTTGTTGTGTACGCAGCATTACACTTGGCAGTGTTCCCGCTCATTTTCCTTCATTTCTCCCTGCTGGTGGAATGATCTTATTGCAATCCATTCAGCCACATCTCTTGCAACATTCAAAAAACAATTACCAACACATCTCTTCCAAAAATACTTGACGTAATATTGACCGCATTTCTATCTCTTCTATCTTTTATAAAAAAAAAAATTGTATACAAATTTTGCATGACGAGTGTTTTGGATCTGTACAGTTTAAGCAGTTTCTCTTTAAGTTTCTCTTTAAAAACACAAGCCTACCTGAAATGTGATCCTCCTGTCTACACAGACACTGACCAATCAGATCGCCAAACCGGCTGACAGGCATTTTATCCTCCTGCTGCCCAGACAGAGACTCTGTGAAGTATACAGGCTGTTGTGAGTGACAGGCATCTGTCTGTGGATGATGATGATCGAAGATGTTTGTCTGCAAGGAAGCTTTATTTTCACACTCTGATGCAGCCATCTTCATATTGTGCTTAGCTGTTATGTCACTGAAGATCTGTGATGTAAAGCATACAACACAAATGAAGTGTGATTGGTCCCTTTGGTGTTTTGTGGAATAGACTTTTTGACAATAATCAATACTCCAAACTAGCACCTTTATGACTTTGTGAGGAACTTGTGATAACATTTCTTGTAGCTCAACAAGAGAAGCTCGCAGGAGCCACTGGAGGGACGGAGCTCTCGTCAACATCAGCTGAGCTACCAGAGGATTGATACAGGGAAACTGCAGCAGGCAATGCTCAGCCTAAAAAACATTAAACGCAGACATTTAAATACACCTTCCACCTTCCTTGCACTAGCCTTGTAGCCTCATGCGCTAGTATTACGTAATCACGTCGAAAGGTGGAGAAAGAGGACCGCTCCAACGTTGTTGCATGTGAAATGTACTAATTAATGTCTTTTTAAAGGTCTAGTACTTTCTGTGTTAATGAAGCTTTGATTGTGTTTAAAGTGCGCAATATAACATGTGTTCATGTTTCAAGTGTAAAAAAGCGGTATTTTTCACACAATTTACTTATCTGTATAGCGCTGTTTTCACTTTTCTAAAAACGGTCTGATGTCTTCCTTGTTCTATGAAGTCTCTCCTACAGAAATACACATCGAGTTCTGATAGTGTAGTTTGTTTAGTGTGTTGTGATTCGATAGCAGCTTAGCTTGCCGTTAGCTTAGCTGGCGACTGACGTATTCTTGTGGGGCGGAGTTTAGTCAAAAAACTGATCTAGTGACGTCATTAAAGCAGGAAGTAAAGGGCTGTAGTCCAAACCGGCCATTCGCCGTAGGCTTTGAATGGCAAATTCTGTTAAAGAAAATATATCACCTGGCAGTGAACTTTGAGCTTTATCATTTTGCAGGTATTATTTATTCTATTATAACAACATTACACACTAACTAGGGTTTAAAAAATGGGATCAGGAAGAACGTGACCTTTAAAATGGCCTGTGGGTGTGCATTTCACATATGTAACACGTGACTTTTCAACGTGATTACGTAATATGTAAGGTCGCTCTGGCGCATTACGCAGCTAGTGCAAGATGATAAGTTTTGGTTTAAAAGTACACATTTTATATTTTTTGGGCGAAAATGATGATTGTTTTGCTAGATAAGACCCTTATGCCTTAGTTAAGATCGTTTAGAGCCCTTTGAAGCTGCATTGAAACTGTAAAGCGTTGAAGTCCACTATATGGAAAAATGCATAACTTTTTTTATATTGTTATAAAATTAAATTAAAAAGTAGAAATTAAACAAATTAAAAAGTAAATTTTTAAACAATTACACTTCTCATTCTGTCAAGAAATAGACATAAGTATCATTAAAATCAACATTACTACTATCTTAATTATTTGCAGTCGTATATTTGAATTTACATTAGGGATGTTCATATTGACCGATTAATTGTTAACCGAAGGTACGAATTTATGACCGATTAATATTATCAGTTAAAAGAAAAAAATTGTTAACGCACGGTGCATGTGGAAATGTACCTACAGACATTTCGCCACTTTTCTATCCTTAATTTGTGAATGGCCTGTAAAAGACGCAAATTATTTCTGCCCTGACCGTCTGGTAAAGTAATCAATTGAATGAGAAATCGTTTGTACTGCCTATGTGTCCGTGCTTGAGTATGGTTTGGAAGACCTTCGTGATCGAAGACGCAAAGGTTTTTAAAAATGTGTGGCCAATGTGGTAAATGAAAAAGAGACAATCCAACATCTTTGGATATTACCGTATTTTCCGGACTATAATTCACACTTTTTTCATAGTTTGGCTGGTTCTGCGACTTCTTGTCAAAATGCGACTTATATGTCAAAATTAATTAATATGAACCAAAAGAAACCATTACTGTCTACAGCCGTGAGAGTCCGCTCTATGCTGCTCCTGTATTTATGTTATTCAATGGATTCAGTGATGTGGAATGACTTCAGGACCTTTTTGAACTTGATTTGGCTTGTCGTGTAAATTTAGCTTATTCAGCCTCCCAAGTATGTTCTGTATGCTATTTTGTTCGATGAATAAATGGTAACGTTACATTAACATGTACAGACACCTATTCAGCCTGCTGTTCTGTGTGCTATTGGATATTTGAATAACTTGCCTTTCCAGATTAATTGTCTGTTCTTGGGCTTGGATTTTGTGAAATCATTTTCTAAATAAACGCGACGTATAGTCCAGTGAAACTTATATATGTTTTTCCTCTTCAAAGCACTTTTTTGCCGAACGCGACTTATACTTCGGAGCGATTTATAGTCCGGAAAATATGGTAATCCTCTGTACTGAACATGTGCTCTTTGCTAATGTAATGTTGTGTGTAGGGCTGTCACTTTTCGTTCGAAAATCGATTGCACAATCGATCGGACCAACCAAAAAAAGTTACGAAAATAGGCAATCGATTTTAACCAAATATGTACACTATTAATTTTAAAAGAATTAAACAGTTAAAAATATAGATGTAACAAAACTCACAAACAAGCAGAAAAAGAAAATAAAGAATTCCGAAAGTGCAGTAGGTGTGCGAAAGCTAGAAAGAAAATACCCAGTAATTTTACGCACCTATAGTATCACGCTTTCAATCGCTGCATCTAGTGTTTTGCAAAGAAAATGGAGGACAACGTCAATAAACCTGTGCAACACGAGAGAGCGTTGAAATTGTGACCTTACAGGAGATGATGAGTTATGACAAGGAGCCACCCTTGCGAGCTGACAGCGACCCGCTTTTGTGATGGAAGATTGGCAGTACGAAATACGCAGCTGGCAACGAAGTACCCGAGTTTCTCTGGGACATCAGTGCGGTCGGAGTGCGTCTTCTCAACAGATGGACATATAGTGAATGAAAAGCGCTTTGCTCTTGACCCCTAAAATGTTGTTCGACTTGTTTTCCTGACCAATAATTTGTAATGGCCCGAGTCTTTTTGCGCATTTCATTATGCCTGCCTAGTGCCGCCTAAGTGTCGGTTACGTTTAATAAAAAACACACAGCATGTTCTCAACTTCAAGTAAGTCTATTTAAAGTTTCATTTTTGAACAGTTGTTTGAAATGGATCGAATCATTATTTAAAATAAATTTTGAATTGCCTAAATCATAAAAGCAGCCGGTTGAAGCCTGCAGTAATGTTTTTCATTTATGGCAGCAGTTTACTCTGCATATTTTTTTAGAGAATGTTGCACTACTGTTGCTGTTTTTTATTCTGCACGAAACTTCATGACAATGAATAAGATTGCTGACTTGTGCGTTTCAGGCGCTCTCTTTACATTTGTCTGTTATTTGGCGTTGAAAATGGAAACGTCTTTTTTAGACATGGAAAATCGATTTTACAATCGATTCAATGAACACTTATATATTAAAAATCGAAAATGATTTTTTCACAAAAGTGACAGCCCTAGTTGTGTGACAATTAGATAATGTATGAATGAATCCTGGTTCTGTTGTTGATCTGTTGCTGCCGTTTGCACGTTTAATTTAAATGTTTGTATTGTTGAAATGACTATCCCTAAATCTATATGAAGTTATGAGTTGGTTTTAAGGCAAACAAGCAGGGGCGCCGTAAAGGGGGGAAAGTTAGGACGATTCTAAGGGCCCATGAACTTTTGAGGGCCCCAGCCAAGGACTGTGCCGCACACGCAACCCCCTTAAGCTGAGCCCTCTTAGCTCCGCCCCGTCTTTACTCTGCGTTTTAGCGCCGTCTTCAATCCACGGTCTCCAGTGCGCGTGAACTTCAGAAGAGAACAAGGTGTGTGTATTTACTGCTATTTCCTATGATATCTGCATATGTGCACTTCCTTACTATAAATGCAGTTTACACAATGTGACGCTGGAGCAATACAATGCAGTTTTCTTTCCACTGTAAAGTCTTCGCTCTGTTCACCCCAGTTTAAAAAAAACACAAGGGGATTTACGTTCCCTGTTTTGTGTTATGATTCTAACGCGAAGTCAGCCCTTATAAGCTGTTTAAATTAACGTAGCCCGTATAAGCTAATTTCACATAAACTAGAAATGTGATCGGTTACACACTGTTTTGTTTTGTAACGCAATATGCAAAGAAAGGATTTTTATGCAGTCTTAAATCGAGTTGGTTGTGATAAAACTGAAATGCAACTAAGGCTAAACTAGTCAAATTATGTATATTAAAGCTTCTCAACTTGCAACAGGGTTAAGAAATCAATGGAAATCTATGTCGTAATCTGCTATAGTTGTCATTCATTTTAGAGCCCCGTTGATTTAAAAACAGTCTCATTTAATAACAGTATAGCTGTTTCCTTAAATAATAACTCAACCCTAAACCAACTTTTTTTAGTTAATGATCTGTAAGAATGGGGTTTTATTAGTGCTGTTCATTGATTTTAGTAAGTTTTTTGACATTTGGATATAAAGTGTTTCAATACTGGTGTAAAAACGTCTGAGTGCTGCCCTCTTCAGGTTGAACGGTGGCTACTGCAGTTGAATTTTCTTATTGAATTTTGGGTCCAAAAAATGCCTCGTAATGTAAGCAGGTTCAAGCTCACCACGCCGCTTTGGTCAAGCATTGTTGACCCAGTCTTATTTCAGGCAGAATGTACATAGAAAAGATGCATTGTTGTTGTTCGCCTTTTTAAATGTTACAATGTCTCGTGTGTAACAGCTCAAGTATACAGTATGTCACTGAGACTGTCTCTGAAAATCAGACTAAAGCCTCAAATCTTATTGTGAGATAAAAAGCATCACAGTTTAATTTCAAGCATTAATTTCACTATGATTTCAATCGCTGATATGACATTACTCAGTCAATATTTAGGATATCAAGTTTATATTTTCACAAATGTTCTTTACATTATATAGGATGATTTTATGTGGAAAACAGTAAATCACAAAGAAATTCTTCAGCTGGGTTTTCACAGGCATGGTCACATTTCTCTTTAATCTTTAAGAATGTTGCATTTTCTCTGAATATTTGATTTAATGTACTGTATTTTTCAATTAAATTTGCATTATACAATAAATTATCTTAGCTGCAGACATTTTAGGTATCTATAAATACTGATAACTGTGGTCAAAACAATATCAAAATAAATAGTTCTGTATTATTAAATTACAGACAAAGATTTTGAATAGCTACAGTAGGTTGGATTGTATGTTTGGTACGAAATGGGTATGGGGGGGCCTGACCCCCTATTTTTTCATAGGGCCCAAAATTGCTAGCGGCGCCCCTGCAAACAAGTAATAATGTAACCACATAATTTTAACAAATAATCAGAAAATAATAAAATGATAGATGTTTCCCTCACCTCTGTGGGCTGCACACTGAGCCAGTCTCTATCCAACCAGCTGAGAGCATCTCTGTCTGAACTCATCAGCGTATGCAGACAGATCTGATAGATGTATCTAGCTATTTCTTCTTCCTCACACACTAGTAACACCTGCTAGACAAAACAAGAGATAACATAAAAGAAAACACAGATCTGGCATTTACAAATGTGCGATTGACATTTGTTACCTGTTTTATTCTGTTATTAAAATCTCAAACGTGACATTAAATCTCAAACACACAGTACCTTGACATCAAATTTCTTAGACTTGTGTCCGAACAGCACAAATGATGAGTAGATATGAACAAGATTTAAATAGACGCTGCTGGAAATCCTTGGAGTGGTGAAAACAAAAAAAGACAAATAACTACATGCATTTCCCATCGCTATTTAGTCGGTAATGCACTAGAATCAATACATAATGTGACAGTCCTTATTAATGGATGAACAGATGCCAAACAGAAACGACCCAAATAATAAAATTCATTATGCAAATATTGCTGTGACCAATACAACAAAAAATACATTTCTCTGGCCATAAATATGTTTTAAATATATGCTAAAAACATTTTGTAGAAAGTAAATCTTAATTAAATATATTTTTTAATTTGAAAATATCTTTAATTTAACCTTTATATATTAACATTTCAAAATGTATTTCAAGGGCAAGCAAATACATTTCTAATTTTACAATCCATATGGCAAGAAATGTATTTTTGGCCAAAATATATCTTAAATAAAAAGTTAATTTTATAAAGTATATTTTTATAGTTAAAAATATATTTAATTTTAACATATTCAAACCTGTAATTTTTTTAAGTTTTGTAACATTTGTTATATAAATGCTTTAAAATATATTTATTTTTTAAATATATTTCAAAATATACTGGGGAAAAATATATTTTTGTAAACATAGCCCAATCTTTCAAGTCCATATTTCATCAAATATATTTTTTGGCCATTTTTTGTATATTTTTTAAAAATATTTTAAAATGTTTTTTGCCTTATGGGGACATCAGAGAATTTACAGTGAACTCTATAAAGAGTAAATATTGTGTAAAACAAGTGTTTATTTTTACAAATTGTATTGGGTACTGCATCTCTTCATTGGCCAAAAAAACCACATCATTCAACCAATAAAAATGTAAAAAATGTGTTTTAAACTGACAGTGCTCTGTGACTCTCATCGCAGTGAAGGATGAGCCAGCAGCGCGTGAACTGCAGAGACAAAGCGGACAGTCTCATGACCACACGATAAGATGCTTTTTCCATCTCCAGCTCGCTCACTTCCTGAACACACACAGGATACACGTTGTGTCAATTACTTTGCGATTGCGGGTCATGTGACTGTGTATTTGTGGGTGGAGTTTTACCTGGATTAGCACGGCAGTGTTCTCATCCACAGTGATGACATCATAATCGGCTCCACCCAGCTTCTGTGCACAAGGAGGGTGTTTCCTCTCCAGCAGGGTCATATCATACCTGCCACAAAAGGAAAGGGGAAAATAACTCCAGACAGATGCAAACTAGTGACACCTGCATGAACTCCACAGCTCAATGTGACACACAATGCAGAGGTTAAAGGTCGACTCACGTCGTCTCCAGAGCACGCTGAATCCTCGAGCGTTTCAGTAAACCATCAGTGACAAACAGCACAAATGGAATTGAGTCCAGATATGACGCAGTGTTGCCGTCTTCTGTGAAAGTCGTACATCACTCAAGTAAGAGACAGCAAACGCAACACTAAGGCAACACTGATCTTATTATAAAATCTATGTACCACACATTCAGGATGTTTTCTCTATAAAAAGACTACGGTATATACAGTAAAACTTTACATAGTGCTGTGTTGTTTAATGCTTTAATTAGAATAGGAATATGAAAAAAAATTCGGTAAAAATATCAAACACATCTTAAATTAAGATGCTTTTTCTTGATGAGCAAAACGACCCAAGAAAATTAGTCTAGTTTTTAGTCCAAAAATATCAAATTTAATTTTTTTTTGCATAAAACAAGCAAAAAAAATTCTGCCAATGAGGTAAGCAAATTTTTCTTGAATTAAGTGTTTAAGAAAAATTTTCAAGATTTTTTTGCTTACATTTTTTGCTTGTTTTATGCACAAAATCACTTAAATTTAATATTTTTGGTCTAAAAACTAGACTTATTTTCTTGGGTCGTTTTGCTCATCAAGAAAAAGCATCTTAATTTAAGAATTTTTTTGATATTTTTACTGAAAACAAGACAAAAATACTAAGAATTTTTTTCTTGAAAATCTCTTTTTTTTGCAGTGTATAAAAAATAATGTTTTGATTATTTTTTATTATTATTGATTATTTAAAAATTACTTTCTTACTCAGTATTTTTGTCTTGTTTTTAGTAAAAATATCAAAAAAATCTTAAATTAAGATGCTTTCTCTTGATGAGCAAAACGACCCAAGAAAATTAGTCTAGTTTTTAGTCCAAAAATATCAAATGTAATTTTTTTTTTTGCACAAAACAAGCAAAAAAAATTCTGCCAATGAGGTAAGCAAATTTTTCTTGAATTAAGTGTTTAAGAAAAATTTTCAAGATTTTTTTGCTTACATTTTTTGCTTGTTTTATGCACAAAATCACTTAAATTTGATATTTTTGGTCTAAAAACTAGACTTATTTTCTTGGGTCGTTTTGCTCATCAAGAAAAAGCATCTTAATTTAAGAATTTTTTTGATATTTTTACTGAAAACAAGACAAAAATACTAAGAATTTTTTTCTTGAAAATGTTTTTTTTTTGCAGTGTATAAAAAATAATGTTTTGATTATTTTTTATTATTATTGATTATTTAAAAAATTACTTTCTTGCTCAATATTTTTGTCTTGTTTTTAGTAAAAATATCAAAAAAATCTTAAATTAAGATGCTTTCTCTTGATGAGCAAAACGACCCAAGAAAATAAGTCTAGTCTGCAACTTAGTATTTTTGTCTTGTTTTTAGTAAAAAAATAAGAAAATTCTTAAATCAAGATGTATTTTCTTGATGAGTGAAATGACCTAAGAAAATAAGTGTATTGTTTAGACAAAAAATACAATTTAAGTGAATCTGCTAATGGGGTAAGACATTTTTTCTTGAATTAAGTGTTCAAAAGGTCAGATTTTTTTGCTTGTTTTAAGCACAAATTCACTTAAATTTTTGTCAAAAAACTAGACTTATTTTCTTAGGTCATTTTGCTCATCAAGTACATCTTGATTTAAGAATTTTTAGATTTTTGGTCTGAAAACAAGACAAAAACACTACATAAATAAGTAATTTTTTGCAGTGCATCATGCAGCATTTCAATAAGGACACATTATTACTTTCTCATCACATCACGCCTGTATAGGACTGTAGACTATATAAACATGGACGTAGTGTCTGTGACATCGCCCGTACGTTTCTGAAGAGCATTTCTGAAGCCTAAAGTGGGCGGAGACGGTTGTCGCCATCTTGGGAGCGTGTCACTTCTGGATAACCAAAAATGGGCAAAGAGGCGGAACATGGGTGGAGCTTAGGTGCCTGGTTGCTAAAACCACGGCTGCATAGCTCGACGGTAGTGACAGTAGCGGAAATCCACCTGTCACTCATGTGGCCACGCCTTTAATTATGCATAGCTTAAAGGCTTAATATAATTCAAACGGATGAGTTACAAAAAAACGCAATTGTCAAGAAAGGCAAAATTGGCTATATAGACCAAACCTCTTTTTGTACCAGTCTGTAAACATTTATTTCTGCTGTAAAGTTGGACATTTTAACATGGGGGTCTATGGGATTTACTCCTTTTTGAAGCCTAGTGGCCAGTCGATGAATTGCAGTTTAAGTTACTTTGTGTTGGATTCACGAGAGAGACCGGAAGGTTGCCCTTGGATAGGACAGGTTTTTATGGTAACACTGTAGCTTTATGTGGGAATAAGATGTTGGACTTACTAAACTCAGGCACAGCCGTGCTGAAAGAGATGTATGTGATTTTTCTCTCTGAACACACACTGCTGAAAGGTGAGTGATCCACACAGTGAATCTCAAACACCAGGATGAAACACTGCCATGGGAAATCAGGACCAATATTCTGACGGCACAACACAAAACACCTGCTCATGGAAAGACTGCAGAGAGAAAAGACAGAACTACAGTAACACATGACGCCATGCTTAAGTATGCAAATGCTATGCTTTTAACATAAATGGTATAGACATTTTCAAATACTGAGATTTGTTACTGCCTACACACAAACTGAATTACAACAGTTGACCAGTGGACGGCAAGCTGCTTAAGGTGGTGGTTACTAAGTAAGTTGATCACTAGCACAAAATGCATACACACCTTTCCATCACTTCTCTGCTCGTAACTTTACAGTTTCCTTCTTTAGGAACCAGGACATACACAGAGTCACCTAAAAAATGCACATATTAAGACGGTTTCTGCTTAAAACCAAAGCTACAAGAAAATTCTTAAGGAAATGAACTCACCTAATACCTGGCTGAGAGCTGCGAACACTTTTGTGGTTCCAGTGTTCAACGTCAAAACTAGAGCCTGCATGCATTCAACATTAAACATTCACATTGAGTGATAAATGTACAAATATGCACACTAATCTGTTATGCAGCCTAATCTAAGGATTATGATGTTTTATACCACGGGGGTTGTTAAATGCTTTATTCTGATTAAGGAATGTTCCAAGGGTATGCATTATTTTTCGATAAACGCACACATAACGTGTCAAATGTCTTAAAATAACCACCAGAGCAATGTCTGTAGTAACCAGGGTATGTAAGGAATAAATGACGATGGGCCGTTGATATATATTTAGATAATTACCGTTCAAAACTAATAACACGCAGTAAACCGGACGCCTCAAATCATTTTGACCACTGCAAAAAATGATTTTCAAGAAAAAAAATTCTTAGTAGTTTTGTCTTGTTTTCAGTAAAAATATCTAAAAATTCTTATATTAAAATGCTTTTTCTTGATGAGCAAAACGATCTAAATAAGACCAAAAATGTCAAATTTAAGTGATTTTGTGCATAAAACAAGCATAAAAAAAATCTGCCAATGGGGTAAGCACATTTTTCTTGAATTTAGAGTTTAAGAAAAATGTTCAAGATTTTTGCTTACCCCATTGGCAGATTTTTCTGCTTGTTTTATGCACAAAATCACTTAAATTTGATATTTTTGGTCTAAAGACTTATTTTCTTGGTTCGTTTTGCTCATTAAGAAAAAGCATCTTAATAATTTTTTTTTAGATATTTCTACTGAAAACAAGACAAAAATACTAAGTAAGAAAGTCATTTTTTGCAGTGTAATTATTAAAGGAACAATCAAGTGTCTTTGTTATTTTATATGTGACCCTGTCCTACAAAACCAGCCATAAGGTGACTTTTTTTTAATTTAGACCGAATAAAAATGCTTTCCATTGTGGTATGGTTTCTTAGGATAGGACAATATTTGGCTGAGATACAACTATGTGAAAATCTGGAATCTCAGGATGCAAAAAAACCCGAAATTTAAATAATAAGAAAATCGCATTTTGTTGTTCAAATAAAATCCTTAGCAACACATATTACTAATGAAAAATATTTTTTTTTAAATAATATATCTTCATGAAACATTACCTTTACTTAATATCCTTATGATTTTTGGCATTAAAAAATTTATAGGGTCACATATTTTGATCAAGGAAATTAAAAAGCAAGATTTTTTTACAACAAGATAATTTTTCCAGGACTGAATCTCACTTTGGTGTTGTGGTCATGATGAGAGTTTATCCATGTGCTAATTTGATCCTGGAGCTCCAGCAGTTTCGGGTCAGGCTCTGGTCTCTTCTGACTGAGATACAGCAACACCTCAAACTTCTTCATCAGCTCATCCAGACAGTTCAGAGCACAGGAGGTCTTTACTCGAGCCAGGTAATCTATTTAAAGACAAGCACTCTTCAATGAGAACAAGACAACCTTGTTGAGAACCTTGACAACCTCGGATCATGAGGCGTTATAGGAGAAACCCCCAAGACAAAGTTAATAGTTCAGTAAAAAACATAACTCCAAAAGGTCTCCTCAAAAACAAAAGTGACCGTCATAATATTCCTCTGGTGGCTAAGTTCAAACCATTTCTATGTATGTTTTAGTCTATTATTCACCAATGGCCGCGTGAAGGTCACTTTTAAGCAGAAGTTCCTTCAGTGAGACAAGAGTATGCAGCAGCGTGATGTCATCAAGCACACAGTCCCCACCTGTCACAAAAGACACATCACAAACCTTTCCTTACATATTGCGATATAAACGCCTTAATAGGATGGTTTCCTGGACAGGGATTAGCTTAAACCAGGACTAGGCCTTAGTTTAATTAGGAAATATAACTAGTTTTAACAAACATGCCTTACTAAAAACATTACTTGTGTGCATTTTGAGGCAAAACAAAGGGCACTGATGTATTTTAAGTTGTGTCAGTGCAAGTTGTTTTGAGTTTGAACAGCTCTTACATTTATTTTAGTCCAGGACTAGTCTAATCCCTGTCCGGGAAACCGCCCCTATGAGATTGAATATTGTAGATATCTTATGTGAAATTGTGTCTTCTCAAACCCTGTTGTGTCTGAAGCGTTCTCTCTTGTTGCTTCAGAAGGAACCGCGTGAGTTCAGGTGAGAGAGTATCAAAATCTCTGTTGTTCAAACCGGATACGCCAGACTCGTGCGCTTTGTTTAGACATGGCAGACCCAACATTTTCAACTCCCTGTACGCGTTTCTCTGAGTTTCTTCAGGAGGACAGAAGAATTGTGAATTATTGAATTGAAACTGAAGTCATGAATTAATAAACATGCAACTATACTTCATAATACAGCGGAGATACCTGTGGCTTGGACGTGTATGGTCCTGCTGATGGGTCTCTCTTCACTGGGTAATCTTGTCTCTGTGGCTGTAACATTGTTTTTTGTATCCAAGACTTTATCTGCTGCATTCACTCTCAGGACGGGCAAAGCCTTTCCTCTAGGACTCCGACTCACATTCATCTCTGCAAGTTTTTGGGCTTAGTACTTTACCTAAAGCCATTTCATGTATTAATAAAATCCTGGATTAAACTCGATTTACCTGTAGATGTTGGACTGCTCTTTTGAGGTGTTGGGATTGGACTTTTCTGCAAAGTTCTTAGCCAAATAAAAGAAGAAAAAGGGTCCAGGCTCTGGTGAGATTTGGCAGCTGAACTATTAACATGTCTGTCTTTCGAACGGTCTACTGATTTACAGGTAGTTCCTTCTCTTCTTTGCTCGGGAGGTTTGGTCACAGTTGATATCACTTCAGTATGTTTATGCCTCAATGGAGATGATTTAAACATCTCAAGCATTTCAGAAATGTCGAGTGGCTCTCCTGAAGTACACGTGGTTACAGAGCAATTTCTCTGAATCTCAGAGCATCTTTCTGGTTTTGTGGGTTTAAAGGAGGTTGGATTAGACATCTGCTGCTTTACTTGTGCTGTGTTACAGTCGGTTTCTTTGGTGGTTTCTGCGTGGCAAGATATGTGCTCCGTTCTAAAGGGCTTCAGAGTCTTCTCTGCATCTACCTGTACAGTTTCTGCTGTCTGTGGATGGTTCGGCTGGACTGTGGTGGAACCGTCTGGACGTGGCAGGGCTGAAAAACACAGTAACACGTTAAGATCTCACTCCCGCTTTGAGAAGAACAATGAATGCTAATTTGAACATCTGCTGAATCTGAGCACTGCACACCTCTACCAAAGATACTGGATATAACAAGATTGAACACTCGTACTGCTACGAATAAGAGACAACGCAATGCTTAAAATGGCTGTTCTCAGGATGGAAGTCTTGATTACTGCACTAAATGGCAGTGCAGTGATTGAATAATGCAGATTAAGGGGCGTTATTATCCCCTTCTGACATCACAATGGGAGCCAAATTTCAATGACCTATTTTTTCACATGCTTGCAGAGAATGGTTCACCAAAACTAAGTAACTGGGTTGATCTTTATCACATTTTCTATGTTTAAACAAGTACTGAGGACCCAATTATAGCACTTCTTAAACATGGAAAGTCAGATTTTCATGATATGTTCCCTGAAAATATTCAACTCTATTGCAAAGGAAACAATTAAAAAACCTTACCTGTATGTACAGCAAACAGCATCTCTGTAAAAACAAATCATACACTGTAAGGAAATTATGCATTCTATGCTTTAGACAAAATTTTAGTAGATTATATGTAAAGTACTTCAAGCTAGATCAGATTTTACCATCTATTTGCATGATGGACAATGGAGAGAATGTTTCATTCTTAAGTGCCTCAATCTTGGCTGCGTGGTTGTTTTCGGTATAAACAGAGAGATCTGTAAAGCTCGGCTCTGGAAGTACCGCTGTGATGTCAGTGAGGTAAAACTGGCCCATGTTCTCGTTGGATTCGACATGTTCCCTCTTCACCGTCAAGAGCATGAGAAGATCAGGGAGTGTGTGATAGTGAATCGAAGGCCTAACCGTCTGCGGTTCTGTACACACAACAGAATGAAGACCTCTGAATCATCTTATTGAATATATTTGCTTAGAGACCAAACCAACAGTAAGGCTAAAATGGTCAGAATATTTATTTTAAATATACAGACTGCTGTGAATGGAAGCCAGTGCATATATGTGACCCTGGACCACAAAACTAGATAAGTAGCACAGGTATATTTATAGCAATAGTCAACAATACATCGTATGGGTCAGAATTATAATTTTTTTTTAAGGATTAGTCCATTTAAAAAGTCCAGGTAATTTACTCACCACCATGTCCTCCAAAATGTTGATGATTTTCTTTGTTCAGTCAAGAAGAAATTATGTTTTTTGAGAAAACATTCCAGGATTTTTCTCATTTTAATGGACTTTAACTCTTTCACCGCCAGCGTTTTTTTTTAAAGTTGCCAGCCAGCGTTTTTCATGATTTTCACCAAAGTTTAATGCCTTCCAGAAAATGTTCTTCTTTGAATATATAAACATACAATATACTAAATGAAAGAACAGACCCTCTGCTTTCAATCAAAAAAAACGTTTCATCCTACCTTCAGTGGTTCTTTTGTAATCAGCTTTTGAATATGGGTAGGTTTCTGCAAAAACACCACATTTTGAGCAAAAAGCAATTCAATTTTTGTGACGGACTTTTCATAGAGATCCCATTCAAAGCGATCTTTAAAACAGACACGGACATGCAGCCGCTTGCCATAGGGCAATACTTCCGGGTTTAAAAAGTTGTATTGCGGAAAGACGGAAATTCTCGTCATTGGCAGGGAAGCGTTTTCTCTTAATTGATGAGATATCTCGTCAATGGCTGTGAAAGAGTTAATGGACCTCAACACTTGGTGGTAAGTAAATTATCTGGATTTTTTTTTAAAGAAAATGGAGTAATCCTTTAATGCTAAAAATCATGAAGATATTAGTAAAGATCATGTTCCATGAAGATATTTTGTAAATTTCCTACCGGTAATATATTAAATTTTTTTATTATTAGTAATATGTGTTTCTAAGGACTATATTTGGACAACTTTAAAGGCGGTTTTCTCAATATTTAGATTTTTGCACCCTTAGATTCCAAATAGTTTAATCTTGGCCAAATATTTTCCTATAACAAACCATCAATGGAAAGCTATTCAGCTTTCAGATGATGACTGGTTTTGTGGTCCAGGGTCACATATTGTGAAAAACTCTTGTGTCTTACCAGCAAGTAAAAATCCAGCCACACACTCGTGATGTTTCTCTGCCATCCAAACAGCTTTTTCCATATTTTCACATTCACTGTCTGACAACAAATGCCTAGGGAAAATATCAAATTTGGAGCATTACTTGAATTTTATTTTTAAAGAACGGTTCAAACAGGTTTGGTGAAGCGATATTAAAAATGTGAGAAAGTTACTGCTTATAAACTGGTGACAGCTGTTCAGCTGATAGCTGCTCGGCGGACAGAAACCGGTCTGGTAGCGTATCATTACACGGTGAAAGAACCAGATCCAATTCCATTTCAGTGTACACCCTCAAAGCAACTGGAACACAAGATTTTTTTTAAATCAGCTTAAGTTCAGTTTAAAAAATCCTATTTATATGCGGAAGTGCTTATTAACTTCGATTGAATGTAAATAGCTCATTCATGTACCTGGAGAGTTTGGCTCTTTAAAGGAATCATAAGTACAGCTGCTTTCTTTAATTTGCAGAGCCTCCACTCCAGTCTTGTGTTTATCAACTATTAATAAATGACATTTATGTTACAAGTACTCTGTTATTTACTGATCATAGTAAAGTGATATTTATGAGATATATTGCTATTTATAAAATGGTTAGTTCAGTTCCTTGATTCTGATTGGTCAATAGCTGTGGTTAATCCGGCATTGGGCGAGTGTCCTGGGGAACCAAGGGCTCCAAAGTGCAACCAAGTTTTTGAGACAGCGTGATCATTTTTACAATTACTCACACATGTGCTAGTACCTGCAAATTTGGCGACATGGGCAGTTGCCAAAGGCATCATTTTGCAAGGGGGCGGAGACACACGCTACCCATGACAGAAGTGGAATGTGCGACTTGGGTTTTACCGCTTTGCACGACACGTCAATCGTTTTATGTCACAATGCGCTCGGTTAAAGGGATATTTTACCCAAAAATTATTTCATTATTATCGCTATAGAAGGAAAACAAATATTATTAAGTATTGTGATAAATGATGATAAGCACACAGATAAGGTACCCATTGAATTCCATCAGATTTGTTTATCCTACTATGGAAGTCAATGGTTATAATCAGCTGTGTGCTTGCTTACCATTATTTATCAAAATATCTTATTTTGTGTTCTTCAGAAAAAAAAATCAGGGTTCCCACACCTTAGTTAACTTCAAATTCAAGGACCTTTCAAGGACTTTCCAGGTCCAATAGCCTTAAATTCAAGGATTAAATGTTACATTGTGTTACGTTTTAAGATACATTGTTACAGTTCCCTTTCGAGGGAACTTGCGCTGCGTCACTGCAGTGACACTTTGGGGACGCCTCCAGGGGTAAGTGCGTCTGAATTTGTATATCAAATTCAACCAATGGTGAGGCTTAACGACAAAGACAGGGTGACACGGGAGCCAGGAAGTATATCGCTATCTGAAATATTGCCAAAGACGGCGTTACAGGGACTCAGGAAGTATGGCAAGGGAGACGCAGCGCCTCGTTCCCTTTTCAGGGAAAAACAGTTACATACGTAACCTTTTCAAAGTTTTCATTTGTCATACACAACTATGCAAAAAAACATTTTGGTATGAATCAACATTCGCATACAGAAGATATAAGCATTTCAAGTGAACAGTTTATCACGTGTGCTTAAAAAGAATTTGTATGATATTTTCCTACACTACACAGGGAATAATATGGATTTTTTTCTAGAAAACTTCTTGCATAAAATAGATTTAAGCACTTTCAATGACCTGTATCTATGTATGTATATTTTCAAAAACTTCCAAGGGCCTTGAATTTTTTCCACCAGATTCACAAACTTTCAAGGATTTCAAGGACCACTGGAAACCCTGGAAATTTATACAGGTTCAGAACAACATGAGGATGAGAAAATGATGTCAATATTTTAATTTTGGGGTGAACTATCCCTTAAATCTACCGATAGGTCTAAGCAGCCCGGCATTAAGTCGAACACATCTTAACACATCTTCCTCAGAACCAAGACAAGGCACAGGGTCATTAGACACTGCAGATTAGAGATAGAGAGAGCGGGAAAACCTAATTAATACCAAAAACTTGGGGTCAAGTCCGATTACAAATGTGTTTGAGTACGAGTCAAGCCAGAGTCAAAATGCAACCGAGTCCATGCCAAGTCCGAGACCATAAAAATACGGTGTCGAGACCAAGTCCAAGACTGAGTTTCGAGTACACAACACTGTCTTGTACCATATAGTTTATGCAAACAATAATTTTACCTTCCATTTGAAGGTCAGTCTCTTCCACTGGTTCTGGAATTAGATTTAGCATGTCTTGCAGCTTTGCGACTGAAAAACTGACCTCTTTTCTCTGTACAGATTCCATAAGGACTTCTACAGGTAACATTAGTGACTGTTGAAAGAAATGTATCAAGTGCGGTTTATTAATTGTAAGGAGCATTCTGAACAAAAAAAAAGGTTTTAAAGTTTATATTCAGATCACCTCCTCGTTCAGTACTCTCTCTTTGATAAACACCTCTGTAACTTCTCCAGTCACTGCGGTATCAGGAACTTTGTCTAAAACTTCAGTGTACGAGGCACAATGTCTAGAAGAAATGAAAAGCTACTTTTAGGATTTTTTTTGCATTGTGATTATTTTGTGTCATTAACACTAATGAATTAAGAAAATAGATTAGATTGTGTACCTAAAAATGAGATCTTCTGAAGGCATTACTGGTAAATGGAGCAAAGGATCTGACACAGTCATGACCTTTAGCCTCTGCAGCATTGTGTGAATTGAAGGCAGGTGGCTTTTGAACCTCAGATGGTCAGCGAATATCACGTCCTCTGGCAGAGTGAGATCTAACATTTTGTACAAGGCAAAATTACATGCATCCTTGGACAAATAAGGAATACAGATATTTTTGACACACATCATCTACTCTTGAACATATTGTAATCGTATGAGGATGAACTGTGTGATCATTTTCTGAAAATCTCTCATTTTGAGTTCCACAGAAAAATGTCAACATATGCAGCATTGTGTCAATAAGATTTACTCCAATCCTTTAAAAGCAAACATTATGCAATGACCAAAAAAAATAAAACTAGATTCTCTTGTTCTCACCATTACAACTGAAGCAGAAGGCATCTGGCGTGCATGGACTAAAACTTTCATCCCATGTTGATCTGTTTTCACTGCTCTCAACTTTATCTATATGCCAGAGCGCTTCTGTATCGCCAATACTGCACTGAGAGGCGGGGTTAGAGCTGGGTACCACTTCCTCTAGTCCACTTCCTGTCTGCACCTGGAACACATCGAATCTAAACACAAGACAACAACAGCAATTCATCACAAATTAAAGTTATAATCAGCGGTGAATCTGTGGATATTAAATCTGCCTACACAAGCATACTTATCAATAGAGATTGATATTATTAATAAAAGGCATTTGTAAAAAGTTTAACCTTTCCAAACTGTCACCAAAACGTGTGTTTTCCATTAAGTCTTCCATTACAGATCCAGTCACATGTAGCTTACAGGTGGAGATTTTGTTACCTGTCAACAATGACATTAGATGCTGCTTTAGAGTTTTATTACTGTCATTCATACTGTACCACATCATGTAAATAAAAAAATGTAGGGTTAGATACCAACAGAGGTACGTATTCACACTTATTTACACGATTTTGTCAGATTTATTACTTAAATGTCTCAAAGTATACACTGCAAAAAAATTATTTTCAAGAAAAAAAATCTTAGTATTTCTGTCTTGTTTTCAGTAAAAAATTCTTAAATTAAGATGCTTTTTCTTGATGAGCAAAACGACTCAAGAAAAAAGTCTAGTTTTTAGACCAAAATATTACATTTAAGTGATTTTGTGCATAAAACAAGCAAAAATCTGCCAATGGGGTACGCAAAAAAATCTTGAAAATTTTTAAATTCAAGAAAAATTCTAGAAAAATTAGCTTACCCCATTGCCAGATTTTTTTGCTTGTTTTATGCACAAAATCACTTAAATTTGATATTTTTGGTCTAAAAACTAGACTTATTTTCTTGGGTCATTTTGCCCATCAAGAAAAAGCATCTTAATTTAAGAATTTTTAGATATTTTTTTACTGAAAACAAGACAAAAATACTAAGAAATTTTTTTCTTGAAAATATTTTTTTGCAGTGTAGGTAGGGCTGTAAAAAGGTTAATCGAAATTAATCGCATACAAAATAAAAGTTTGTTTTTGCGTAATATAATAATAATAATAATAATAATAATATGTGTGTGCACTGTGTAAAATTATTTTGTATATATAAATACATACACGTGTATATATATATATATATATATATATATATATATAAATAAATAAAAATACATGTATAACTTTTTTCTTAAATGTATACGTGTTGTCTATTTATATATACATATTTATTACACACAATACAAACACAAAAATTATGCACACACAAACCTTTATTTTGAATACAATTGATCGCGATTTTAATCAGTTTTGACAGCTCTATTAGTAAGCTATCTTAATACATTATTTGCTAATATCATAAGGAATGAGTGTTAGAAGAAATGGCAGGTATTATTGAAGCCTGTCCACAATTTTATGTAGTTGAAAAGCGCTATAGATTTTAAATGAACTGAATCAAAAGTTACAAAATATTAAAATACTAAATATTACTACAAAACATTAAACATTAAAGCTGAATTTGCAATACATGTTTGAAATGCTGTGTTTTGAAATGCAAAAATTGAACAAAAAATTGGATGGTCATTCCATATCTACAAAACACATTTTTTTTAGTACAGAGTTTTAGGCTTTACTATTTTACTGTCTTGTTTAACAGCACAACAAAAGTCGTCAAAGAAATTCTAATGGATTTTATGCTTATAATGGGAACTGTATTGGTTTTATTGGACACTATAATGGTCTCTGAGGAGCTGGATTCTGTTGGTGGGATGACGCTATCTGGTGGATGGGAACCAACATAAAAGGAATTATGTAATGGTTTTAATGATAAATAGCTGATGGTCCATAACGGTATTTGTAATAGAAACCATTAGGTTTTTTCTCAACGTAAAACCTTATTCATCACAAAGCTGGCCTTAGTATAAAAAGTAGATAGAAATGTGCTACACTGACTCCATGGTGCTCTGTACTTGATGTCCTGCAGATGTCCATTATGAGGATAGATGTTACTGAGCAGCTGGAACGGAACCGGAAGTTCTAAAAAGTTCTTCATCATCCGGCGTCTGGCTGAGGCCTAAAATACATGAGATCTAAAAGTTACTGTAGATTTCTTTACACATGATATAAAGGTATATTAAGGGTAGCAATGTGTAGGAACGCACCTCAGATAAATAATCAATACCAGTATACCCAATTATCCTAAAACGGGTGCCTTGTTGATTTTTACCAGATGTATACGACAACCTATAAGCATTCATACTGAAGCCAAACAAAAGTATATTAAAAATAAATAAAGTTGAATGGTTCAGTTGTGGAGACAACAATTTAACCGGGAAATCTCGATCTTTCACGCTTTTGATGGCCAACGGATGGTTTTAATATAATTAAAATAACGTTAACTGATTTGTTATAGCTAACTCCGTTAATTGAAAAATTAACAATCGTCGTCACTGGTTAATTAAGATTAAAAACTTTCTGAGGCGAAAAACTTTGATCCGTCCTTAAATCCTGAATGACTGAATGGAGCGCGCGCCCGCCCGCCCAGAACATGATGTCACTAGAGTGATTGACAGGCTAGTTCAGGGTCACGCTCTGCCTCACGATCAAAACTATAAACTTAAAAAATGTATTAAACATTCCAGTCTCATTCATTGTTTAAAGATCGTATATACAAAACTGTTATTTTACTGTTTTAATTGTAAAAATGTATTTTGGTAGCAATATGGTGGAAGTTTTTAACTATTTTTATTACCCACTATACATGATTGTTTCAGTCAGAGCCCTGTAAATAAAGGGCTCTGGTTTCAGTAAAACTGGTAACTTATTATTTATCACCCCTGTCTTCGTAAAAAGAAAATGATTTATGAAAACAAAAAGGCAACTTACCACTAAATGCGAGCCTCTAGTTCCCTCTACTGGTGAAAATATGAAATAAAAATTATGAAAACCTTTGATTTGACTGCTTTTTTAACGATGTGTGTTATTGATTAGATTTTTTAATCGAATTAGATTTACTAATAAATATTATTATAATAATAAAATATAAAAATATAACATACAATCTATACAAAATGTAATTATATTACATTCATGTATTCTTTTCCTTTGGATTTCAGCATTTCTCACATTTAAAAGTCTCATGGTAATAAAAAAAAAGTCTTGAATATATATTAAATATATTTTTGAATTTGAAAATATGGTTTGTTTCAACCTTCATATGTTAACATATATTTCAAAATGTATTTTAAGTGCAACAAATACATTTCAAATTTTACAAACCATATAGCAAAAAAAAAAAATTTCTTGGCACAAATTTATAAAGTATAAGTATAAAGTAATATATAAAGTATGTATAAAATATAAAATTATAAGTAAATATATTTAATTTTAACTAGGGCTGTGAAAATATTTAAAAAAGTAATTGTTTTCATCTATTGTGATTGCCATCTTGTTCATGACACTGAGAAACTGCTTTACAACTAAATGCTTAATTATCTACGTGTGTATTCCATTTTTTCCATTTTATTTATTTTTCTGGAAATGTATTCACTGAGTGTTGCTCTATTGTTTCCCTAAAATATATTCAGTATCTTGTTCTACCTTTCATTTGCATCTATTAGTCTGTTTGCGATCACTGCTAAAGATGACACAGTCAAACTCATCAGTATCACAAAATTATCTGCTTTATTTCAAGACAACAGAATTGAAATACAAAGATGACTTATAAAACTGGAGAAAATCTGGGACTGGGCTTTTTAGAGTACCTGTAAAACAGGAAAATTACTAGAAACAGTGCTGAAAAAAACATAACACATGAATTTAATGCAATAATACCGTCCTCTCACCAGCTGTACCAATATCCAAAAATAATGACTGAGCCGACTGCACCTATTAATCCAACGGTTACAAGAGCAGACACCTTCATGATGAAGGATGCTCCTAAAAGCAGAGAATGAGAGAGGAGGAGAATAAATTTTTTCTATACAACCACTTTCAAAGTTAGACATTTTAATCAAGACATGGTGTATTATTGGTTTGGGGTCTTTACCTCTGACTTTGGCCCAGATTATACAAGACTGTTTTCTGGACTACCAATGGAAACATACAGAAAGATATTTACGAAAGTTGGAAAAGTTTAAATGCATTTATACGTAAAAAGCACCCCTCTCACCCTTCTCCACTGACAGACAGTGCGCAGAATAATATAATAGTCTCTTCCGTTCTCCAGGGGTGCGTTGAAAAACTTTTCATATAGCCGCTGGTCCCCTACAGTGAAGTTCATGTCCATGGCCAGACCCCTGAGCTGTATCTGAGCTGTGACGTATCCTCTATCACACATCTGCTGTGTGGAGAACCGTGGACTAACAGATGAGCCGCAGTCAAACAGCAAAACACCCTCGATGGGCACCACAAATACCTGGAACATACTGGGCACGTAAAAGTATTAGCTGATACATTTGCCATATTTTACATATAAGATGATATGATTATGTCATTAAGTACCATATTGAGTCAAGTGAATTGGTCGATCTCCGTAATCTGAGAGTGGGCAATGGATCATCTACTTCAGTGTATTTGACATCTGGTGTGGTGGGGACTAGTGAAGTACAGGAACATATTTATGTACAGTACATAAGCCAAATAACTTTTAGACATGCATTGAACAGTAGAAAAACGTTTTAGGTGGCAGTAGCTGGTTTACGCTGGTCATCCTTGCCTAGCCTGTCTTGACCAGCTTAAAAAGAGACCAAAACACAGCTAAACCAGCTTGCTACACCAGCTAAAACCAAGCTGGGACATCAGCAAGAACCAGCTCACCATTTTTTTTAGTACATTTTTTTGCACACTGAGTAGTTTTTGTTTGTACCTGGTATGCTAGTATTTGCTGTAACTTTAGTGGTGGCTCGTGTTGACTGGGCTGTGATGGTTATCGTGTAGTTTGTGGCAGGCAAAAGATTTAAGCAGAGGACGGGCCACATGGCAGAAGAGCTGAAAAGCTTTTGCCCTCTGTCACCGAACGCTTGCTCAAAGTCTCGCGAACCGACATACGTCACCTGTGTAAAATATTATGGAGAGCTTTGTTTAGGACTGATGTAAGAAGAATGAAACAATAGAGATATACAGTACTGCGCAAAAGCCACAATGCATCCATTAGATTTGTTATTTTAGCTTTGGTAAAATAAACAGAAAAAAAAATCAATAAAACAGCTTTTATAAGCTAAAGTGTCAAGAAGTGTAAGCCCACCCTTACACCTGACCAATAGCAGGAAACTGCAGGATCTCTTAAACCTAAATGAAATTAAATTCTAATTTCTATTTCTCTCCAAATGAGTTCAAGATGTGCAAAAAGAGGTCACATTTTTGCATGAAGAAGTAATATTTTAATTTTTCTTTGTGTATCTTAATAAACAAAGCCTAAGAGTTTTACAGTATATCCAAAACTATGTCCTGATATCTATCTATCTATCCATCCATCCATCCATATCTATATCTATATCTATATCTATATCTATCTATATATATCTATATCTATATCTATATCTATATCTATATATATATATATAATAGAATACAATTAAAAATTACCCACAATGTATGTCTCCGTATGGCCCTCATATTCTGCTTGCCAGCGTAAACATGTTTCATTAACCACTATCACGTCATTTATGATCAGCTTGACCTCTGAAACACACAAAATCACTTTCTGTTACTCTTATATTCTGTTTACATTAGCTTTAATATCTTAAGTTTCATTTATGAAGATGTTCACCTTTGCAGTGTAGAGTGGCTACCTGCCACTTTCCTGTGATGTCACACATTGAAATGTCACTTCCTGTGTGACTGTAATATCCAGTAACACAGCGATGGATGGCTATAGTGCTATTGTCCCACACTACATCTGCGTGCGGTACGTCTGGTGCAGGGCCACAGTGGGCTACACAGACAAAAATACACACATTTTTAAATTCCTAACTTTGTTAGACCATCTTACACTCTTAGAAAAAAGGTACAAGAAGGTACAAGAGTTGTCACTGGGGCACTACCTTTTCAAAAAGTATGCTTTTGTACCTAAAATGAGCATATTGGTACCTCAAAGGTATACCAAAATGGTACATATGGCTTTTTAAAAGACACCAGTGACAACTTCAGAGTGATGTCATAGGATAACCTTTTTGGTCCCCAAAGAACCATACAGTCAAATGTTTTTAAAAGATAAAAAAATTTTCACTACAAAGAGTTGTTAAACAGAAAGCTTCTGTGGATGTAACATGTTCAGCCAAAAATGGTTCCTTGATGACATCACCTTGATTTTCAAGAGTGCAGTGAAGCTGAAAAAGTCTTATAGTAGAGATGCACCAATATATCAGACAATAAGCGGCATTAGCCGGTAAAAGCAATAGTTAAAACTGATAGTTAAAAAATAATCTGCCGATTATTTGGATTAATAGAGGCCAGGAAACACATCAAATTGTTTTGTGTGTAAGGTTAAATCACTGATTTATAGTGCTCATAGTAACTACCTAAATGTTATTAATTCATAAAACTTAAGAAATACTTTTACCTATATTACCACATATGGCAAAAAGATAATTACTATGGCCAAAAATATGTTTTAAATATATTGTTTTTATTAAAATATATTTTTAATAAAAACAAAGCTTGATTTAACATATTTTTTAATTTGGAAATGTTTTGTTTTAACTTTCATATGTTAACATATATTTCAAAATGTAGTTTAAGTGTAACAAATACAGTTATAGTTTTAAAAACCATACAGCAAAAAATATTTGTGGTAAAAATATAAATGTTTGTATAAAATGTATAAAGTATGTATAAAATGTATAACTATGTATAAAATGTAAAAGAAGTATATATTTTGCAGTAAAAAATATATTTCATTTTAACCGTTTCAAACCTGATATGTTTACAGGTTTGTAACATACAAAGGTTTTTATTCAATGTGATATTAATATAAATGTTTTAAAATATATATTTTTTAGTTATTTATGTATTTATTTAAAAAAAAACTATTTCAAAATATACAAACAAAATGGCCAAATATATTGGTTAAAACACACACATTTTTGTAAACATGTTTTTAAATATATTTGAGAACATATATTTTTTTATATATTTTAAAATAAATAAAAAACATATTTGAAAAAAAAACATATTTGAAAATATATATTTTTGCCGTATGAGACCATCTAATGGTAATATAAGAAATGTTTAATTATTTAATTCATATGAGTTATGAATGTTAATTTGAGTAACCGGTTTGATTATGACCAGTTACTTTCAAACAAGTTGTTGAAATAGAGAGCATACAATTTTTATTTGCATTTCTTACAAAATCTGGTGTCATTATCATAATTTAAAAGAAAGTATAAAAGGTAAAACCACCAAATCATGACAGTAATTGGCAGACATCACTCCTAATAATCAGTTTTCGGTGTTTGCAGAGAAATTTATTGGTGCATCTCTACTTAATAGTTAAGCTTGTTAAAAAGCATGGTACCAAGCTTGGTATCAAGTTAAACATGTACACCCAAAAAAGTCTGGGTTTCAACCCATTGTTTAATCAATTCTAAACATTTTTGGGGTTTCTGTATTTCTAATTTAACCAAGATGCTGGGTTTGTCCATTTTTGACACAACGCTGGGTTAAATACAACCCAGCATTTTTATTTTTTTAAGTGCACACGTTAAGCAACATTACTAACTACTCTTTATTTTAACATGCTGTATTTATAGTTGTGGAAATTTAATTGTTTACCTGTACACATAACAGATATTTTTTCCCATGTTCCATCTGATAAACATGTTGAAATGTTTTTGTCTCCTCCCTGTTTATATCCATATTTACATTTGTATTCAACAACGCTACCCAGTGTAGAAGTTTTGTTCCAGTTTAAATCGGTTAGTGGGAATACTGGGGGAGGCCCACAGTTTATCTCTGTTCATTGAGACCAGTAAAGGGCATTAGAAAAAATATGCTTTAAAAAATAGTGTGCTGACCATAATTTGTATGACATGACGCTTATTCATGTTTTACTTTTGGATTAAAGGAATAAATTACCCCAAAATCGGAATTCTCTCATCAATTACTCACCCTTGTGTTGTTCCAAACCCATATGAGTCTTTTTCTTCTGTGAAACACAAAATAAGAACATTTTCAAGAATGTTTCTTTTCTAAACAATGAAAGTAAAATAGTTGACGTTTGCACTATATTCATTCGATAATTTTTTTTTTTTTATTGAAACTTGTGACCTTAAGATGCACTGTAAACCCGCAGAAGTTAAATTTACTTAAAAAATTGGAGAAATTGGAAAATTGTTGCCCTACAAAAAACGTATGTAATGTGAACTAAAACAAGTGTACATTTAACTTAACAACTTTTGTAATTTCAACTTAGCAGTAAACCTAATTTTAAGTCGATTTAACATAAAATTATTAGTAATATTAATTGTTACTAATTGTTATCAGAAGGAGATCATCTCATGCATATAAATTTCTTTTATGCTCCAAGAAGGAATTTAAATCATACGGGTCTGGAACGACATGAGGGTGTGTACATGTGACATCATTTTCATTTTTGCGTGAACTGTTCCTTTAAAATGTGACCTCAAAACACGGTATTAATTTACGATGAATGCATAAAATAGCTTAAATGTTGTGAACCACAGTTTTATCCGTGCTGTTAGTACCTTCACATCGCATGTATACTTTGCTCCACTTTGCGTTTGAGTTACAGATTGACACATTTCCTTCACCGACACCGTGGTATCCAGCTTCACACCTATAAAAGGCCACAGAGCCCATGGAGCTGTTGTTCCACATTACAACCGAATGACGCAGAGAAGGGGGCGAGCCGCAGTCTACTTCTAAATAAACACACACAAACTGTACATCTTTATTCATATTACATTCATGAAATACAACGAGCCAAACAAACATTGTACACTTAAACCACACTTAAAAAAATTTATGAAAATCATTGCATTGATTTACAAACCGTCAAAAGAGCATTTATTGTACTTTTAAGAAAGGTATCACCACAGGCACATCATGCACCAAATATTTTAAATATTGTATTGTTTTCACTGTGTGAAAACAATACAAGATGAAAATGAAAGCTATACCTTTACAGAGAAAATCAGGCTGACTCCAGATTCCCTCTGTATCACAAACTGACGTATCTCCGTTTCTTGCATTATAAAACCCATCAATGCATTTATAAAACACTTTGGAGCCGACGCCGCTGTCTCCTCTCCACATCATAACTGAGAGAGGAAGAGCGAGGGGAGCTCCACAGTTCACAGCTAAAAACAACAACAACAAAATCATCTCAAAGACAGGTGATTTATTAACAGATTATTACTAAACATTTGTATCATACATTTACCTTCGCACAACAAAGTTGGTTTTGTCCAATAACCGTTTCCATCACACACAGATATATTATAGCCTAGTTTAGCGTAGTAACCGCGTTCACAGCGATACTTTACAGTGCTGTTAAACGTTACTTTGCTATTCCAGATTTGTATCGTGTTTGGCAGTATAGGGGGATTTCCACATATAATCTCTGTTGAGGAGGAAATTACATTTACTGTAGTTAGTTACTGTATGATTAAATCACTGCTGTAAACATCAAAGTCATGTTGTTGTTGTTTAAGGTTATAATAATATTAACCCCTTCGCGTTACAATGTACAGTGAGAGTAAAATTGCATTATTTGACAGAAAACTTCATTACGTACAACAAATCAAAAACAAAAAACTAAACATGTCACATATCTTTGGAAAGCTTTGGAAGACCCTTTTAAGATACAATTAACACAGCAGGTATTAGTGTAATAAACAGACCACTAAGGGGTTAAAGAAAACTCACAAAAGCAATAAAACTGAAATGTGAAGCATTGAATCAAATATTTTCAGTCTTTTTATAAAGCTGTACAAACCAGAAATAGTCCGCTGCACATTTAACACTTGGCACTGTATGTTTGACATCATTTTTGTATGCAAAGATATGTTTTTTCCAAAAGTTCAGCACATTCAACTATCTGAATAAAATCTAACTGCTGTCATTATTTACCTTTACTGTAAAAATTTAACTTATGAAAAGATACACTGATATATTGGCCTATAATCTATATCGGCATATAAAACTGATTGTGTAAAAACAGCCATTGATCAGGTCATATTTAACGCTATCTTATTTTACGAGGTGGCTAATACGTATTAACTCTTTCCCCGCCAGCATTTAAAAAAAAGTTTCCAGCCAGCACCAGCATTTTTTATGATTTTCACAAAAGTTTAATGTCTTCCAGAACATTGTGTTTTATAAATATATTAAATATATCAAATGATAAAAAAGACCCTCTGCTTATAAATAAAAAAACTGAAAAAAACATTCTATCCTATCTTCATTTGTTTTCTTTTTATCACCTCTTAAAAAATATATAATTTTAAGCAAAAAGCTGAGGTAATAGCATTTTTGTAAAGGACTTTTGTTACGTATCAGATTCAGAACGATGATCAAAACATACACAGAGTTTAAACTGTTTTTAAGTAAGTAAATGCTTAAATGTTGGTTAAGAGCACCACCTAGTGGATAATAGCGGAAATATAGATTGCCGTAAAAACTCATCAGGGAAGCGTTTTCTCTTAATTGATGAGATAACTTGTCAATGACGGGAAAAGAGTTCATATATACGACTACATTTGTACATTTCTGTACGCTTTGCTTTTGCCCCAGGACGTGGGGATAGGGGTGGGTTTTTTATGCTAATCATATGTTTTGTACAATTCATTCATACAATTAGCCAACTCGTCAAATACGTACAAATTCTCACGAGTCCGGGGTGGTCAGATTATATCCTGAAAATCAATGCATCAAAAGTCATACTGTATGATTATTTTGAATTGGGTCACAATTAGGGATGCTTAACGATTAATCACGATTAATCGATAGCAGAATAAAAGTTTTTGTTTACATCATATATATGTGTGAACTGTATATAATAACTTTGTATAAATAAATGCACGCACATGCATGTATATATTTAAGAAATGTTTACATGTGTATATACATTTGTATATTTACTTATAATTTATATTATATATAAATACCTAATATATATAAAAAAAATTCTTATAATTATACATGCATGTGTGCATATTTATATATACATAATTATCATACACAGTTCACACACATATATGATGTAAACAAAACCGCGATTAATCGTTAAGCATCCCTAGTCACAATGGCAACAGAATTGCAGTTTGTGCGCTCTGCACTTCTAGGATTTCATGACATATTCATTTGAAACAAGCAGTGAAAACCAAAACTATCGGTATCTTTCGGTATCAGTAGGTGTCATTCCAAGTAATCGAATATTGGTATCGGACAGAAATGTTGTATTTGTATAACCCTGACCACAAACACTTTCAACACGAACAATAGAAATAGTGTTTATTTTGTGTTCCATGAAAGAGTGAACATCAGATTTTGAATAAAATGAAGGTAAATAAACAATAAAAAAATGTTCACTTTTGGGTGAACTATACCTTTAAAGGTGCAATGTGGGACTTTTAGCGGCATCTAGTGGTGAGGGGGCGAATTGCAACTAACGGCTCAGTCCACAGCTCACACCTTTCTTTCGAAACGCATAGAGAAGCTACGGTAGCCGCCACAGGACAAACACATCATCATCTGCGATAACGTAGTGACAAAACGCGCTCTATAGAACCATTTAGTTTGTCCATTTAGGGCTACTGTAGAAACATGATGGCGTGAAATGCTGACATTAATGTAAGTGGACTCGCAGTGTATGTAAATAATAATGGCTTATTGTAAGGTGGTAAAAACAATACAGTTCAATCAGTTTGTAAGATCTTTATACACCACTGATAATATAGTTATGTATATTATATTGCATTTCCGTCAAGAGATCCTTCTAAAAGTTACACAATGCACCTTTAAAACAAATCAAAAAGTCTTGTTTCAAAGTCAAAAGAATTTGTACCTTTACAAGAAAATCTGGGATCACTCCACCGACCGTTACTTTTACACACTGACACATTTTCTGTATCCAAACTGTGATATCCAGTTTCACAGCTATACAGAACCACAGAACCAATCTTACTGACACCGGTCCAAAACAACACTGAATGGGGGAGGGCTGGGGGAGAACCGCATTTTATCTCTAAACACACATAAACACAATCTCAACACATTCTTTGATCATGACACCGTCCATCCAAATATTAAACAGCGGCGTATACCTTCACACTGGAAGTCAGGGTCTGTCCACGTGCCGTTAGGGGAACATACCGATACGTTTTCACGTCCGCTGTTATAAAACTGCGAGTCACACTCATACACCACCACTGATCCCATTCGTGAGATTTTATCCCAAATTATTTTTGAATGAGGGAAAAACCGGGGGTCCCCACAGTCCACTTCTATACATGAATAAATAATAGTATCGGTTAAATGACAGCAAATGTATTTCAGTAACATGCTATGTTAAACCAAAAAATTAAGAAATGCATTTTGGAGACTCTCTTATCCAATGCAACTTTCGTTCCATATATATTAAGGTATTCATTCTATAGATTAAATCAAATTTGTATTTGTTCAAACATACACAATACCTTCACAGACCAGGCTGGGTCCGTCCCACCGTCCGTCCAGACCACAAACTGAGGATTTTGTTCCCCTCTTCCACTGGAAACCCTCCATGCATCTGTACTGGAGTTCACTGGTGTAGTGGGTTATAGTTGGGGAGATCTGCTCAGCGTGAGGGATTGATGGAGGAGATCCACAGTCTATCACTAAAGAAAACACACATACAAGGTCATTTATTTTAAAGTGCACCTATTTAATTGCTAAAAACAATGTTATTTTGTGTATTTGGTATGATACAATGTGTTTGCGTGGTTTATGGTTAAAAACACATAATTTTTCACATACTGTACATTTTTGTAACTCCATATATACCGTTTTTATCAAACGCATTGATTTTGTACAAAACTCATCGATCTGAAAAGCGTTGTCCCTGATTGGCCAGCTAATCTGTATGTTGTGATTGGCCTGAATACCTCTGACGTCAGCTGGAAATGTGACGCCTCTTACCATGTTTGAAAGATTCGCTCACAATGCTATAGATGGAAATCAGTCATGTGACCTTTTACGTCATGCCGCCATCTTGAGGACCTACCGAGTACCACCAAACCACTGACAAGCATTGGCTAGCTTGCTACGATTTACGGATTTCTTATCTTTTCCTGTCTATGATTCTTACAGATACAGTAAAGGGCTACGAAAGACGTCGCATCTCGACTGTCATGAAAAGAAACGCTACTTTAAAAAAATATATCTTGGTTAGGGTGTGAGGCCTACTCGATCCCTGATTCGTTCTTCCAGCCGCTGTCCGCTGCTACCGAACTACCACTATTTTACAATATAAGAAGGCACGACACAACATGAAACTTTGCTCGAAGGATCACCTGGATCTCTACACATGAACGCGAGCATTGAGAACATTGTTTGTGTACATGGAGTTTACTAAAAAGAAAGGTTTTGTACAAGTGACTTTGGCTGTTATGGTGTCCGCTTGTCATCTCTGCCAGACGTAAATAATCGATTTCCGAATGCGAATGAATGAATCTCATATGAGGCTCCTTTTTCAACTAGAAGGTCAATATTGTTTTTCACTTGCGACAAAACAACGACTTATCCGTGCATTTTTATGGAATTATGCTTTAGGAGATATCAATCTTTACTCTCCTCCCTCCTTACGTCGCAATTGGAGATCGATACATCTTGACTGGGAAGAAGGCTGCGAGCGGACGCCAAATCATCCAAAGTCAGTTGTTCAAAACCTTCTTTTTAGTTAACTCTGTGTTCACAAACAATGTTCTCAATGCTCGAGTTCACGTGTAGAGACACAGGCGATACTTCGAGCAAAATATCATGTTGTGTTGAGCCTTCTTAGTGTTGTAAAAATAGCGATTTTGATGCTCACAGCATATTGAAGGCATTGCTTCTAGTTCTTTTGCGACCACTTCAGCAGGTCCTCAAAATGGCGGAAGACAAGTGAGTGATGTCAGCTGATATTCATGTATAATAACAGGAGTTAACTTAAAGGTGCAGTGTGTAAATTTTAGCGGCATCTAGTGATGAGGTTGCGAATTGCAACCAACTTGTGTAGTCCACTGCTCACCCCTTGCTTTTGAAACACATAGAGAAGCTACGTTAGCTGCCACCGGACAAACATGTCATTGTCGGAGACAACTTAGTAAAAAAATTGTCTGTTAAAGGAATATTCAATTTTCTTAAAAGAAAAATCCAGATAATTTACTCACCACCATGTCATCCAAAATGTTGATGTCTTTCTTTGTTCAGTCGAGAAGAAATTATGTTTTTTGAGGAAAACATTGCAGGATTTTTCTCATTTTAATGGACTTTAATAGAGCCCAACATTTAATACTTAACTCAACACTTAACAGTTTTTTTCAACGAAGTTTCAAAACGATCCCAAACGAGGCATAAGGGTCTTATCTAGCAAAACGATTGTCATTTTTGACAATAAAAATAACAAATATACACTTTTAAAGCACAACTTCTCGTTTAAATCCGGTCGTGATGCGTCAGCGGGACTCGACGCAATACGTCATGACGTCAAGAGGTCACAGAGGACGAACGCGAAACTCCACCCCAGTGTTTACAAGTGTTGAGAACGAGGACCGTTCCTACGTTGTTGTATGTCAACTGATACTAATTAATGTCTTTGTGTCAGTTTATTGTTTACAATGGTCCGCAAATGTGCGTTTTATATATGTAACACGTGACCTCCCTACGTCATTACACATTTACGTTAGGTCGCGCTCGACCGAATTTAGACGAGAAGTTGTACTTTAAAAGTGTATATTTGTTATTTTTATTGTCAAAAATGACAATCGTTTCGCTAGATAAGACCCTTATGCCTCGTTTGGGATCATTTATAGTCCTTTGAAACTCCGTTGAAAAAAACTGTTAAGAGTTGAGTTAAGTATTAAATGTTGGGCTCTATTAAAGTCCATTAAAATGAGAAAAATCCTGCAATGTTTTCCTCAAAAAACATAATTTCTTCTCGACTGAACAAAGAAAGACATCAACATTTTGCATGACATGGTGGTGAGTAAATTATCTGGATTTTTCTTTAAAGAAAATGGAATATTCCTTTAAGGGCTTCTGTACAAAAATGGCGGCACAAAATGGCGACTTCCATGTAAGGGGACCCTCTTTGTATGTAGATAAAAAGGTCTTGTTCTAAGGTAATAAAAACATAACGGTTCATTATGAAAGGTCTTTGTACACCACTGATAATATAGTTTTGTATATTATTTTGCATTTCTGTCAAGAGATCCTTCTAAAAATTACACACTGCACCTTTAAAGGCTTACAACTTACAAGCAAGAGAAGTTTTAAAAGTGCACATTTTTTATTTTTCTTGCCAAAGGTGACAATCATTTTGCTAGATAAGACCCTTATGTCTCATTTGGGATCATTTAGAGTCCTTTGAAACTGCAATTTTAAACTGCATTAAAACTGTTAAGTGTTGGGCTCTATTAAAGTCCATTAAAATTAGAAAAATCTTGGAATGTTTTCCTCAAAAAACATAATTTCTTCTCGAGTGAACAAAGAAAGACATCAACATTTTGGATGACATGGTGGTGAGTAAATTATCTGACTTTTTTTTAAAGAAAATTGACTAATCCTTTAATCTCTGCGTAAAAAAGCTATTATGTTGCCCTAAATACATCAACCACTTGGCAAATTCAGGAGAGCCCTGGCACGACATATCTACAAAATCAAATGTGGCTTCATTCTCACCTTTGCAGTACGCTGGATCCCGAAGTGGATTAAATGGTTCACTTCCATCTTGGACGGTGTAACCCGTCTGGCACGAGCAGGTGAAATCTCCCTCGGTGTTGTGACAGAGAGCTCCTACACCACAGATATCCTGCACGGTGCACTCATCTATATCTGAAATCAACAGCATATTCAATCTTCTTATAATAACATGCGATATAGCATGGAAAGGACTATAGCACTGTATGTATTTTGGATCTTTACATTAATAATAATAATAATAGTAACATTTATTGTATTCAGTATGTGCATTTCCTAGCATGCATTGCTACTCCTGTTTATTTGTTTGTTTGTTATACTAATAAAAAGATACAAATTCACATTCTCTGTTTGCCACTGATGTCTCTGAGGTCGTTGATCCACAGTTACTCAATCAGTTTTGTGAAACACCGTGACTGTGAAATGAATACATTTCCTTGCGACACTGTGGTCACACCCATCCTGTAAAATCTGTGTACTATCTCTATACAAATCTGCAAAACAACTAAAGCTGTGATTAAAAAGTGTATAAAACAACCATACATTTATTGATTTTGTTAACTATAAACTTACCGTGGCAGTACGTCCCATCATTGGGTATGAATGTTGTCATGTGATTTGATGGGCTGTAGCCTGTGAGACAGGTACAGTAATAGCTGCCGTATGTGTTGTGACATACAGTATGATCTCCACAGATTCGGCCCAGCTGACACTCGTCTTTATCTACGTATAACATCAGAACAACAAGTACACCTGTCACTTTATGTCGATTTGGCCATACAAACTGTATTAGGTGGTGATATACAGACAGCACAATGCATTCACTTAAATTCATTAAGCCTATAAAAAATGTGGTTTATCAAACCTTGACAGTAAGTTCTTCCGTTGCCTACAAATCCATACATGCAATTACAGACTTTCCCTCCCGATCCATCGGTTTTGTCATCACATGTGGCATTTCGATGGCAAGATGCACAAACATCCACTGTGTCGGCTCTAACTCCTGTATATGAGACTAAAGCCAATAACAAGAAAGAAAAATTTAACGTGCACCAAAAATCTTTTTTCACAAGCTTTTGAAAGGCTAAACAAAGTTACTATTTAAAAAAATGCTGGGTTGTAATTAAAAAAGCAACTAAATCAATCTGCTGGGTTGTAATTAAACCTATGCTGGGTTGTTTCAACCCCAAATGCTGGGTTGTTTCAACCCCAAATGCTGGGTTGTTTCAACCCCAAATGCTGGGTTGTTTCAACCCCAAATGCTGGGTTGTTTCAACCCCAAATGCTGGGTTGTTTCAACCCCAAATGCTGGGTTGTTTCAACCCCAAATGCTGGGTTGTTTCAACCCCAAATGCTGGGTTGTTTCAACCCCAAATGCTGGGTTGTTTCAACCCAAAATGCTGGGTTGTTTCAACCCAAAATGCTGGGGTGTTTTAACCCAAAATGCTGGGGTGTTTTAACCCATTGTTTTGTCAAATATAAACAGTTGCTGGGTTAATTTAAGCAAGCGGCAGGGTTTATGAAGTGTGCATACGACGGACACTTCACTATCCCATGATGCCCAGGGAGAGGAGTTATCCAACGAAGAGGCATGCGGCTGTTTTCGCGCTGGAATGACATGACGTGATGAAGTGTAAAAATTTTACGTGATGTATCAAGATGGCGGATGTAGTATGTCCGAATCTTATTCCTACTACCAGGATTCATACTATAAGTGGCACCATGCCCATTTAAACTCGGTCTTTTGAGCCAAATGGATTTTGTACACAACCTCAAAATCAAAGAAGCGTCCATTAATCTGTTACTTTCTATTAATCTGTTTAATATGCATAATATTATGAATTCTGTGCGGCATCGTTGTCACTTTTCAGAGATTTTCACAATTTTGTGTTTTGGGGGGGTTAATGGTATTTTATGCATTCTGGCTTATTAACACAGTTTAAGAGTTGTAATCATCATGCTAAACAAACACAAGTGTCAAAAAAAAGTTGAGCATGTGACGGAGGATTTCTGGGCCAAACTCAAGTTTCAGAAAGTTTTTTTTGAACATGGGTACCGCTTACGTACCATCAGTAGCCATTACGTATCATGGGCACTTTTATGGGCACTTCCCCCGGAAAAGCATGCCCACACGTCAATCAAAGTGAGAGCGAGGATGACGAGGATGCTCTTTAGCATTGTTCCCTCGAGTAGAAGTCATTTCAGCATCACTTCACGCGACAGCTTTGTTTTATATTAACTCTTTCCCCGCCATTGACGAGATTTCTCGTCAATTAAAATAAAACGCTTTCCTGCCAATGACGAGAATTTTCGGCTTTCCACAATACCGCTATTATCCACCAGGTGGCACACTTCCGCAACTTATACAACCCGGAAGTAACGCCTCACGTGAAAGAACTCTGTATGTTTTAAAGATCGCTCTGCATTCAAAAATCCTTCACAAACATGGAATTACCTCAGCATTTTTGTGTTTTTGAAGAAACCTACCAATATTTGAGAGGTGAGAAATAGAGACCTAATGAAGAAAAATGCTGGCGCTGGCTTGCAACTTTTTTTAAAAACGCTTGTCAGCTTTCCAAGTAAGCCAGCCTTATCGATACAATGGATATGGTTTGTTTATCCGGGGTAGCAGCAGAGTTTTGCATGTGTGTTAGTGTAACGCTGGACTTTGTATAAAAGTCCCAACATCCCAGATGTTTGAGTCATAAGCGGTAAGTAAAACTGCTTCTGTGTTATGTTGGAAAATCGGCGTGTAAGTCCATATAATGTAAAGGACACAAACATGTAGTGAATCATAAGTTATCCAGAGAAAGTGGGTTTGTGTGTGTTGCTTGCTCGTGACTCGCTCCTCCCGCTGGAAGCCTCAAGGAGGTCGTGTTTTTCCGGAAACATTCGCTAGAGCAGATCTGTCTTTTATAAATCTGATAAAAATAAAGACTCTTCGGAGATATAAAGGATGTAATACTAATAGGTACTCAAGATTAACATGAGGTAACCATTGGGTCAAAGGGGGACAAATCCATCCATTAGATAAAAGAAACCCATAAAATGTTTATTTTTGACCCAACAATGGGTTAAGACAACCTATCATGGATTAAATTACACTTCTGAAAATAATCCAGCATTTTTTATAGTGTTGATTTTATGTACAATACGCATTAAAGTAAATTTACAGTAAATGTCATGAAATTCCTGTTTACAACTTTTTATTGCTATATTTAAACTTTTTACACTGAAAGACCGTAAAATGTCAATAATGCAAAACAAGCATTTCCACAAGTGATCTCTGATGTCTAGACTGCATATACAGTATATAGGGATGCACCGATAGGATTTTTTTGGGCCGATACCGATTTAAACAAACAACTTCTTGCCGATACAGATGCCGATACCAATATTAAACACTTGTATACAATCCTATACAGTTGGTCTATTAGCTAGTTTATTTCTGCATCAAATTATTTTTACTGAACATGGATTGGATCTAATTAACATTTAACTGACCAACATAATAAGAGAGGCACAAATTAAGCTAAAACAAATATAATAAGACAGCATGACAACCTTAAAAGTTGGTTTTTGCTATTCAGCATTTATTTTATTAACAACATTAACTCATTTTTTTTTTTTTACATATAATGGATTTCTTTATGCAGTTAATTAATAAACAATCGGTATCGGCCTTTCTCGTGCTATTGCCGATATGCCGATGGTTTCAAATTCATCAAAAATCAGCCGATAAATATCGGCGGCCGATACATCGGTGCATCACTAACAGTATATAATATATACACAATTGTATGAATGATGCTGCCAGTTAACTAAAACAATAATCAATTTTGTCAAACAATAAAAAAATGCTGGGTCGAGCCCAGCAGTTGGCTTAAATTAACCCAAGTTTATATTTGATACACAATGGGTTAAAACCACATAGGGTTGAATTACAATTCAACAAGCTGGGATCTTTCCTTTATAACCCAACACTGGGTTGAAAATAAATGATAATTTTATAATGAATGATAACCTACATGGGGCTCTAATTGTATTAGAAACAATAATATAAGATTTATTTCCCTGTAAATATCTGATACTCACCTTTAAGAGCACCTTGAATCATCAAAAAGCACAAGATCACTATGACCGTCATCGCTGTTTGTCTCTGTTCCTGCCAGCTGAAAATATCACAAGTTTCTCATCCACATTTCTCCTAATTTCCCCTTAAGGACCCTCCTCCTCCGATCTGAAGTCTGTTGATAGGAGTGAATGAGTTAGTTAAGGTCAAACACATCTCTTTTACAGTCATCTGAAAGACGTAGTGGTCTCTGTGGTTTGTGAGGAATGTCTGTCATCAACCGCTTTGACACATTTAGTTTAATTTTATAACCGTTCATTGTGAAGCCCACAGAAATTGCCCCATCATTGGCCACATGCTGATTATGGCTATTTTCGGCTTCCAAGCTGCTTTGCCAATACCCATTCTTTGATATCTGTGCTCTCATATCTATAAAAAGCTCCCATGTCATCCACTGTATGTCACATTATTTAATTTCTGTACATTTGTTTAAAAAAATACAAATGTAATCATTCTCAATTCAACTCAAATTAATGTCTTACCTTTCAAAGCTGTAGTTCACGTCTACATAGTTCTGCTGCAAAAGAAGCTACTTATTTTTCTTAATTAATGTCACAATATAATCATTCTTACAAGATCACATAGTTTGGTATAAGAAAAAAGTCACAAAAATATAACAAATGTAATTTACACTAGAAGTGCAGCGTTACTCATCTATAGCATGAGCTCGGGTGAGGGGGTTGAGTTATCCCAGTTTGGCAGTGATAGATAAGAGTTTCCTACCCTATCACCCACCCCACATACCCCCAAAACACACACACACTTACACAGCGAACCCCTCCCATCACAGCACACACCCAAAAACATCCGGAAACCTCAGAGCAAGTCACTTCCTGCACCTGACTCAAACATGCGCAATATAATATGTACTGCTTTTCTTTAAATATACAAATACACAAAAGAAGTCATGGCAAAAATGTTGCCAGTACATAATGTCATTATACACTTACAAAGAATGTGTTAATTTTTTACACATTACTGTACGGTAAGCTTTTAACACATTATGTCTCATTTTGTGTTGATTTTGTGTTAAAATATAACACATGTTGTGTTAAAAGTAACACAAAATGTGTTGTCCCTGCTGAAAAAACCAGCATCAAACCAGCATGGGAATTATGCTGGTTTAGCTGGTGGTCACAGCATACCAGCACCAAAACACAACATATGCTGGTATGACCAGCATGGGATGCTGGTGCTAATGCTGGTTTAGCTGGTGCTGATGCTGGTTTGATGCTGGTGCTGATGCTGGTTTGATGCTGGTTTAGCTGGTGTTCACTAGCAAACCAGCACCAAAACACAACATATGCTGGTCTTGCTGGTATGCTGGTTTTTTCAGCAGGGGTTTCAATAATAACACATAGATGGGTGGATTCTGGGACAACGCAGTTAGTGTGTTGTCCCAGAATCAACACTAATGTGTTATTTTTAACACATTCGTTCTAAGAGTGTATGTGCTTGTTTCACTTGGAACGGCACCAAATAATAACTTGGGAAAAAATATTTGGCATTTTTCATGTGTGTAAAAATCTTCTAGGAGCAGTCCAATAAATAAAGTATGTGAAATACATAATTCACAAAAACAAATCTGTCCCACAGCCAATTTAAAATATTAAAACTTGCTACCCACTAAGCCTCTTTGTCACCCTCATTGACATTAGATAATGTTTTTACATTATATTTGTAGAAACATACATCATTGGTTTTAAGACAATGTGCAAGTTTTTTTAGCATACAGAAAGTATGCAACTGTACATATACATTTATATATTTGGCAGGTGCTTTCATCCAAAGCAACTTACAGTGCATTACAAGGTATACATTTTTTCAGCATGTGCTTTTCCTGATAATTTTTTTAAGTGTTAACGCAATACAATACCGCATGTTACCATGGACCACAAAACCAGTCATAAGGGTAAACTTTTTTATATATATAACTTGAAAGCTGAATAAATAATTGTTTTCCATTGATGTATGTTTTTTTAGGACAACATTTGGCCGAGATACAACTACACTAGTCAACATTTGAAGTGAAAAAAGACCTTTCCTAAAAGTTGTCTTAAAACCAATATCTGTTCCTGTCTTAGGACAACTTTGATGAACGTTTTTGATCCACTTCAAATGTTGACTAGTATATTTTAAAACTGGAATCTGAGGGTGCCAAAAAAACGAAATATTGAGAAAATCGTCTTTTAAGTTGTCCAAATAAAGTCCTAAGCAACACATATTATTAATGATAAACACATTTGTGATATATTTACGGTAGGAAATTTACAAAATATATGCATGGAACATGAATTTTGAGCCATACAATGTATTGTTGGCTATTGCTAGAAATATACCCGTGCGACTTCTGACTGGTTTGTGCTCCAGCATCACAAATATAGATACGAAAGCCCAAGTAGCTTTGCCTTCGCCTTCTGAGAATATAGTTGCCAGTATGTATACGGTTAAAAGATGGCTGTGTCTCATATGACCTTGTTATTTGTACACAATGTGACTATACAAATCACAACATATAAATAGGAAAATGTTGGGGCTATTCTGTTACTTATTGAGAGCAGTATGCTAGCTGGAGCCATTTACTTTCAGTCTTTGTGCTAAGCTAGGCTAGCGGTGGGTGAGTCAGACAGAGTTACAGCACGCACAAAGACAATGAAGGTATGTATGGACTTATCTAACTCCGGGGGATAAAGTGAATGAGCTAAAATCACAGAAAGTTGGTGTGTTCCTTTAATCTCCTTAAAAAGAAATCATATTAAGGAAATATTATTCAAAACAAATGAACTGATTTACTACAGTATGTAGACATATATTTACAACACAAAGCTTCCTACCCCAACCATATAAAGAAACTCTTTTAGATCACAAATCACTTCTAAAGGACAAAAGAATACGCTTGGATTGTTCTGACACAGAAAATTATTTTCTCTCAAATAGAAGATTTCAGTTTTTTTATATTATGCTATCTAATGTTGGCTCCTCCTCCTTTGATCCTCTGAAACTGGTATGGAAAAAATACTTTGGCACTAATCTGAATCACAAAGATTGGTCTAATATTGGCACGGTTATGCATGTATTTTCAGACTGTGACATGATCAAGAACTTACTGGAAAGAGAAACACAAAGTAGTACAGAGGATCATTGGTAAATCTTCAAGGGTCTATCTCTTGAACTGTAAAGCTCAATCAAGATTAAAAATGTGTGCTACATCTTTGTACTTTTTTGGACAAAAAAATATACTTTGTTGTGGTCTACTCCTCAGGTCCCTTCTGTGGTTGACTCAAATTGACATTTCCTTGCCGTTTAAAAAACTAACCTGTGACTTACACTTGAGGTCTAATGATTTTTGGCATGTTTGGTATCCTCTGTGCAATTTCGTTGAGAATGCTCTTGATTCTTGTTTAATTCGGTGCTACCCTTCACTCGATCATTGAACTACCATTGCATGATGGATGACTGTATATATTGCTATGAGCCACAAGTTTGCTATTTTAAATCTATAAAAACAAAATAAAAAACATAAAAGAGAAATGAAATAACAAGAAACAATAAACAACATCTATTTAGCATTCAGAAGCTTGGCCCACTCTCATCACTGTGTGAACTACACCAATACACATCAATACACGGAGTTCAGTTAATAACAATTAAGCATAATTCATAAAAGTTTAATTCTGAAAGTCTGAGAGAAAACGACAAACGATCTTTTTAAAATTAAAGTACATTTTGGTGCAAATAACCTTGACTAATGTAGGTGAACTCCAAAGTCGAGAAGAAATCAAGACTGACCTGTTTACATATAATACCTTCCTGAAGTGCACAATTTATTAAGGTACATTATTACATTTCGACATCCAAACAGCTTTCCTTTTTGGTTGACGTGGTCAAGCGGTCTTTAGTTTCATTCAAGCAGTGCCAGCTGTGTTTTTGAAGAACCTCCACGGTTCACTGCAATCTTTATTATGTAACATCCTTTTTCAGGTCCCGCCCAAAGTTTTTCTTGTATTTTAGATAAAAACAGGATACTGTGCATCACATTAAGCAGGTAAACTAGGTTGCGAATGTGGTTTCATGTTGATGTTTAAAGGTGCAGTAGAAACATCTTGTCAAAAGGTGGAATATCCAAAAAATGCTTCTGGTGCAAGAATATGTGAAATCGAAAAATTCCAGATCCAAAAAGCATCAAACAATAACACAAAGGCAACATGAACGTTTGTGTTTTTTGGGTGACACTTGTACATCTTGAGGCGTCTCCAGTGTGGAGCCCCGCCCATCAATCTGCTCTTGACATATAGAGTGGGAGGAGCCAGAAGAGATCGACTGAAGACGCCCGCACACAAGCTCGGCGGCGTTCCCATCGGAGGCAGACACATCCGTTACCGTCCTCTCCCGTAAGGACATATCATCGTCATCCTCATCAATCAGCACCACATCCGTCCGAACGTCCACCTGGATGCACGGAAAGGTCTGCACGTCTTCTGAACTTTCCATGTTGCTGGAGTCAATATAACCCATTAAAGACGATTTATCCACATCCAGTGACGCGTCAATAAGACTGTCCTCGTGGCGTAGATATTGCATTTCTTTTAGGTTTTCGAGATTAGAAACACTCCATACAGTACACGGTTGTTCATTGATGGCAGTTTCTTTGACACCATTTGCTGCGACATCTAATGGATTCGCTTCCCGTTTGTCATCATTGCGCTCCAGAGGGTTTACAATGTTATCAGATGTGACCTGTAAGGTCAACGGCGATTGATTTACGATCTGTCGAGCCTTTTGAGAATTGTTCATCGTACACTTTTGTTTCTTCACACAAGTTGTCTTGCCACCACAGCCTGGCAGAGTGAAACAGAAGAGACACGTAATATAAAAACATGTATTTTGATCAAAACATTTTTATTAAATTTGTGTGCAGCAAAGGTTTAATGGACCCGGGACGATCTAGTAACAAGTTACGCTTCAGGTCCAACCACATGTGATTATTTGCCAGGTGAACAGTTTATCCAATTGTCATCCAAACATTCAATTGAAGTACAGTAACAACATATGGATGAAATATAATTCATAAGTAATTCATACTCACCATTATTAGCATTGTCTTTTGAAACCATTGCAAGTCTTTGAGAGCGCTGCTAAAAGAGACAGGTCACATCTGTACCACGGATAGTATAAACAAAATCCCCTCTAAGTCCTCTCAGGATTAAGGATTTTTCCATGGAATTAACCTTTCGCTCCTGATATCAACCCAACCCAGATGTTGCATGCAAAGCCTGACTTCATGCTGCAAACGTTCAATCAGTAAGACAACTTGAGATGAAGAAAAATGAAGAAACTACAGAAGTGCATGAAGGAACAAAATGGAGGCTGGGCAGAGTTGAAGAAAAAGATATGAAGACTTTAAAAGCATTAAAAATAACTCAAAAACCCCAAGAGACTCCAAAGCATTTCAAGACGAAAGACGTTCGGTATGGCGTGCTGCTGTCACTCGTAAGGAACACTAAACAGATATAAATAGATAAAAAGTGTTCAGATACAAAGCTCACATAAAAGCCCCTGAAAAATGAAATACAGTGGTTTTACCAAAGCTTAACATGTCACGAACTTGCACACATTTGTGAAGACAGCATGAACACACGGATCACACATGACTGCACTCTTAACGTGACAGAATCAGGTCTTTATAAATTAATCATATTTACCCGACTATGACTACAGAAATGACCTCACCAAACTGTATACAAAAGCCATTTACATTTCTAGCATGAAATAAACAATGACTTGCTTTTCTCAGACTACGTGTAAGAGCTGTCGGTATATTTGAAAAACATTTATTGGAGTATAAGTGTTTCTTAAGCAGGTGATGTGATGTGACTTATAATCAGGGTTTTTGAATTTTTCCTAAATAGATTAAAAACATTTGTATTTTGTTGTTGAGAAACGATTTTGAACTTGTTTCCTCTGCAATATTGAAGATCAGAAAACACTGCATCTTTTTTGTTATTTTTACCATGTTTTCCCCATTTCAATTTTATTAAAAAAAATGCAAATATAAATATTATTTTTATTATATAAAGGAATATTTACTTTTTGTCTATTCATGCTAGTAGAAATAGAGTCAGTGGGGAGGTGGTTTCAAATATTGTTTTGGGCAATAGGGGCGTATTGAAGTAACATGAGCTAGCTCTGAGTAAATATTTTGTAAAACCCAATCGTCATATGCTGAACCCTCACCAATAAATAATACACATGAAGCACTTAGACATGTGGATAGAGACAGAGAGAAAGTGTGAAATATTCATAAGAAACAGCTTTTGACAGTAATAGACTTGGAGAAAATGGATTTTGAAATGGATTGCCCTTCTCATGGACAGTATAGTATGCTTTACAATAATTTGAGGGAGAAATACAGTTAATTTGTGGTAAAAAGACATTTTATTTACATTTAACACTGTTATTTACATTTTACAGTCCACATTTAACACTGTTATTGCAACAAAAAATGCTAACTATTTTTAAACTCTTTGTATGTTATGATAATCTGATCTCTAACAAAATTCCTTCCCAAAAATGCAATTATTTCAGCTTTTTGCAATAAATAGAAAATATTTTTTAAGACAAATACCCATATTTAAGAGTTTATAGAGAAAAAATATATGATGAAACTTTTTCCCTGTTTTGTTTGTTTGAAAGCAGAGGGTCTGTTCTTTCATTTGACATATTTTTATGTTTATACATTTTTAGAAGACAATTTTCCTGGAAGTCATTTTGTGAAAAATGCTGGCGCGCAACTTTTCAAAAAATGGCTGACTGCGAAAGAGTTAAAGAGAAGAGTTCACATAAAAACGAAGTAATTATTTACTCCTTTTAGCCTTATACTGTTTGAACCCCCAATGTCTTTGTTTGTTCTTCAGAACCCAAAAAGTGTTAATTTGAAAACCCTTTAAGGGATAGTTCACCGTAAATTAGAACATTTGTCATGTTTTAAACCTGTATGCATTTCTTTATTCTGTTAAACACAAAAGATAATATTTTGATGAATTATGATAATCACACAGTTGACAATACCCATTGACTAGTATCTTTTTCCTACTATGGAAGTCAAAGGGTACCATTCATTGTGTAGCTACCATAACTTATTAAAATTTCTTCTTTTGAATGCCTTCAGGGCACTTAAATTGTAAAGCATACCGTAAGTGGAGTTATTTTTTAACACTTTTGGGTCATTTTAAAGCTTCAATCCACTCCCATAGTAACCAGAAAACCAAAAAACAACACAAGAAAAGAGATTGGGGGATAAACTGACAAGAGGGTGAGTATATAAAGTTTTTGTTTGAACTGTCCTTTTAAGACTTCATGTAAATGAGCACTGTTGTGATTGGCTTATGCTCAGCCTGCATATGCATAGTCCATATTTTAACACGAGTTAAAGTGTTAATAAGACTGTAACATAAACAATAATCAAATATTTTTAAGGGAGCCATTTTGGAATAAAGTTTTAATAAAATATCTGGGTGGACTTTTTTGGAAGGGACATATCATGAAAATCTGACTTTTTCCATGTTTAAGTGCTATAATTGGGTCCCCAGTGCTTCTATCAACCTAGAAAATGTGAAAAAGATCAACCCAGTAACTTAGTTTTGGTAAACGATTCTCTGCAAGCATGTGTGAAAATAGGTCATTGAAATTTGGCTCCCCTTGTGATGTCAGAAGGGGATAATACCGCCCCTTAATCTGCACTATCCAACCACAGCACTGCCATTTAGTGCAGAGATCAACACCTACTTTGCTCACACCTACAAAGTGGCAATTTTAGCATGCTATAATAAATTATCTACATGGTATTTTGGGCTAAAACTTCATATATGTACTCTGGGGACACCAAAGATTTACTTGACTTCTTAAAAAAGTCTTGTGAAATGTCCCCTTTAATGTTGTCACACTGTTTATTGTCCTTTCTTTAAGGATGTCTGAGATACATCACTACCTCTATATCATCTCCTCATGTTGATTGTCTTCGAATCTTTCCTGAGATGTACAGGTTTCTGGTCCGGTTGTCCACCAGTGAAAACGCTGATGTCGTTGATGGTTCAGTGTCTGTGATATCACTGAATATAATGGTGACTTGATTCGGTAAAGACAGAGGCTTCATGTATTGAACAGATACAGTCAGAGGAGCTCGTACCACTTCAACTCCTAAAGTTTACAAAAAATATTATGGATGCAGAGTGTTGACGAATAACACGTTTATGCAATTTTTTATCAACATCAAGACTTTAAAATGTACATATCTGACAGATATTTTTTCAAAAGCGACTTGCAATACTCTGAGCTATGGGAAAGCTACTGAGCTACAGAAAAATTTGATTTTTATAATCTAACCAATTCTTTAAAAAAATGAGACTAAATGATAAAAAAACATTTTACAAAAGACCATCCCATGTACATAATGCAAATGCTTTCCATTGATGCTCCACTTCATAACTTTTCTGTCAACCTTAAAAAAGACCTTACCTTTCTGTTTTTCTATCTCTGCCATGCACCTGGCGAACATCCACAGCGAGGGGACCGTGAGGCGTGTGAAGCCCAAAAGAGATGCAGAGAGTGAGCAGAAGTCACCAAACACCCAGGCACACTTTACACCTGTGATCCAGGGAACAGCGCAATTGATGGACCTCAATGAGGTCAGATCTGATACAAACAGACACAGATCAACAGCATCTATTATAGCCTATCACCTGTCAAAAGTACAATTCATTTCTTGGAAAACCTTAAAAAGAGGAACCAAGATATTCCTGTGATATAATGAAGGAGCATGAGCCATAAGATCAAGCTGAGTCTCATACCGTGTGTGCCCTCCGTGTCAGGATGAGCATGGGGTTTGTATGTGCCGTTAGGAGAGAGGAGAGTCAGTGTGCTGCTCCATATAAGCTGCTGATCTCTGGATGCTTTTAAAGAAAGATCCACCTCCACACCTGCATTAACAGCCCGATACTCCAATATTTGAGCCTGAAGCATAAACGGACCTTTCTTCAGCTCATCTACTGCCTCGGGTACAATCACCTTTTGACGGACACTCAACAGACCTGCAAAACACATGCATGGTTTGTTGCCTTATGAGGGCATCACCAAGAAATTTTCACTTCAAATCAAATGGGATAAAGTTTATTATATTGTGCGTAACTGTGGTAAGATGGCCGCCAAATGCGGACGTTTCACTCAATTGGCCAGCAGCGTGGGCGAGACATCTAACCTTTATACATATCTATGGGCACGACTACCAAAACACACTTGTAGCCAATCAGCAGTAAGGGGCGTGTCTACTAACCGACATTGTTTCCTGGGTTGCGTATGTATGGGGCGGGTCTAACAAAAGAAGGTCCAGATTCTATTGGGGTAGGGGTGTGTTAGTTTAGGTGATTTCAAATGTCAACATTGGCTTTCAGAGATCATGCACCCCACCTTTAAAGTATAAATGTGAGGAGAAATAAGGAAAATAAATGAAAGAAAACAATAAAAGAAAATAAAGTAAATTATACATTAAAATAAACATATAATAATACTCATAGATCTTACCCTGGGGACTGAGTCTGAACTTATCTGAGCACACAATCATACTGATCAATCTTCTGAAGAGAAACTGAGGGTAACACAAGGGCACATCTCTGAAAACACTGTCAGGATAATCCCAACCATAACCTACAAGACTGCAGAACTTCCTCAAAGACACCACATCATACCTGAAACAAAAAAAATCTTTAAAAAAAACATTTTATTAACAATCATTCACAATATACATACATATAATACAGCTGAGAGAGGAAGAGATTGATTGAAAGATTGATGGATCGTTTTTTATATATTAAATTCAGTTAAACCTACCTGCAGTTAATCAAAGTGAAAACAAGCTCGTGGTTTGTGTCGTTGATTTTTCTCACCTGTCCTCTCTTTTTGCGGAGAGACTGATGAATGTATCTGATCATGAGGTAAACTGATCCTGGCAGAGCTTTTCTTCCGTCAAACACTGTGTTTGTTTGAAATAATGTGTGAGAAGTGTAAAGCGAATAACAAAGATAAACCCCAGACACGCCTGACACAACAGCAAACAGTGTGCTAAAGTTCTCCATATTTCTGTTCATAATACTGTATTCATTTATTAGGAGAACATTTAAACAGAGGTTCAACGTACAAAGTTAAGTTAAAACGATCAAAGATTATATATATTAACGACGCGCCGCAATTCTATTCTTGTGTGTGGGGAAAGTGCAACGCTCTAGCAAAGAAAGTCCCGCCTTCTAGTAAAAACAGCCAATCAATTAATCGCTAGCGATTGACGCTTTTCTGGAGGAGGAGCTCTTTGATAAATAAAACAAACTGAAGTGGTTTATTTAGCGCAATTTGAGCTTTAGAAACCAATTTTCAGGTACAATTAATGTCAGATTAAATTGTTGGTTGGAAACATTATGTTTTCGTGTGGCCGTAGCAAGCGATTTGAAAGATCTAGGTCTTCTCTCATTTATGTAGATAGGACTTGGTCTTGTATGACTGAAAAGCTGCCCGACAGCGTTACAAATATGGCCGCCGAGTGACATGACTTTCCTTAAAGAGACTTTTTGAGTTTCTTCTGTCTGTTTACGAACATGTGGAGTGGTTTTAAATGCGATGGAAGCGTTTTATTGCCCTCTAGCAGTAGGGATTGTCAACTACATACATAGAACGAATAATTAATACTATTAGACATAACGTCTGCTATAGTATTAACCTTAAAATGATTAACTTATACAATGCATATTTTTTTTATTTGTATAACTACTGTTTAATTATTTTTCACGTTTATTTGTGACACATACCCCGTCCCACTAGAACTGACAGGTGGATGACGTCAAAGTACCGCGAGAGCGATCGAAATCACACGGAGGAATCTGCTTTTAAATCGCTCTCGCGAAACTTTGACGTCACCCGCCTTTCGGTTCTTGCCGCGCCCTATTAAGTCAAACGAGCCTTATTTCTGATCAATTAAGATGCATTAATCTCAGCTGTTCGTCTGATTAAAGCGCCACGTCACGAATTCAGCTGGTTTGCTCTGCAGTCATGTGTGAGTTTGTATTGCAGAGTGTTGCATTTTGGGGGATCTTACTGCTCTTAAAAGGTGATATTGAAATCTCACATTGATCATCAGTGTAAGATGTTGTTACAGTAACAAACCTTTCCAGTTGTGTTTGTGCATAAGTGATGAAGTTACACTTATGTCTAGTTAACTACATTGGTTAAATGATGTGGTTTTCTTGTAACACATGCATATTTTAAAGAAATTTCCTTATTAAGGCCCATCCTGATCCTGTCAAAGGAAGAATAAGTAAATGTAGTTAATTTATATGACCCAGTGTAAAAATAAATGTTTACATTGTGACATGTTATGACTGTGTGTTCTGCAGCTGAATGTGTTCTGGCTGCTGTGGGTTCTGAGAAGGTTCCTCTGCACTGCAGGTTCGGTTTGAAACCCTGTAAGGACGGATCTGACTGTGTTCCTTACAGTCATCTATGTGATGGTGAAGATGACTGTTCTGATGGCTCGGATGAAGATGAATGTGATTCATTCTGCAGCATAGGTGTGCTAGCTAGACTACTTAATATCTGTGTGCCATTGGTGCCCTGATGCATATTAGTCAAGATAACCTGTTTGGGCATATAATGTCTTATGCATTATGTACATAATTCTTTTATGTTTAATTTCCTGTGTGCATTTTCTTTTTTTAAATGTATGATTCTATTTTTAGTAAGAAACAATCATTTGTAGTCACAAAATATTTGCATGGTTATTATTAAAGCTTTCCTACGTTTGTTCTTCATTTATTATCATCCAAAGTTGCATTGAAGGCCTACATTAACCACGGGACCTTTAGTGACGCTAAAGCAATGCTTGTTTTAGATAAATACATCCTAGTTTTCCGTTCGTCTTTGACAGTCATTTGTCTCAATTTATGCTTTGCTTGATTTCCATACTTTTGTTTAAGACATCTTGCCTGCCTTACATTTCATTTCCAGGTCAGTTTCAGTGTGCACATGGTAAGAAGTGTATTGAACAAAAGCAGGTGTGTGATGGAGTGGCTCAATGTCAAGATCGCTCTGATGAAGTCAACTGCCTCAAGCAGGACGAGAGCTGTGATCAACGCTGTGACAATAACCGTTGTATCCCAAAATCCTTTATATGTGATGGAGAAAGGGACTGTGTGGATGGCAGCGATGAAGACGGCTGTTGTAAGATGTTTCTTTAGGTTTAATTGGACTGTTTGTGGATTCTAGCAAAGGATTGCGTTGTAAACAGTGTTTTCTTTTTCCTTTTAAGATGATAACCATGATGATGATGATGATGATGCTGAAGATGACAGAAGTACAGAGGAGGAACCGACAGATGAGTCTGATGGTTCGGAGAAAGCCAATGTAACCAAAACCCCTCTGCGTTGTTCCTACGGTTCGAAGTTGTGTCGAGATGGGATGGACTGTTTTCTCTATAATCACTTGTGTGATGGAGAAGAGGATTGCGCGGATGGATCGGACGAGGACGAATGCTCGGACGAGTGTGAATCCGGTAAGGATATGATAGCCTTAGCAACACCCTGGCAACAACCCAATCTCTAAAACTCTTCTTTCTCATCTGTTCCCAGGTCAGTTTCAGTGTGCACATGGTAAGAAGTGTATCGAGCGAAGGCAGGTGTGCGATGGTGTGGCTCAATGTCAGGATCGCTCGGATGAAGTCAACTGCTTCAAGCAGGATGAGAGCTGTGATCATCGCTGTGACAACAACCGATGTATCCCAGAATCCTTTCTCTGCGATGGAGAAAAAGACTGTGCCGACGGCAGCGATGAAGACAGCTGTGGTGAGTTTTCAATTGAGGTAACTTTTCGGGGCTGTGACTAGAAACGATATCGACCGTTTCAGTGGCAAACAAATGGCTTTTGTGGCCCAAACCTAACTTTCGGTAGACCTTTGCATTGAATCAATAATAAAAGAGCTACACTGGGGTGTTTAAAAGAGAAATGAGTAAAAAAATATATAAGGAAACTTCTGCCTCGCCCCTTGATACTATTGTGTAACGCCTATTTCACATGCTGACGATATCACTATGGAGAATATCTGTACACTCTGTACACTAGAGTACAAAAATGATTATACACCCTGTAAAAAGTGTTTCTGTGCCTTAGTAGATTTACATGTTAAGTCAATGCAAAGACGCGCTAGACATCCTGTGCTGAGGTTCACGCGAATGCGCTGCGCGAATTGAGCCTTTCGGGCGTTTGAGTTCAAAAATCGGAACTTTTTTGAACTCAAATGCCCGAAACACTCAATTCGTGCGAATCTCAGCACAGGATGTCTAGTGCGTCTTTGCATTGACTTAACATGTAAATCACTTGCCCTAAATGCTTAATTCGCACCTGGTGTGAACGCACTATTAGGCTATAAAAGCAATTGTTTAATTAAAAGATACATATACATATTGAGACTACAAGCTAGCTAAAGCTGGCAAATTGAGCGTATTCGCACCTGAAAATCACCCGCGAATGGCGCGAATATCATGTGTAAATTTAACACGCGAATAAAGCAAAGTAACTCAAAGGGCCCTATCTTGCACCCAGCGCAATTGACTTTGTCAGTGACGCATGTATCATTCGTATTTTGCACCGGCGCACAGCGGGTTTTTCCCTCCACAGACGCACGTCAGCAAACTAGGGAATGAACTAGCGCTCTCTGGGCGGTTCAACGCAAAAAAGGAGGCTTGTTCCAGCGCAAACCATCCCTGATGCTATTTTGCAGTTTCAAAAAACAATTGTGCAACTGACCAGAAAAAACTAGTCTTTAGTCAGTGGCGCGTTGCGCGTTGTTCATTATGCTATTTTAAGGGCGCATGCTTGACCATAATGTATAGCGTGCACAACGCGCACACACTTTGCTTATCTAATCTACACAGATGCAACAGTTATTTTTTGCAAATCATAAATTGTTACAATAAAATTTTTTTACATATGAGATAAGGGAAATCATTGTGTTGAGCATCGTGGTGATAGTTTTTATTTATTTTGTGTGGCTGCATTAAAAAATTATCATGCAAATAACGATTAAAATATTTTTATTTTTGTGTGGCTGTATTACGTTTATTTTATGTAAATAATAATTAAAATGTTTTCATAAGAAACCTTAATGTATGTGAACTTAATTTGTAAGTGTACTTTGGGGTTGGACTGCTTGGCGTTTCTTGGCTTTCAGCGGTGAGGGTGGACGCAGCGATGTCCTCTGCTGGCGTCAGGTCCTGTGTAGAGGCAGATCCACCTCCCGTTACACGGCGTGCCCGATTTATGCTGGCAAGCTTGGGATTCCCCCGTCTCCTGACATCATTGTAGCGCTTGTGGCGCAACGTCCTGGGGATGCCAGCTGATGAGACAATTGTGGCTATTTCCTCTCACGCCTGTTTAACCTACGCTGATTTGGGCGGATTTCTCCTATCCCCATACAAAACAACTTCTCTGTCTTTGACTGCTCTTACAAGAACGTCGGTCTCCTCGGCTGTGAACCGCTCCTGGCGTGCGCCTGGTAAATCTGTCATAATAATAGCAACCCGCCATAGAACTTGCGCACTTGCGTTTAAAGGGAATGTTGGATAGCGTTCTGATTGGTTTATTTGACGTTACGCCCAAACCACACCTATGAATAATGAACCTACTTCAGACCAACCCCTTATTGATTTGCGCCCTGGAAAAATAGCAACAGCGCCCGTGTCCAGTCACGTGACAAATGTGAGAAAAGTTTAACTTTATGCAAATAATGAGCAACTTTCAGGAGTGACTGACTACCAATGAGAGCAAAGCAGTGGTGTTCACATCATCCGTCTCTTGTCAATTACTGGAGTGGATGGTACTCATTATGACAACCAGACTTAGAAACGCCTCCTAATGACCTAATTGAAAAAGATGAGCGACACAGCGAGAAAGTCGCTGCTAGTCTGAATTCAGCTTAAGAGTTTTGTTTACCTTGTTGTATCGCGAGTCCAACAGTGAACAGACATATGCGCTAAATTTGAGAAAAAGTGAGTGGGTCCAATATCATTGGTGTTAAAAAGTGGGTGGGTCTTGTCTTAATAAGTGTATGTAAACCGTGTTTGCTATTCTGCGTCAGGTGTGGAGAGCTGCAGCGCTGCAGAATGGAAATGCAATAGTGGTCACTGTGTCTCTGTCAGTATGCGATGTGATGGTCATCCAGACTGCAGAGATCATTCGGACGAAGAGAACTGTGCAGAACCTCCACCCTGCAGCACACAACGCCGCTGTCCACACAGTCAAGAGTGTCTGCTGGATGAGTGGATGTGTGACGGAGAAACAGACTGTAAAGATGGCACAGATGAAAAGGTGATTTGAAAATATTTTTTCCCAAAATCAGTGACATCACTTATGAACTTGGCAATTAAAGATTTAAAATCATGGATTTTTTTGTGAACATTTGGTCAGTACTGAGGGTGACTAACAGATGTATTTAAAAAATGTGAAAAAAATCATGTGATACATTATTACATCCATTTAATTTAGTGGGGGTTTTTTTGGCCACGAACAACGCGAAATGGTAGTAAATTATTACTATAAGTTATTCAAGGTAATAGTTATCTAAGTAGAGGTAATAGTTATATGAACATTGTTCACTGTGACAAACATCACACAGTGACTCTGGCCAATGGTTGAACCATAAGTTGACATGTTGGACTGCTTAAAGGTGCACTGCGTAACTTTTCGAAAGGATCTCTTGGCAGAAATGCAATATAATGTTTTGATAACCATTACAAAGGTTTTTATTACCTTAGCTTAGGGGCTGTTTACACTTGGTATTAAGATGTGTTTTCATCGATCGAATCACAAGTGGACGAGAGAGACACATTACGTTTACACCTGGTATTTAAATCCGTCTCTTTTGTCCACTTTCGACCGCTTCTGTTCTGAATTCTGTGAGGGGACGGTCCGTGAGACGGTGGGCGAGTCTCTCTGCTGTCATTCGAACGCGAGCGGCAGTAATTATGAGTTTATATGGAGGCAAACTAATATTATGTCCGAGTCCGCTGCTTGTTTAGCAAGTAGACATGCTGCACAGTGTTTTGTACGTTTATATGTTGGAGCTTTCTCTAAATTTTCAGCGCAATTGATGAAATAGGATCGCGCAACTTTCACGCATTCAAACCGAAACTACGGAGAACACCCGCAGTAGTTTTATCAATGAAAGGCTAAAAATAGCGCTCTTCACCATAAGTTCACGCCAGAAGTCAAAAAAAGACGTTAAACTTGTGTTTAATACCTCAGATTAGATAAATGGGTGGAGAGAAGGTGTTCGAACACATTCAACCACATTTGCGTTCCGCAACTCCAAAGCCATCCGATCGAAAGTGGTTTCGACTACCTCTGGATGTGGTTGAAAGTGGTCGAAAGTGGACGCGTTCAAAACCTTTTGAACACCATTTACACCTGGCATTAACGTCGTCCACTTGTGATCCGATCGACAAAAACGCATGTTAATGCCAAGTGTAAACAGCCTCTTGGAGTGAGACGTTTTTAATCTTCATACACCACGGGTCCACGGAAGTTGACATTTCTCACCACCACGTTTCTACAATAGCCCTGAACGGACAAACTGCTCTATAAAAGCACTTTTTGTCACAACGTTGTCTCAGACGATGACGTATTTGTCATGTGGCAGTTACCGTGGCTTCTCTCTGCGTTTCGATAAGGAGGGGTGAGCTGTGGACTCAGCCGTTGGTTGCAATTCTCAACCTCACTGCTAGATGCCACTAAAATCTACACACGGCACCTTTAAACTAATTTTTTGAAAGGAATTTAATCTCTCTGTACATTAATAAGCTGGCAGAGCAAAAATTGACTATCGGTTTGTGTTTTATTTGAGACAGAACTGTACAGATTCTCCAGTACAGTGTGGAGATTTCCAGTGGTCCTGCTCCTCTAAGACTCAGTGTATACCACAGGACTGGCGATGTGACGGATCTGACGACTGTAAGGATGGAAGTGATGAGTCCGACTGTAAGTCTAAACACATTCAGAAGTCTACTTCTCAAACTTATATAATTGTAGGGTGTTTTTTTCTATACAGGTGTCAGTTCTGTTACATACTGTCAACACTGTTACTCTACCTCATGCGGTCTGTTTGAACAGGTCCACCTGCGTCCTGTCCTCCTCATCTGTTTCAGTGTGGAAGTTCTGAATGTGTGGATTTGTCTCAGCTTTGTAACGGAGTTAATAACTGTCTGGACGGTTCGGATGAGGGCGGATCCTGTCAGACGGATAAATGTTCAGATAAGTTCAAGTGTGCACAGGATTGTCACGTCACACCCACAGGCCCGGTACGGATGATATTGCACTTTATATTTAAAGAGCACAAATTATGCAAAATCCACTTTTACACAATGTTTGGACATAATGTGTGTTGGCAGTGTGTGAAAATAATTCATCCACCTCCTCCTTTTTTCAATTCCCATTAAACCAAAGCAGTCTCATTAGACATACTGTATTGATTCTCTTGTTAATGTCACGTCCAAGCCCCATTTTCTGGGGGATATATTTTTTAAGCACACGTGCTAAACTGTTCGCTTTAAATGCTTATATCTTCTGTATGCGAATGTTGATTCATACCAAAATGCTTGTGTTTGACACATGAAAACGTCTCTGGTTACGTATGTATCTGTTGTTTCCTGAGAAGGGAACGAGACGCTGCGTCTCCCTTGCCATACTTCCTGCGTCCCTGTAACGCCGTCTTTGGCAATATTTCAGATAGCGATATACTTCCTGGTTCCTGCGTCACCCTGTCTTTGTCGTTAAGCCTCACCATTGGTTGAATTTGATATACACATTCAGACGCACTTACCACTGGGAGGCGTCCCCAAAGTGTCACTGCAGTGACGCAGCGCAAGTTCCCTCAAAAGGGAACTGTAACAATGTATCTTAAAAGGTAACACGATGTAACCTTGCTCTCACTTGAAATGTGTCCCCCCATTTAGTCTTTGAATTTGAGGGTATTGGACCTGGAAAGTCCTTGAAAGGTCCTTGAATTTGAAGTTAACTAAGGTGTGGGAACCCTGTTAAACATCAGACACATTCTAGGCACACAAGACTTATACTACATCTTGTAAAAATAGGCATAATATGTGCTCTTTAAAGCCATGAACCCATTATATGGTTTAAGCACACTGATTTTCGAATGAGATATTTCTGCCTGTTTTTTGTGTCATAGCAATGTTGGTGTAGGATCGGCTATAAGCCTGTTGATGGCGCCCTGTCGTGTGTTGATGTCGATGAATGTGCGAGCAATCCAGCCGCCTGTTCACACTACTGTAACAACACTGAAGGCTCATTCAAGTGCTCTTGTAGTCACGGTTACGTTCTTGAACCTGACGGTCGTAGCTGTAAAATCACAGGTATCTACATTCGTAATGGATAATATAGGTAATGTAACATCATTGGATACGTTTAAATTTCAAACCATGTTTTAGGCGAGCCGTACCTTCTGGCTTCGGTGCAGTCTGAGGTCTTCCTGCTGGGTCTGAGGAGCTCAAGTCTGAATGTTCTTCTGTCCTCCGAAAAGCGGTTTGTGGTCTCGCTCGACTTCGACTGGGGGAACCAAAGAGTCTACTGGACCAACCTCAACACCGACAGTATCAAATGGATGTCGCTGGATCAGAAGAGCAGAGGAACCATTGTTAAAGGTACAGAGAAGGATGGAAAATCATCAAGGGGTGCGTGAAAAGTCAAAGTGCTTTTGGTGGCAAACTGTTGACTTTTTCTTTGTAAAGGTATGAATGCAGACACCCTGGCAGTGGATTGGGTGGCCAGAAACCTATACTGGGTCGATGGTGTAAACAGCCAGATAAACGCAGTGGCATTGGACACCAATGCCACCAGAAGCTTCGATCGCATGGTGGTGATTCTGGATCGAGATCTTGGCCAGCTTCGGTCTCTAGCTCTGCTCCCTCAGAAAGGGTTCGAGTTGTGATTTTGTTGTGTTACATCATCTTTTAAAGCTGTGTGTTATTTGATGATTTCAGATCATATCTTGTCTTTCTCCTCTCAGTCTGATGTTCTGGTCAGAAACAGGGGATGAGGCTCAGATCGAATGTGCTGGAATGGATGGATCAGATAGACGAGTGTTGATCAAACGCTCTCTTCGATGGCCGGTCAGTTTGACTGTGGATTCCCTGCGTAACAGAATCTACTGGACGGATGAGAAACTCAAGTGCATTGGATCGGCCAATCTGGATGGACGAGATATTAAGGTAGAGGTTTTTAGTGAAGATAATTTATTCAAATGAGTCCGATAGGGTGCATTTAAAAGATCGAAAGGAAGACTTTGATCCACGTCATCAATTTACTGTTAACTTTACATATTCAATGAACCCAAGGTGGTGGATTTTCAAAAAACAGCATCTTTTCATAATGTTGTTCGGTGATGTTTTATTTCTAGCTCCTGCAGCTGATGGAGACGCCCAGTCCATTTTCTGTGTCTGTATTTAATGACATGGTGTACTGGTCTGATACCAAAAGAGGAACCATACAGAGTGCTCACAAAACCAGTGGCAAAAAGCACCAAGTCCTGCTTAAGCGGCCTGGGCAGCCGTTTGGTTTAAAAGCAAGTATTTCTGATTTCTCTGGTCATTTTAATCATGCATAATATAAGTTAAATGGGTTGTGAAATGGGTCTTGATTCTGTGGTGCAGGTCATTCACCCGCTGTTACAGGTGAGCGTTTCAAACCCCTGTCTGAACAAACGCTGCTCTCATCTGTGCGTGTTGGCACCCGAGCAGATGAGCGCCTGTAAGTGTCCGTCTCCGCTCCTTCTGGATGAAGATGGAATCACGTGCTCAAAACCCAAAGACTCGTCCTTCATACTGTTTCTATCTCCCTCTGCTATCAGACAGGTAGATGGGACATGACATCACTTCCTATTTTACCTGTCGTTTACCTTCTAGTAATGCTGTTTCTCTGTCCATTTCTGTATCTAAGGTCTTTGTGCAGCACAGACCCAGCAGTACAGGCCTTCAGAAGTGGCCTGAACATCGCCAGTTTCACCTCCTAACCAGGCTCAAGCCAACCGCGTTTGACTTATTTTTGCGAGATCTTACCTTGTACGTGTCCGTTGCTAATGCCGTTGAGCTGTTTAAAATGAAAGACGTCGCGCTGGCGCCTCGTGGAAAACGTCTTCAGCTATATAAAGACTCGATCAGTGCGTTTGCAGTGGACTGGATCACATTAAATCTGTACTGGAGCAGCACAAGGCTGCCAGGCCTGCAGGTCACGTCACCAGACGCTCACACCAGCGTGTTAATCCATGATGCCGTCACTGGGATTGAATCGATCACATTGCACCCGCCAAGCGGACGGCTCTGCTTTTTAAACAAACACAAGGATGGTGAAGTAAATACGGTTGAGTGCGCATACATGAATGGACAGAACAGAAGTGTGGTGTGGAGGAAGTCACTAAAGCCAACTTCACTGCTGCTAACTGATGATGGGAATAAACTCTTCTGGGCTGACACTGGTATTTATTTATTTTCTTAAATGTTAAGAATGTTAAAGCGTTTTTTAAACATTGTAATAATCTATGGGTTGTAATTTCCACAATACCACTGTGATGATGATCTTTCTCTAGGTCTTGGTGTTATTGCTTCAGTTGGCATTGATGGTTTGGGATACAAGGAAATAAAAACAGAAGGAGGATTAACAGCATTTGGCTTGGTTAACAAAGTCCCTGTTTGGGTTACTAAAACAGGTAAAATCTGCTCATATCACATTTTTATATTTTGTTAGTCTAATACTGTCTGCCATAATTTTTACAGCAAACTTAAGATAATTTATGGCTGTCAAACGATTAATTGTAATCAGTGTTGGGGGTAACGCATTACAAGTAACGTGCATTACTTAATAACATAACTTTTCTGAAGGAACGAGTAAAGTAACGCATTACTTTATGAATGAACACATTAATATTTGAGTTACTTTTTAAAAAAAAGTTACTTTTCATTTAAATTTATAAGATGTAAAAAAATGACTGAATTAAACTAAACCTAGTCACATAGATTTACACACTCCATGCGTGGGAACCGTTTGAGTCAGAAACAAAGATGGCAGGTCAGAGCTTGACATTTTTGCGATGGAAAATGACAAATTCTCATAGCCTCAGCAAGTAAAAAAGTAATGTGCAAAAAAGGTAATGTGCAAAAATAACGCAATTCGCAAAAGTGGTAACGCACGCAAAAGTGGTAACGCACGCAAAAGTGGTAACGCGCCGCCAAAAGTGGTAACGCGCCGCCAAAAGTGGTAACGCGCCGCCAAAAGTGGTAACGCGCCGCCAAAAGTGGTAACGCGCCGCCAAAAGTGGTAACGCGCCGCCAAAAGTGGTAACGCGCCGCCAAAAGTGGTAACGCGCCGCAAAAAGTGTAAACACTCGCAAAAGTGGTAACATTCACAAAAGTGGTAACGTGCAAAAGTGGTAACGCACCAAAAAAGTAATGTGCAAAAAAGTTAATGCGCAAAAATAACGCAATTCGTTTTTGGGGAGTAATTTAATATTGTAATGCATTACATTACTTTCCCCAACACTGATCATGATTAAATTATGTATAACACAAACTATATTTGAATGTTTGTGTATTTGTTTAATAAATGAATTAAACTGAACATAGTCACATAGATTTACGCACTCCATGCGTGCGTGCCTGAGTGGGAACCGTTTGAGTCAGAAACAAAGATGGCAGGCCAGATCTTGACATTTTTGCAATGGAAAATGACAACTTCTCAAGTCCTGAAAAAGATCAAGCTTCAGCAAAGTAAGGCGCAAAAGTGGTAACGCGCAAAAGTGGTAACGCGCAAAAGTAACGCAAAAGTGGTAATCGCAAAAGTTACGCAAAAAGGTAATGCACAAAAGTATAACTTTTCATGAAAAGTAACTAAGTAACGCAATTAGTTTTTGGGGAGTCATTTAATATTGTAATGCATTACTTTTAAAAGTAACTTTCCCAACACTGATCGTGATTAATTTATGTATTACACAAACTATATTTGAATGTTTGTGTATTTGTGTATATAAACTTAATTACACACAGTACACACACATTTATTATGCACATATAATATAAACTTGTATTCTACTACTATTTAATGCGATTAATCACGATTAATCGTTTGACCGCTCAAATTTTAATTAATTACAAACATTTGTTGACTGCATTAAAATAACACAGCCTCAATGTAAGATAAAAATAAAACATTAATAACTGTAACAGTTAACCCTTTATTCAATGCCGTTTTAGCTACTTGCATGCGCACAAGTTAGCAAATGCCTCATGTGACACTGTATAGAGCTCCTTCAGAGTATCATTAGTCTTTATTGATTGATGATTTGTTGTTTTAACTGGAAGGCGGGACTTCCGTCACCAGAGCGGCCATGTTAAGTGTTGCATTGTCCTTTATTTATAGGAATAGGAGTGTTTAATCTTGTTATAGCCAATATCTTTGGTAATACTCGTGTTATTTTGTTTAGATAATTCCAGTAAGTGCTGGTTCAGTGATGAACAGGAGACCAGTAAGCTGTGGTTTGAAGTGAAAACTGAGATAGTCGCTCTAAAAGCACTGACCAAATCGATCCAAAAAGGTGAGGAAGAAACACATTCACATTATCACAAACTGTGAGATTTACTTGAACAAACACATTATTATAGTTAACTGGATAGAAACCGTTTCTATCAACCGTGGCGTCCATTACAGGCATACTAAATTAAAGCTTCAACTTGATGTTTCAGACACTAATCTCTGTTCAAATGGTAATGGAGGATGCAGTCACATCTGTCTAGCGTTTCCAGGAGGAATGACCTGTCATTGCGGCCACGGCCACCGTCTGGTTAATGGTACAGACTGTGTCCTGGATCCTCGATGTCCTGAAGGCACCAAACCTTGCTTGAGTAAAGACATCTGTCTACCACTGAATCAGTTCTGCAACGGAGTCGCTGAATGTCCGGATCATTCTGATGAGCACTGTGAGGAACTGAAGCGTCGTCCCAGTATTTTCAATCCTTTTTTTACTGCAATATTTTCAGAAAGTCGCAAAAATCTCAAATAACACTGATGTCAAGATGCATTATTTAAGGGAATATTCCTATTTGTCATAAAATGTCATTGTTTTGGTAGGATTCCCCTTTCACTTTAGTTTCAAATTGAGCTTTCCAGGTTTTCACCAACCATTGATTAAGTATTAAAAACATTACTACTACTACTACTACTACTTCTCTTAACTTTTCAGGTCTCCAAGATAAGAAGGTTGGACTCAGTCCTAAAGCGTTTCGTCCAGGCCTGAGTGAAGACATAATACCGGAGAATGTGGATGCAGAGACGTGCAACGTTAAACTTTGTAACGGGAACGGAAAATGTGTGAGCCGGGATGGAGCGACGGTGTGTGTTTGTGATGGGGGTTATAGTGGAGAACGCTGTCAGGATTTGTTGGGTGGTCTTGCACAGGGACCGGTTATGTACGGTGTAATCGGGCTGTGTGTTGCTGTAGTCGTACTGGGTATTACCATTGGGATCATTCAGAAGAAAAGGACCAGAAATCGAAGGTGCGCTGTTATTTGCATTTTATTATTGTTGATGCATTAAAGTCTATTCATTTACATTTAAAAATGTCTTTAGGGAAGGATCACAGGCAGTGGTCGAGCAGGAAACGTGCTTAAAGGAACTACAAGGAAGATCAGAGGTGACTTCAGGAAAACGAAGTGGGAAAGAGACTGAATTTTCAGAGGTATGAAATCAAGGATATTTGTTCGTATTGCTCTTTTTTTACAATGTTTCATTGCTTTTAAAGAAAGAAAGTGGAAGAAAAAAATAAAAACCCCAGAAAAAAAAAGAATAAATGTAAAATATATATAGTAGTATTGCAAATTTTATTGGTGGTATAAATAGATTGTAATCTTAAGCTGCATTATCCTTCAAATTGCGCAAATTGAAATATCGAATTGGAAATGCATCCTATGGAAACAGCAATTTCGCATAAACGCCGATATATTGCAAAATGGTTTTTAAACCCTGAGTAGGTGCCTTTTACAGAAATTTGAAAACAGTTTCACACATTTTTTTCTCGCCTTTACAGGTCACGTGACCTGCGTAAAAGTCACATGATCATTCTTTTAAAATGGCGTGGTGTGTTTGATTGGAGGGCAAGACAAAAGAGGCGTGTATGACTTTGTGATGTCACAAAACCGTTAAACGCATGACATCAAAATATTGCAAGAGTGTTTCGAGAGTTGACTGCTCTGTATGCTTTCAAGACGCGCTCTACGTATTTTGATGTCATTCACATGATGGTCTGCGTGGTGCCGTATGAAGTCGAACACACCCGTCGCCTTGGTTTTGGAATGACAAACGTTGCATAACATTGGTTAAAGGAAATGCCGTCATTTCACAAGTTTTTTGTCGATTTTTTTTTTAAATAATGCTAAAGTTTTGTGCAAATCTTTAATGAAAACGCAGCTGTTTTTAACCCAGTGTTGGGCCAAAAAGGGACAAACCTATGTTGGTTTGTTGTTACCCAAAAATGAGCTGAAACAACCCACAGTTTGGCTCGAAACAACCCAGTATTTGGGTTGACATTAACTCGACTGTTGGGTTTGTCCATATTTGACTCAACTATGGGTTAAAACAACTCTGTGTAATGCACAATATTCTTCATGAAATTTCAATCTATTGATTCATGTTCACAGACTTTTTCATGTCACTCAGCGTGATAATTTGACCTGGCATGTTCAACATTGTAACATTCAATAAGGATACTGTTTACATAGAAAATGCTGGGATATTTATTTCCAACCCGACAATAGTTTTAAAATAACATAGGATAACGAATAACATAGGAGAAAAACAATACAGAGTCTGTGCGGCCGAATGGCAGAAAAAACATGGTGCAGGCACGATAGATGCTTCCAACTGAAATGCATTACGTTGAAAGTCATGCCAAGTGCCACAAAGAGGAAAATCGTGTCCATGAACACAAATCAATAGATGTAAATTTAACTAAAATTGCCGTGAGTCACCGTAGCAATATTTTACATAATACATTTTCTGTTTGTCTTTCAGGAGAATGTAACATCTGTGGATTAGCTTCACCATCCTGGCTGTATAATTTTGGTCTCTATGAAATAAAATAATTGCATTTTGAAAATGTAAATTCACAGTCTCTCCTGTTAGCTCTGTCTATAATCTCTGAATTTCATATGTTAACTTTCCTAAAGATTTTTTTCAGTCATTTATAAAATCTTTCTTTTTCATGTCTAGAGGCAAAATTGCTAAAAGATGAAATTTACAGTAAGATTGTGATTGATATTTTCTCACGTCTCATTTATAAACTGAATTGAACTGTGTTCCTGTTAAAATTATTAAAGTACATTTTTAAGAAACATTGTGAAGTGATCTCTTTGCACAATGGTTTGGCAGGGATATACAGTAAATGGGCCATTAGCTTAAAAGCCAGATCAGTATGAACAAGGTCCTATATCCCAATTTGTGGTATTAAGATGGTACTTGGATGTTTAAATAACTAAGACCCAGTTTTACAGACAGGGTTTACATTAAGGCCATAAAGGGGCATTCCATTTTTTTTTTAAATATGCTTATTTTCCAGCTCCCCTAAAGTTAAAGATTTTATACTTACAGTTTTGGAATCCATTCCGCTGATCTCCAGGTCTCGCGCTAGCATTTTTAGCATAGCTTAGCATAATCCATTGAATCTGATTAGACCATTAGCATCGCGCAAAAAATAACCAAAGAATGTAGATATTTTTCCTACTAAAAACTTGACTCTTCTGTAGTTACATAGTGTAGACCAATCTAAGACCAGTAGAAAATTAAAAGTTGTGATTTTATAGGCAGATATGACCAGGAACTATACTCTTATTCTGGCGTAATAATCAAGGACTTTGCTGATGTAACATGGCTGCAGCCGGCGTAGTGTTATTACGCACTGCCCAAAAATAGTCTCCTGCTATTGAGAGTAACCAAGAGGACTATTTTTCGGGGCAGTGCGTAATATCACAACGCACTGCTGCAGCCATGATACATCAGCAAAGTCGTTGATTATTACGGCAGAATGAGAGTATAGTTCCTGGTCATATCTGCCTTGAAAATCACAACTTTTAATTTTCCGTCGGTCTTAGTACACGATGTAACTACAGAAGGGTCAAGTTTTAAATAGGACAAAATATTGAAACTGGTTATTTTTTTATCGCGATGCTAATGGTCTAATCCGATTTAATAAATTATGCTAAGCTATGCTAAAAGTGGTAGCGCCAGACCCGGAGATGAATGGATTCCAAAACGATAAGAATCAAATGTTTAACTCGAGGGGAGCTGGAATATTTGCATATTATTTTCAAAAAAGTGTAATCTCCCTTTAACCCTTAGGGGCGGTTACCTTGACAGGGATTATCTTAGGACAGGACTAGGCCTTAGTCTTAACTAGTTTAACAAACATGCCTTATACTAAAAACATTATTTTGTGCATTTTTAGGCAAAAAAAGATTAGGATATGTCAGTGCAAGTTGTTTTTAGTTTGAATGGCTCTTAAATTTATTTTAGTCTAGGACTAGTCTAATCCCTGTCATGGAAACCGCTCCTTAAAGTTCCAATGTACCTGGGGAGGAACGCTGCATTATTTCACAGAAAACTTCATGAGACAAAAAAATGCTAAACGTGTCACACATCTTCGAAAAGCTGAGATTCTTGTGATTCGAATGATGTAAACTCTTTAAAGATGCAATCAACACAACAGGTACAATTATTGTCCTTTTTAAGCCTTTTTCAGGAACGCTATAAGAAGTTAAATCTTGTTTGCGAAACCAAGCTAAGATGTTTCTTACACTCATCTATAAAACCACAACAATTGAAACCACAGACAAACTTTTTTTTCCCTAAATTACATTTTAGTACACACAGTAATAACGTGTATGAGACATAAACAATAAAACATAAACAGCAAAGCTGTCAGTATTTCTCTGGTTTTCACTTGCAACCATATATTAAATGTAAAGATAAAGAAATACTGATCTTGGGATTGACCAAATTTTGAAATATAAATGTTTAGTTGTGGCCTGCCTGCATGATGGTTTGAATAAAATTATTGTTTATGAAGCGAGTGTAAGTGCTGAAATACCTCAACATAAAGACTACAATTGAATCTTACACCACGATTTAATTTGGCTGTTGCAAGTCTTAAAAATAAATGGGATGAAATGTGTTTTTTTTATATACTATAGCTATATATGTTTTTGGTGATGTTTCTGTTTTGACCAACTAGACGTGATGTATGTCTGTGGCTTTTGGGGGTTTTGGATGAATAGTGGCTGAACACACCCAGAACAAAATCTTTTTTTAAGATGAGACCTGGTTAGATTACATAAAACAAAACATGTTTACTCGGAAGTAAATATGTTTTAGTTTAAGTACATATTTTAGTGGATTTCCGTCACTTTAAAATGTAAGAGTTAAGTTTGGCTAACCAAAGATGAAATTAAACGAACGTAAATTCATCAGAGAAATGACAACACATGTAAATTTGCCTGTGGGTGGTATAATAAGCTTGTATATAAGAGTCTCAGTTTCAATTCATTGACAGTCAAGGGCTGCAAAACACTGAGCATAAAAATACGGTAAGCTTTTGACAATCTATACTTTTGGATGGATTTAAAAGTATGTGTACTTAATTCTTTTAATAATTTTTTATTCTATTAATATTTTTTTATTCAAATCCAAATCCTCTCTCACAGGGACATTTAATACAAGATGGATTTTTTGGGACCAGCACTATTTGGATTCATGTTGGTGGCCTTTACCGTTTCAAACCCAGTAAGACTTATATTTCATGACATCTGTGCATTTATCTCTGCATTTATCTAACGTTTAGTGCTATACTTTTACTACATCATCATGTGTTTAATTTTGTTTAATTAATTCAATTTTATTTATATAGCACATTTCATACACAAAGATAATTATTACAGATATTATTTACAAGGAAAATACAAAGATACTAAATTTCAAATATAACAAAAAAGTAAAAATGTCAAAATGTGAATTCAAATAAATTGTAATAAAACGTATATACTTTATATATTTTTTTATACATTATTGATTTAATTTTGTATAAACTTTAATATTTGCATGTAACGTAAAGTGTGATCTTAATTTTTCAACTTCGTCCTATTATTTCAACACATGATATATATTTTGTAGGTGTATGGATTAATAGAAATCCATTCAAATGAATAATCCACATTCATTTAAGTCTTAAGTATGATATAAATATTATTAACTTATTTAAGAAGACTCAATTGAATGTGGATCATTTGTCGTTTTTTATACCCATGTAAAGCACTGAATTGTTGTAATCACATTGTATACTATATTATGAAATGTATATAAATAAACCTTTTAATTTAAAATGATATTTTTGTCTAACAGATTAGCCTGTCATCCAGTTCTGAATCTTCCGAGCCGAGTCAGTCGAGTTCAGAGGAGATCACCGTACCGAGAAGCACCGCACAACCCAATGCCATATCGAGCGTAAAGCTGAATATACAGCAGGTCAATAATCCAACTTCACTGCCATTAGTCCTCCAGGAAACAATTCACAATACCATCACAGAACAAACGATTGACATGAAGATAAACCCCATTTTTCTATCACCGGCTGTATCTGTTAAACCAGAACTTGAAACTGTAATAGAGCCTGATTTTAATGCCACGACTGTATCACCCAGAGGAGACAGCATGTAACTAACAATCAAATACTGAATAACCACAATCTGTATAATCCTAATTCATATACCAGAATTTGTGTTTTTATACCTAATTTTCAGAATTACTAATGACTAAAAGTCAATAAACGCATTCATGCAGGTTTAAAAGCAGAACTGCAAAATGTTTTTATTGAATCGTTTTCTATAATCCTATATACACCAAATGTGTGTTGCTGTAATCATTATTTTTGTATTTTGTAGTGTGAACTAACTTTTGTATTACATTTATTCCTGTTACTGTAAGTGGCATTCGATCCATGGGTTTGATGCTTTTTAACGCTTTACATAATGAGAATATACAGAACATTGAAAATATGTGGACATATGATGCAATTCCTCACCCCTTAGACATCCAAGTTTGCTTTACATAAATGAGTTCAAATTATGTGTTGAATATGAACGATGATTTTATCTATTGTGTGAGAAGCGGGAATTGTTTTTTACATGTCTGCCTGAAAATCATCTTGATGTTATATTTAACTTCTGCTTAATATTAAAAAGACAAATAAAACTCCTAACTCATTTAACAATGAAGTGTTATTTAATTTTTTCCATGGTTGTGAACAATCAGATTTTGTGATTTGAAAAAAAAAGTTATCATCCAACATGATGCCATGAGCTTCCAAATGAGCACTTTGATCGCATTTTATGGGAAATTATTAGACAGCTGACTGTAGTCGGATCGGGGAAAGATTAACATTCAATTCCAACACCTTTAATGAAGCAGAAAAAAATGGAAAGATTATAGTGTACATGTCAATGTTTGGCTCGTTTCTTAATTTAAGCATCAGTCGAGTGCCTCTGTTTCGGGTTCATTGTCATTTGGCTGTTCTGCAGGCAGTCCTGCACTTGTCTGTATGATCAGCCCGCCGTCCTGTGCCGTGTTATAAGATCCACAGTTACTGCATTTCATTCCCAACACGTGGAAAGAGACGATACAATGAGCCTGACAGTCATTGCATATTATCTGCAATCACAAACACATGTACAGAGCTTAATCCAAACCTCATTTAGCTATGAAATGATTCGCATTGCGCATTTCATGACCTTCTGTAATACATTATTTAGTCGTTTTTAAGGTGAAATATGGCCTGAATGTGTTTCCATAGATATCATGAGATTCACCCTATAAACTGCAAGTAATTATTCAATATTATAGACTTGAACAAATATTGAAGTACCTGAGAATGTCGCGATATTTACTTTGCTCAATAGGTCAATGACGTGATGTAAGTTATTTTGTGTTCGTATGGTTCAATTAAATGTAAAAGGGTTAAAATTTCAAAATAAATTTGCAGATTATTTACATACATTGTCTTTTTTGAGGACCAAGTCTAAAATTTCTGGTTTTATTTCGTTTTGTAAGAATATTTGGGGGATAATTGCAAAAATGTCAATGTGGTGTAACCACTCTGTGTCAATTCGTGTAACTAGTATTTTTTTAAATGAAAATGTAAATATATTCATAAAAAATGTGAAATAAAATATAATCATCTAGTTTAGTGTAATATGATTTTTTATTATTAATTTAAATTTAGAAATAACTAATTTTTTTTTTAATTACGTTTACATGCCATCAAGGTGGATAAAATATTCTTGGCGCAATTGGCGGTTACACCATTTGACATTTTCAGGTCCATTCAGTCTTAACTTTCATAAAAATGGAGCAAATGTAATTTTTTATTGCATAAAATCAACATAAATACACTGTGCATTGAAATTTCTCATCTTGCCAAACCTTTTTTTTCACTGACCCATATATATTTACCTTCACTGTAGCATCCTGGTACTCTGTAGGCATGGGTGACTGGGCGATCTCTTTATCTCTCTCTTCCCAAAACATCTTCATGTCTAATGCTGACTGCATACACAGTGGACAACGATAAGCACTGCAAAACAAAAACCGTACACAAGAGTCCACAGACATAGGCATAAATTCACCCCACAGTAACATTACAACAGTTATTTAAAGGTTGTCCCTTACCCAGTTTTCCACATGTCTTCAAAGCATGTTCTGAAAATACGAAAGAATAAAGTGTTGTTTTACATAAAATGATAGAGAGTGGTCTACCACTACTAGTTTTTATACCTTAAGGTATAAAGTGGTGGTGGTTGAGGAGAATCCCCCTTTCACATGTAAAGCGCTTGGAGGTCTGCAGAAAAGCGCTATATAAATGTAACGAATTATTATTATTAAGGGTACATTTCACTAATGTCAATCGATGTCACTTCACCTGTCATTCGAGTGAGAAAATTAACATTTTTGGACAGACAGAGCAAACGCTTTCAACGTAACGTACGTATCATCAAAGAAATACTCACTTGTGTAAAAGATGTCCACATGGAAGAACATGAGCTCCTATTCTAGATGTGTGGATGTCATCCATACATACCGGGCAGTTTTGCCTCGACACATCCTCAACACACTGAAACATAAAAGCATTGAGTTATTCCTACATATACGAATGATGAGTCAAGCGAGTGTTAAAAAAGGAAGATGAAACTTTCAATACCTTGTGATTATCTTTAAGATCGGTGGCTAAACATAAATTACACTTTGTACAATGGAAGTATTTCTCTCTTGGACCAATTCTAAAAGTGAGAGAGCAGAAAACATCAGTGCTTCTTGAATAATAAAGGCATCAATAATGAAGTCTGAATGAATGAATAAATGCTAATGTTACGCAAACCTGCATATTCCACAAGGCTGGCAGTGGTATTGCTTCTTGTCTTTGTCAAAGAGATGACAAATGTCACAGTAATACTCCCCAAACTTCACACCGCACTCCTTACATGTCTGCTGAGCCTGAGGAAGCCAAAAACTTGAAAATCTATTCAAAGATGAAAAAGGTTTTATATGTTGTCTTGCTGTTTTTTGCTTAGTGGTCGACCGATTTGGGTTTTTTGGCGGCAAATGCCGATGCTGAAATAAGGTCGAGGTAACACAAATGCAGATGTTGTTTATGCTAAAAACAGCAACATTACACACTAACGGAAGTTAAAAACAGTGGTCAAGCAAGCAGCTTTACATGTGTTTATAACTATAGCTTAAATATGAATTTACCTCTTGAATAGTATGGCACGCCGCACATTTGACATCTCGGACCTTAAATCGGTCCATTTGATGATTTTCTTCACCATCATGACAGAGTCTGCATACATAAAACTTCCCACAGCACGGCGCCTACAGAAAGAAACAAACTATAAATGTACTTCTGCTGAAAATATTATAAACTAGTGATGCACCGATGTATCGGACGCCGATATTTATCGGCCGATTTTTGATGAATTTGAAACCATCGGCATATCGGCAATAGCACGAGAAAGGCCGATACTGATTGTTTATTAATTAACTGCATAAAGAAATCAATTTTATGTAAAAAAAAATGAGTTAATGTTGTTAATAAAATAAATGCTGAATAAGCAAAAACCACCTTTGAAGGTTGTCTTATTATATTTGTTTTAGCTTAATTTGTGCCTCTCTTATTATGTTGGTCAGTTGAATGTTAATTAGATCCAATCCATGTTCAGTAAAAATAATTTGAAGCATAAATAAACTAGCTAATAGACCAACTGTATAGTATTGTTTCCAAGTGTTTAATATCGGTATCGGCATCGGCCAGAAGTTGTCTGTTTAAATCGATATCGGCCCAAAAAAATCCTATCGGTGCATCCCTACTACAAACCTTACAAAATTATGTATTTGTGCTTGAGTCTTGTTCCAGCTGGATTCAATGATGTGCATTTTATTCAAAATGACTTAAAAATTAAATGAATACACATTATCAGTAGACCACACATATGTAGTAAATCTCTCTCTCTCATCTGCGTGTTTCATGTATAAGTCACTTAGGATAAAAGCGTCTGCTAAAATGAAAACGTGGATATTGTGTATATATATATATATATATATATATATATATATATATATATATATATATATATATATATATATATATATATATATATATATATATATATGGATAAAAAAGACACATTTAGCATTTGCATATGACACGATAACAAGCGACCAGAGAAAAAAATATCAAACTGGGGAATATAAATCTGATGAAAATAATAAATTAACGTGAAATACAATTTAAACAAGAGATTAAATGAAAATAAAGTTACTCACTTTTAATAAACAGTTGCGAACATAATGCTCACACCCAGCTGCAGTGGCGGCCATGTTTCATTCAAATGCGTAAAAACTTTATTTAAAAGAGACGAAATGACAACGGTTAAAGATTAAAGCCTTGTGAATTTTGTGGACAGGAAAAATAAACAACTTTGCATCTGTTTTATCATTGTATCTACTGAAGATTATTTGGAAAGATTTGGAAAATTATATTACTAGAAAATTGGGTCGTGTGGTAGAGATTGATGTATTTGAAGAGTTATTTTACTTTGATTGAAATAATTTGGAAAGTAATTAACAATATATTATACAGTTATTTATTGCTTTAGGAAAGTACCCTATACACAAAACAAAATGGGCCCTTTGTAAACAAAATCTGTCACATTTCATGAATGATTTTAAATTATACAGTACCACTTTGGAAAAAGGAAAAAACTAAAAAGCTCTGAAAACGTATAATATTCTAACTATTTTTTGTTATTTTTTATTAGAGCAAGACAATGAGACATACAACGAAAACATAACACAAAAAAGGATATTCGTACTGTACGAACAAATTGGTTATTTGTATTTTTCTCTTTTTTCTCTCTTAATATTATTTCCACTATACAATTTTAAATAAAATGTAAATAGACACTGTGTAGCTTATATTCATTTATCCATCTATATAGCAAGTTGTTGCAACAGGTGGTTATTTACTCAATATTTCATCACTGGCCTTAAAAAAAACATTAAACCATCACAGAAATTGTAATGGATTAAATGGTCATAATGGGAATTAAACTGGTTTTAATGGAAAATATAATGGTCTCTGTGTGTCCCTATGGTGGCATGTGATCTGGTGGGTCGGAGCATTGAACATACTGGATTAAGACCAAAAACACACAACAAAAAGAATTCTGTAATGGTTTTAATGATAAAGACCTGCTAAAGAGGTTCATAATGGTATTGTCAGTGCAACCATTATTATTTGGTTTTTCTTAGCAGGAATTATTAAATCATTAACTTAAAAAATTACACTAAAACATTTTGTCTGTCAGTCTCCACTAATAGTAATTTTTGTGTTGTATAATAGATTTGTTTTTGTTTTTTTTATACATGCTTTGTATAATTTACTGCAAAAATACCATTCAGACTGACAGATGGTGGTTGGAAGCGCCTCTCCAAGCTGCCCTTTCCTGTCTTTACTCAAATAATTGCCTAATCTTTTAAGGATTAAAACCTGATCATATAAACATGATAAGAAAATAAGATGATATACACTTGAATAAAGTATATAAGAGTGTATAAACCATATAGCATGCCAGTATGACAAGCTTTTTTTTATAAACATATAATTTTATGCTGCATTAACTTTAAAAAATATATATTTTTTATAAGTTTTTATGTCGACTTTACAAGTCAAAGCTAAAAACAGTACGTTCAATTGACTTGCAAAACCAAGTTGTTTAAACTTCATGCTGCATTTTTTTTACATTGAGTAAAAATAAGATGAAAATGTAATAAACGTTATGTCCCTAAATAGACACATCTCTGTGTTATTACTGAAACAACACATTTTGTTTAAACTTGTGTTGTCCCTTTTATTTATTTTAACATAAAATCAACACAAAATCACACATAATCACAAATAATGTGTTAAATAGCCTAACACAAACAATCTGTAAAAAATTAACACATTAATGTGTATGAAATAACCCATTAACTAACTATGGACCAACAAGTTACCTTAAGTGACCCGACTTGCTCTTGATACGTTTAAGACTTTCTTAACTTAAGATTCATGTCTGCTTTGTAATCTTTATTCTTATTAATGAAACAACCACAGTGACTGCATGCATTCAAACATTAAAATCAGATTTTTATTTATTTTTTTTTATTTTTTTTTAATGCTTTTTTCATTTACAAGCTCACTATAAATACCCAACTTCATCTAAATAGATAAAGATACTTGTTTAAAAACATTTAATAAATCAGCATGGGGTCTTTCCTGGGTGTTTTTATTTAATGTAAACACATTTACAACATAATTTCAAAAAGATTTAAAGCAGATGTCAAGTGCGCAAAAGATTAAAGGATAATAGCAATTAGGTTGCCTATCTCTTAGCTCCTTAGACAACATCTGACTATGGATTGTCTCTTGTCCTGCCTCTTTATATCTTAATAGGGTAGATTTACCGTCAGTAAACCACATTGAAATTTACAGGCACAGACCATGGTACAGTTAGAGGAGCAGACATGACATTCAGCTACCAAAAAGACAGGAGACAGAGTCTCTTTCCCAACTGTAAACTAGAAACTTCCGAATCAACGGATGATTTTATCCCATTTGCCAAAGAGCAATTGCTCAAACAGTGGAGCTCTTTCACTGAACTACAAAAGGACATTTACGACATCTTCACCGATGTCGACGGTGAGGAGGTTGTGAAACATTCAGATCCTTCATCATGGTTTCCATCACGCAGTCCCAGCAGGAACTGTTCACTCAACCTCAACGTTGGAGGAAAGTCCTATCGCATCACCTACAAAATGGCAGCAAGGTATCCACAGAGCAGAATCGGCCGTTTGGCCACGTCCACCGACCTCAACGTGAAGCTGGACCTCGGTAATGACTACGTCGTGAAGGACAACAAAAATTTTTGTGATCGAGATCCAGATGTGTTCAACAGCATCTTCAACTTCTACAGGACTGGGGTGCTGTGGATCGAAGACGAGCTTTGTCCCAGAAACTTTCTGGAGGAGATCAATTGTTGGGGCATACGGATAAAGTACATGCCAGATCTTGCTGGAGGAGAAACACGACGAGTTAGGGGAACAGCTCAAAATTCAAAAAGAACTCGTAGCAGAAGTGGAATCCGAAGAAAATGAGGAGGTGTTTGAGGGAATGTATTGTGGAAACAAGCGAAAGGCGCTTTGGAACCTAATGGAGAACCCTTTCTCCTCTGTACCAGCTAAACTCATGTCAGTGGGCTCTAGTGTGTTTGTAATGGTATCGCTGGTCACCATGACTTTGAATACAGTAGATGAAATGGAGAACATGGCATCTGTTAACCAGTTTAGTGGAAAGTCATATGCAGAGTTGTTAGAAACTTTCTGCATAACTTTCTTCACCGTTGATTATCTTCTACGTCTAGTGTCAACCCCTGACATCAGGCGTTTCACAAAGAGCGTGCTGAACGCGGTCGACCTGATAGCCATCCTACCGCAGATACTGCAGTTTGTGATCGAGAGTTTTGAGATCAGCAGTTCTGGTAAACAAAACCCTGATATAGAGACTGTAGGACAGGTTAGCAAAGTGGGACAAGTGCTACGAATCATGCGACTCATGCGTATTTTCCTTATTCTGAAACTGGCCCGTCACTCCATTGGCATGAGAGCATTTGGGTTCACGTTGAGGAAGTGCTATCAACAGGTGGGATGTCTTTTTCTCTTCATCGCCATGGGAATCTTCACATTTTCTGTCATGGTTTACAGTGTTGAGCATGATGCTCCTCGGACCAAGTTCACTAGTATTCTTGGTGGTGGGCATCTGTGAGTAAAATATTCAATTTTTTTCCAAATATGATGTCATTTGTTTGTTTATGTCTGATGTACAATATCTCATCTTTTCAGGTTAGCATCTCTACTGTAGGCTATGGTGACATGTTTCCCAAGACCCTTCTGGGACGAATATTTGCCTTTGGATGCATTTCCTTCGGGATTATTTTAAACGGACTTCCGATTTCTATTCTCTTTAACAAGTTTTCAGATTATTACGCCAAATTGAAATCTCACGAATACACATCCAACATCAAGAATAGAGGGAAGGTTAACTTTTTACAGAGAGCCAAGAAGAAACTCCAAGACTGTGGCTGGATTGAAACCGTTTCATAGTCAATAATGAAATGTATGAATATTTTTTCCATCAATATCTAAAATGCCTCTTGAACAGCAGTGCCAAATTCCTATGAATGAATAAGTAACATATCAGAAGTGTTTTGCTAATATTTTTATTTTGAGCCACTGTAATTCATTATTTTCATTCATTTCTTTTGGTTGGTTACAGAACCACATTACATTGACACTGAATTATCCTTACAACTGACCTTAACTAGCCTCTTGCACTTGACCTAACTGATAACCGAAAAAGCAGATTAATCTAATTTGGCTGTTCAAATAGTCTAAATTAAAAGTTTGTTGTTGTGCTTCCAAAGAACACTGGAGCTTTATCATAAGCACAATTTTCATATCAATATTTTGATAAAGTAAATAATTTTAACATGTTTTTAAGTTAGGTCAACTCATCACTAGTCAAAAACTTAAAATAGTAGGTTCAGCTTGCTTAACCAATTTGATTAAACTTGCATGCAGCATAAAACTTAGCCTCCAACATTTTTTACTTATGTTTATGTAATAGAGGCGGGACAAAAATCACATAGAATATGTGATTTTATTACAACAAATAGAATATTTTAACTGTTTTAATATTTTGATTTGGCCTAGCCAATGCCCCCATGCAGTACCGCGACGGCCCACTGGGGGACATGGCCATAGATTGGAAAGCACTGTGTTAAAAATTTTTGTTATAAAATAAATAAATTAAAATATTTTTTCTGAAATACTACATGCTGTAATTTATTGATGTTTTACTTTTTATTTCTTATTTTATTTTACTTACGCAAAATGGGTGGAGCTTGGTCCAACTCCACCTCTCCTCCACTTTAGTCCAGCTCCAACTTTGGGCACCTCGTAATCTATCAAGCGCCACCAGCCGACTGTTTTCGTTCATGTAAACCTGAGATTTAGCCTATTTTTTTACAGTCTATGGATTTACCCTAATTGGGAGAATGTTAGTTGTTGATGCGTATAAAGATAATAATATTGCTTTATCTTTCTTAAATTATTATGATTTTTCTGCATAGTCAGCAATGTTTCATTGACAAACTTACCGCATGATTTTTAAAAAACAACTCAAATTGATATTTTCGTCAAACATGTTAGAAACACGTAGTTTGCCCTCCAAAGCCGCAGGTGGCGCTGTGATCATCGGCGCGCTCATAAACGTCACGCTGTACTCTTGCTCGTCACTGACCTCTGCATACTGACAGCGGTCCCGAAATCCAGCAAAAATGGTTCCTCCAGTACAAGTGTCACCGCTTATTAAGGTTAGACACAACACACACATATACATGTTTAATAATGTATGACTTGTTTTTTGTATTAATATCCTGCTGTCGTGTTTTGAACAAAAGTCAGAGCTGAGCGTGACTGCCGTTGTAATGGCTGCATACTAAACCAACGTCACGATTTATGCTTCCTTGTTAATAAAATCAAGACCGCTGATCATATTTATGTTTACTTTGGCTTTCAGACAGCCAGGTGGTCTGCTCTTCTTGTTGGGATCCTCTATGGAAAGCGACGATATGGTAGGAAACTCTGGCGGGTTATGAAATGTCACTGTGTTTAGCAATTAGTTCTAGCCCATGCGTCCTTCAAATGCATCAATAAAGTAGATCTTATTCTTTAAAACTGCTGAATTCAAGGAGACCAAGTCGTAGTTAAAGATGCGGTCAAAGTCACTCATACACGCTTTTGTTAGGAGAGGGCACGCGCATGTGTGTAGTATGTTGTGATTTTTGCCTGCTCGCACACACATTTATTAAATGTTGTTATATAATAAACAACTTGTTTTCATACATTTTACCATAAATTGCAACGTTAGCAGTTTTATTATAGAATTTTGTCTTGAGTTTTAAGTTATTAAGTTAAGTACAAACATTTGTATTTCAATCAGATTCAACTAAACACAATCTCATTTTAATATAAATGAATTTTCTGTTTAATGTATTTTATATTACAAGTCTCTCTTTATCTTCAGATAACCTGAAACCAATCGCCGAGCAGGAAAGGATAGTTGAAGAAGAGGAGAAGAAGGTCAGAGAAGAGAAGGAGCGTATTGCTAAACAACTTGCTGAAGGTATGCTGTCCCCTCAATGTTTAAACTTTTATATTGAATAATTTACAGCTGTCAGTATTTTTCCTAACCTACATTTTTACATTTTCAGTGGTTTTTTAAAAATAATTTTAAATTCACTTACACATTAAGAGCAGTTTTATTCATCATGGGGCAGATCACCAATAGGGGACTTGTATACATGTTATTTACATAATATAACTTAACTCTGCATCTTATTGGATGTTTCCATTTGTAAAATTAATAAATCACGAGTGACAAAATACACCTGTGAATAGGGTATAAGCAAAAAAATCAGCTCTGGCATGATGCTGCAGGTGTATTAGACCATTGTCATTTTAGACAAATACTGACTGCACCTTTACAGAGTAACTTTTCTTCTGATTCACCTTATGTTCAATTGGTAATTTGATTTGTGAATTTCTTTTTATCTTCCAGCTAATGAGGACACAATCCTGAAATGAGCTGTCTGGAAAGAAGCCCGTTTTGTTTCCATTATGAAGTTCTTCTTTTTATCTGTCTGGATAAAGTGTGACATTTGTAATCTGCTGTTTTGGTTTCATGATGAATTTTTCACACCTCACAACATTTTCAGCTAATCGATCATACCAGACAAATTCCTGGTTTTGTAAAATATTCACTTCAATACATGCAAATATGTGAATATGATGTTGTGTGTGTGTTCTTTTTGTCTGATGCTAGTTAGTCCTTTGCTGAGCTACAATAATATGACGGCAATAAACGATATGCAAACAAATTTAAAATCCATACAAATATTTATTAAAGGGATGGGTCGCATTTTTTTCTTATAGTATTCTTTATTCCTACTATGGAAGTGAATGGGGCTCATGATCGGTTTGGTTAAAACATTCCTCAAAATATATTCCTTTGTGTTCATCAAAACTAAGAAATTCATGCAGGTTTGTAACAACGTGAGAGTGAGTAAATGATGACAGAATTTTAATTTTTGGGTGAATTATCCCTTTCTTTGCATTTGGTTTTTCAATTGGAATACTCGTGTTGTCTGAAGTCTGTTGTTATGGCCTACAATACCATCTTTTAAAATTATATAAAACTAACATACACACATATATATATATTTTTAAAGATACTCAGGCTAATTTAAGTTAATACTTTTATCACTCCCCAGCCGGAGAAATATTGTTGTCACAGCAGCAACAAGACAAAGAAAAACAGTAGGAAGAAAAAGTTAAAAAATAAAATAAAAATGTTAATTTAAAAGTAAAATATGTTAAGTGGAATTTAAAGTTTAGCGTAAATCCAAAATGACAAAGTCAAGAAGTGGTAAAAAAGTAAAAAAAAAAAAAAAGAGTAAAAATCTTTGACATAGTAAGACTATGTAAAACATAGTGTAACAGTTTCTCATAGCCACAGGTAACATTGTGACATGGGTAAATTAATAACAAAATTATCTTGCCTTACATTTACATTATAAATAAAAGAAAAATACCGTATACAGCCAAATTTCATTACATTAAAAACCCATCAATGTTTTTCCAGAAATGAATTAAAGGCTAGGTTCGGTAGTGTACCGATGTGTACTGGATAGAAATATAGCTAACATTTTCTTGGTTTGGCTCTAATCTAATCTTGTATATAAGCTGGCAGAGGTGTTCACTGATATAAATGTGCATGAACTAGTTAATGACTTTGCCATGTGTTTCTTGCATCAGATCTTTGTACGATACTTAAAGTGCGTTAAAAGTACTTAGTAACAACAAGTTAATTAAATACCCTAATGGAGAACTGTTCAAACTGACTATGCTGCGGTTTAGTGCTGTGTGATATTGGAAAAACAACAATATGCGATACGATAACTTAAAGGTTTTTTTATCAAAACAGCATACACGTTTCACTTTGTGGGGGAGAAAGCGTCCCTCTCTTTCCTCCTGCCAGTCTTATTTGCATCAACTTAAAACTTTGACTATACATTACTTTTCCTAAAGGTGCACTGTGTGGGTTTTAGCGGCATCTTACGGTGAGATTGTGAATTGCAATGGCTCAGTCCACAGCTCACCCCTCCTATTTGAAATGCATAGAGAAACTACATTAAAAACATAACCGCGTCTTTCATTTAAGGGGACCCACGGTGTATGTAGATAAAACAGACTCAGGCCATGTTTACATTAGAGCATTTGCGTTTTAAAACGGCATTTTAAAATGAAAACGATCCTCGTTTATACTGGCATTTTAAAAAGAATCTTCATCCACACTATACACCACCATAAACCCATGAAACATGACCAATCATGTAACTGGGCATGCGCATAAAAGTGTAAAATAACTTATTACTCTAATAATAGCTTACCTTTGCGCGTTTACGCAGCCTAGGGGTGTGCGATATTGACAAAAAGTCATACCTGGGTCCTTTGCTGGCAACTATAACAGACACTATTTTTGAACATATAAAAATGTGTTTGGGAAAGTCTTATACTGTTCTATCTCCCCCCTACAACATATTAATATGATTAATATGTTAATTTTGATTTTATAACTAAACATAAAGGTCTTTTTGATTTAAAAAGAAAGCATTCAAGTGAACAGTACTAAACAGTAGCGAACTTGAAGCAAAAAATAAATTTTAGCAAATGCAAACTTCAATCAAACATAGTAAGAGGTGAAGTATTGCTTTAGCCTTTACCAGAAATGCTTATTGCATTAATTTTTAAAAGTGTGCGAGGTCCGTGCACGTCCTCCGCTAGCAACACAGAATAGCTAAAAGCGCAAGCGCCTAAACGAGCATTATATATTAATGACGTTGAGTTTATTGTTTTTATTTATTTATATTCACAAAACTTATCAACAAAACATCTATTAAAATTAAGAGACAAATTATCTGAAACGAAATTCATTTTAAAGTAGCAAACAAAACTTAAATTAAACTAAAAAATAATGTCTGACCCATTACAATTCTCCCTTCATATTGGCCTTTACAACGCCTATATGGCGTTTAAAATGACAGTCTATCTTTCGTAAGCTAACTAAATTTAAACAAAACATAAACACATTAAACCCAACAATACTCAAACATTAATATAAAACAGACATTATCTATAAGGATACATGTTAAACCAATCCGATAGCGTTTATAATAGCTGGTTGGTAGATGTTTACTATTTTTGGCAAAACCTCCGTTGCATACCTCCATTTACCTGAATAAATTAATTTTTACTTTGAAAATGATGCGCTGTCACGTTAACATCAGCTGTTCGTTTACATAAGACTCCGTCTACGTTCATTTACACTCAGAGCAACGTCTGAGTTCTCAAACTAAAACGGGGTCTTCAGCGTTTGCGAACGAATCCGTTTATGAGGGTCAAAAACGGTGATGTAGTGTAGATGAAAGGCGTAAACGTAGCAAAAGTAACGCGTTTTAAAGGATAAACGCATTAATGTAAACATAGCCTCATTCTAAAGTAATAAAAACAATACAGTTCATTAAGTAAAGTCTTTATAAACCACTGATAATATAGTTATTTAGATCAGTGGTTCTTAACGTTATTCCTGGAGGCCCACTGCCCTGCATGTTTTGTATGTCTCTTTTATCTGGCAGACTCAGTTCAGTTCATTGAGATCTCTTCTAATCAGCTGATGATTTGAATCAGGTGTGTTAAATAAGGGAGACATACAAAATGTGCAGGGCAGTGGGCCTCGAGGAATAACGTTAAGAACCACTGATGTAGATTATATTGCATTTCTGGCAAGAGATCCTCCTAAAAGTTTTAAGCATTTTGCACTTTTAAGAATTAAAGTTTCGTTATTGCAAACCATTTACCATATGCACATTTGAAATATTACGGTTAATTCAGGATATCTTGCAGACCTGCTGCGCTTTGATTGGTCGATCACAGAATCTTCCCGTCCAAGTATGCAGTTTTTAGCCTGGGTACACCACAGATTGGACCAGACTGTGATACTATTGGTTCTCTGAATAGTTCTCTATAAGAGAATATTCACCATATCTGTCCCAGTAATCCACAGCTCTCACTCTATAGGAACCGCTCACATCCAAACTATCTGTAAAGAAAGAAATCGCACAACCATGTCAGTCAATGTGAACAAGGGCTTGAAAGTCTTATGAGTTCATTAAGCTGAATTCATACCTGGAGAATAAGTGAAATGGGTAAAGATAGTGTCTCTAGGATTGATCCTCTGGAAAATATTCCTGTCGTTGGAAAACTCCACTTCATACGTCTTGATACACCTGAAGAAGATGTTATATATTTAAAATCACTGAATGATAAGCTAGTGTGTTTGCAGTGCTGTATTGAAATACAGGTTACTTACTTTGTACCGATGCAGTGATCTTTCCACAAAATCAGAACTTGGCCTTTGGTGACGCCGATGAAACGAACCCCATTCACCTGTTTACAGACAACCACCGTATTAAAGCAAAGCACATAAAGCAAAGCAAGAATGAGACATGTGTGTAATAATCACTGACCTGGTCGGGCTCTTGTTTCGATTTGGCACATACGTGTACGAGCAGCACTGAGGGAACCGCAAGACTCATCTTCAGCGTCAGAGATCCATCAGGTTGAACTGGAAGAGGTCCAGTCTTCTGTGGATCCTGTGACATTTTTAAAAGAAACATTACTTATTATTCCCTCACTATTGAGAAGAATTGTGTATCGAGTATGGTTCATTTAAAATCTATACGTGTATGTGCTGTGTGTTCGTTTTGAACCTCTTGACTCCGCAGCTGTGCGAACTGTTGAATAGTTGGGTAGTCGGGGCGGCCCATGCTGTCCCACAGCTTAAATGGGTTTGTCACATTATTGTCCATATAGTGTGTCACATACATCAGACCTACAAACACACAACATGTATGAATGTATTAACAAGCACATCCTTAAGCAAAGGGAAACATTGATGTTTTGTTTGAACACTGCTGTGAGCGAACAGCATGATATGACAGATCCAAAATGTTACCAAACAAATGTTTATTGTATTATTTTGAGTGAAATGTATTTTTGTCCCAACAACAGGATTATAGTGGTGTTTTTGAATATGCGGTAAAAACAATACAAGTCATTGTGTTGCTCACAGGATAAACCACAACCACAGATGTCACAACACATCATCATTTTGTTAATCTGTGTTTATCTTAATTTGGTTTATTTGCCCAACATGATGATACAGTAGCGCTGCATCCGAAATCACCTACTTCCATATTATATGATAGGCTAGGTGATAAGTATGTCCGAATTCAGAGTTTTCGGAAAAACAGGTAGGCCAAAAATTCCCGGATGATTTAAATTCAAGATTTTAAAGTGTGCATTCGATGGAAACTTTACTATCCCGTGAGCCCTCGGGAGAGGAGTCACCCAAAGAAGAAGGAGAGGCATCCTCAAATTAAAAAAATGTCGGAAAGCGATAACACGGCTTTATTCAAATATAAATAGGGGTGTGCGGGGCAAAAACTAAGGCGGGGTTAGTTGTAACACATACTGTTTTGTTTTTCCGGTATTTTTTCACGCTGCTAAAAGACGATCTCCTGCAAATTATTGTTAATGTATAAAGTGTTTTGGTGGCATGTAAGTACATTTTTTCATCATATGTTTTTTCGGTTTTTAAGTTGGGCGTGTAAGATACCAAATTCAATATTAATCATATTAATCAGTGTCTTGTTGACTAAAACATAGCATCGTTTTGAAATATGTCTGAAGCTCTTAGCAACTTTTTTGGTGGGCTTGAAAATATTTTGACCCAGCGGGGTTAATTGTAACGCTGTGTTAACCCCTCAGCACTTACGATATGAAAACCGCTAACATTAGCGTAATTCTTGCCATTGTTTTAAATACGCTACACATGAATGATTGCTAGCTGCCAACAAAATAAATGTGCCTGTCTTATCAAAAATCGTGTCCAATTTAATTTTGTTCATATCTTTAATATTGATTGAATAAGGTCACGTCAAAGATTGAAATCATAATGAAATAAATGGCTACAATTAGACTTTGATGCTCATTATCTCAGAATTTAATTTTGAAACTGTAGTATGGTTATTACAGACGTATAAAAAAAATGTTTTGTCATAATTGTGCTGCTTTTTCTCACATATTTAGACATTTGTATCAATTTATAATTGAAATATTGTTAGAAAAGGGCTGGATGAATGAATACAGTGTGGATATCTGTCTATTATAGACAGATATATAAACCATATCCACTTCAAGTATATAGACAAAATAGTATTGAAATATTTGCCTGCAAACTTAATTTTTATCAAGTGTTACAACTAACCCCCTGCCTGTTACACTGAACCACACCTATGGGGTAAGTTGTAACGTTTGCACTTCTGTCACGTTTGATGTAATTGTCTTAGAATGGTAAGTACTAGAAACAAACTTCAAATGTTCATTTATAGCAGAGATGTGTGTGTTGCTTGTGTAAAAATATAATTAATCAAACTCAAATATTTTTTGAATGAATGAGCCAAAACCAAAAAGCGTTAGTCAGTATGTTGTGTGATGTATCAACATCGCATGAATTTCATTCACACTACCCCATATTCATACTATATATACTGTTATAACGGTCGATTGGTAGGTACTTCATTTAATTCAGTACGTGTTAATGTGTGTTTACTTACTCATGTATTTTGGGATTCCTGTGAGGCGCAGGGTGATGATGTCAGAGGTGGAGGTGGTCTGGTTGTCTCTGCTGTTATACAGCAGTATGGTGGTCTGCCAGCTGTCGGCGGTGTAAGGCACCTGAGGAAGATGAACGCTGGCCAACACACCCACTGAAGAATTCACTTCAGGGCTGTCAGTCATGACCCTGGCCTGCACCTGAGTCTCACCTGAGCCACAAAAAAATCACAATTTATCATCAGCAACACTGCTGTTACCAAAACCTCTCTAAGCCAAAACGCTAAAACAAAATTTCGATTTATGAATTTGGCAGAAGCTTTTATCCAAAATCACTTGCATTCAAGTTATACCTCAGCATGTGTGTATGCACTAGATTCAAAGCCATGGCCTTTGCGCTGTTTAATATCATGTTTTTGTGGTAATTGAGATCATTCAGTACCATGAGATTGTATGACATTTATAACACTACATTTATTATGGTAACACGTTTATCACTGCTGTAATTTTAAAGATGTACTAAATAAATCCATAAGCATCACAACAATGATGCATACAGTAGATATATCTTAAGGTTTACACATCACCTAACAGCGCCAACAGGCCCATGACAGTCAGGACTGGTTTTCGTAGTAACTGTACATGAGGCGGGTTCGTGTTGTTGATCTGGAATCGCGCGGTCAGGGTGCGTTGGGTAAACTGGTACGGGTGATAACTGAGGAAAGCGTTGTCGTTGCTAAGCAGCGTGTAGTTGACTGTATTGTTGTAGTCGGCGATGAGCAGGTTCTGATGCTGTGAGATTACCTGAGGTGAAGAGATAGCAAAAGAAATAACCGGTATCACACCAAATCTATCACATATACAGTATATCGCATGTTAGTAATCACAAAACACTTTCCACCTTAACCACCATGGCTGCATAAGTAACATCTGCTCTCCACGTGAGCGCTTTATTCCAGCCAACCAGCGGATCTGCCTCATCATTGTAGATGGGCACGGAGCGCAACCGTGGAAACCGCTGCTGGATCTCCTGTACTGTGGTTACTTCCTGTTGCAAGATGGGCAAGGTGCTCCCCCCTCCCTGAAGAATGAAGCAATACATCAACAGGAAGTTAAAGGCCAAGATGCAGAAATAAATGTTGTTGAATTTTTTTAATTGGTACATAATCCGAAAGCTGAATAAATAAGCTTTCCAAGTGATATATGAATATACCTAAAGGATTATTAGGAACACCATACTAATACTGTGTTTGACCTCCTTTAGCCTTCAGAACTGCCTTAATTCTATGATTCAACAAGGTACTGAAAGCATTCTTTAGAAATGTTGGCCCATATTGATAGGATAGCATCTTGCAGTTGATGGAGATTTGTGGGATGCACATCCAGGACACAAAGCTCCCGTTCCACCAAATCCCAAATAGCTCTTTTGGGTTGAGATCTGGTGACTGTGGGGGCCATTTTAGTACAGTGAACTCATTGTCATGTTCAAGAAACCAAAATGATTCGAGCTTTGTGTCATGGTGCATAATCCTGCTGGAAGTAGCCATCAGAGAACGGGTACATGGTGTTCATAAAGGAATGGACATGGTCAGAAACAATGCTCAGGTAGGCCGTGGCATTTAAACGATGCCCAATTGGCACTAAGGGGCCTAAAGTGTGCCAAGAAAACATCCCACACACCATTACACCACCACCAGCAGCCTGCACAGTGGTAACAAGGCATGATGGATCCATGTTCTCATTCTGTTTACGCCAAATTCTGACTCTACCATCTGAATGTCTCAACAGAAATCGAGACTCATCAGACCATGCAACATTGAACTGTCCAATTTTGGTGAGCTTGTGCAAATTGTAGCCTCTTTTTCCTATTTGTAGTGGAGATGAGTGGTACCCGGTGGGGTCTTCTGCTGTTGTAGCCCATCCGCCTCAAGGTTGTGCGTGTTGTGGCTTCAAAAATGCTTTGCTGCATACCTCGGTTGTAACGAGTGGTTATTTCAGTCAAAGTTGCTCTTCTATCAGCTTGAATCAGTCGGCCCATTCTCCTCTGACCTCTAGCATCAACAAGGCATTTTCGCCCACAGGACTGCCGCATACTGGATGTTTTTCCCTATTCACACCATTCTTTGTAAACCCTAGAAATGGTTGTGCCTGAAAATCCCAGTAACTGAGTAGATTGTGAAATACTCAGACCGTCCCATCTGGCACCAACAGTCATGCCTTGCTCAACATTGCTTAAATAACCTTTTTTTCCCCATTCTGACATTCAGTTTGGAGTTAAGAAGATTGTCTTGACCAGGACCAAACCCTTAAATGCATTGACGCAAATGCCATGTGATTGGTTGACTAGATAATTGCATTAATGAGAAATTGAACAGGTGTTCCTAATAATCCTTTAGGTGAGTGTATACTTAATGATAACACAAGATGTTTAGGAGCCGTTAAGACATAACATGAGCACATTTACAACCTTTTTGTGCAGGGCGATGTAGTCTAGCCGCACACCGGTCTCTCCGGTAAAGAAGTTTGTGCCGTTGTAACAATGCTGTAGCATCTCCCAGCAGTATGGGGAATGAGGGGGAGAATGACAAGAATCTCCTGGACCACCAAACTTTAAAAGTGGACTTGCTGCACGGAGACCCTCGGAGCAGGCGTCATAATAGTTTAGAAAGCCTTGAAGAACGAAGCCAGAAAAAAAAGCCTACATCACAACCACAAAGTCTCAAGAGAATCTGGTTTCAGTCCATAAACATCAGGTTTAAACTTGTTTTCATCAAACCTCACCACAAAGGCGGATCATTTGTGTACAGGAAATACAAAACAAAAACAAGGAAACCACCAGCAACAGATTATGCAATCCAATTATTTCCTATTATTTATATAAAAACGGTTGTTTTCTTTGTGAAACACAATAGAATTCTTTTATAAAGTTCTTTTTTATTTCCAGAATGAACAAAGATAACAAAAAAGTCTCATATGACTCATGCACTATACAGTATTCACAAAAACTATATTAGATACGTTGACACTACCTTGGATTGACATAGAAATGTTGTCAAAGTTGTGGTTATTTGGCTCATTCCACGTCTCAAAGTTCCACTGAGAAACAGAGCCGAGGCTGTACTTCACTACACAAATATAAAACATCAGTCAGAGCTATCAGAGCTATGATGGTGACCGCAGAAAATTCAATCTCATACTTACATATATATCTCTTAGCAATCGAATACACCAAATTCCTCCATTCGGTAACTTGTCTTTTGTCTTCAAAGTTGCTGAAGGTGTTAGAAACACTGCCCATCAGTTCAAACCCTTTCAAGAAAGCCAGAAGTTAATTTAGCACGATATCAGATTATAGCGCTACAAACAAAGTCTGGGTTTCAAACCTGGTTGAAGTCCATTCTGCCAGAGAAGATCAATCAATTGGTCTAAATGAGTAAAGTTGTAATGATATTCTCCCCTAGAAACCCTAAATAAAAATCAGAGACAAAATCTTAGTGACCTATAATAGTCAATTATAAAGAGATGCATTTTAAATCAGCAGAATTTTGAGCAATTTTGTAGACATTTTCAGTCAAAAATTAAAATATAATTTAGCAGATGTTTTACCAATGTAATATTTGTTTTCAGTACAAAATATCAAACTATGCATGTGTTTTAGATGAGGATAATATACATGTGTTATGGATGTGACAATAAAGGACACATGTTCCTGGGAGACAAAATATTTGTACAAATTCTGGGAATAAAAATGCACAGACCAGAAGCAACAATACCCAACACATGAAGAAGGGATGGTGCTTCAAAAAACAAATTAAAAATTATTTACATTTTCGTGTGTGCATTTATGAGGGAAAGCAGTGTTATGGATGTAAAATTTCTCTGCTATAGATGTGAAAATTCTGAAATCTCTGCTTACCTAACTGAAAAATAATATTTTTTTTTTTTTTTACGTAGAGACGTTGGTGGCATTTAATCCACCAAATGTGACCCTGGACCACAAAACCAGTCAACAGTAGCACAGGTATATTTGTAGCAATAGCCAACAATACACTATGGGTCAAAAATATAGATTTTTTTTATTCCAAAAATTATTGGGATATTATGTAAGAATCATGATCTATTAAGATATTTTAAAATTTCCTACCATAAATATATTAAAAATTTTTCATTATCATTAGTAATATGTGTTTCTAAGGAATTCATTTGGACAACTTGGAAATTTTTGAAAAGGGTTAAAATTTCAAAATAAATTTGCAAATTACTTGCATACATTCTGTAAAATTTCAGTTTTTTCATTTTGAAAAAATATTTGGGAAATAATTGCAAAAATGACAATGTGGTGTAACTGGTTTGTGTCGATTGGTGTTACCAGTATTTTTTATGAAAATGTAAATTTATTCTTTTTTTTATTATATATTATAATCATCTAGTTTAGTGTAATAACATGGTTTTAACAATCTTTACATTATTTGTTAAAGATTATTTAGAAAATAAGAGCTGTTTTCAGCATATGTCTGGCCAAATATTACAAAGGCGCATTAAAAATTACATTTAGAATTAACTCATAAAATGTATATCTTCGTGGGATATTTAAAAAAAAAAAGTCTAATTACACTTGCATGCCATTTAGGTGGATAAAATATTTAAAATATTTCCTTATTTGCCGCAATTGGTGGTTACACCATTTGACATTTTCAGGTCCATTCAGTTGTAACTTTCATAAAAAAATGGTGCAAATCTAATTTTTAATTATATAAAATCAACATAAATAGACTGTACAATGTTATACACCTGATGCATGCTTTTAAAAAAGATTTTTGAATTTCTCATTTTGCCAAACCATTTCTGTCACTGACCTACCCTGTACCCTCAGATTACAGATTTTCAAAAAGTTGTATATCAGCCAAATATTGTCCTATCCTAACAAACCACACATCAATGGAAAGCTTATTATAAATATTATTATTATATTGATATTGGAGATATCAGTATGATATACACATATCTGTCTTTGTGTAGGTTAAATATTACATTTTTGTATGTTTACTTTAAATATTTTTCATTTACCTCTGACCCTCTACATGTGATATACAAAAGAAACTATGAGAATAGTGAGGTAAGGATCTTACTTTGCTGACACCAGCTCCAGCATCCAATGTATCCGCACCTGCTGGATTCCTCTGTGTGGCACAGAGCCGATGAGAGCCAGATTCATCTGCTGGTCTTTACTGAGATCATACAGGCGTGCATCAGTGTGCGGCTGTGGAGGACTGCAAGCAAGCAAAAAACACACTTAAAACTGAAAATTTACCATGGTATTACCATATATGTACAATATTATTACCATGATTTTGAATATATACTATGGAACTATAATAGTAATGTTAGCACGTAAACAACATGATACATGACTACTGCACTTATTCAATACAGGTATAAATAAACATACTATGGTAATATATTCTAATAACTTTACTGTACTAGTACACAGACAAACACTAAATTATAATCCTACCAGAAGCCAGTGCTTCTCCAGAAGTGCTTCAGGTTTCGGAGTGGTTTGTCAGCCTTTACATTAACTACCACCGATGAACAGGAGAGCAAAGATTGTTTTATAAGCAGGACAGTTAGAAACACTGTCCACCTGAATAAACTCTGCATGCTGCTGACGTCACTTGTAAACAATCATTCACTCGACATGATTTAAAAATGAACAATTTAGTAGATATATAACCTACAATTCTCTAAACCTTTAGTGAATGTTATTTGCCGATTTCTGTACACATATAATGTAACCACATCTGAAGAAATGATTCCAGTGCGTTTGCTTTAAAAGTACAGTGACGCCATTGACAAGCGACTGGTTTAAGTGTCGCAGCTGAATGTCGTCACCAGCGGGCGCAAATTAAAAACTACAAATTGAAAATAAAAATGTATGCTTTTATTCATAAAAAATAAACATAATTTTTGAATGATTATTTTATTTTATGACCCTTCCATACGGTTTTAAATTAATTTTATATAATTTATTAATTTTTCCTATTTTTATACATTTATTTATATATTTTATTACAAACATATTATTTTATCTGTTATATATTCGTTCAGCAAACTTTTATGCCATATATTGATATGTAAATGATTTAGTCTTGTTTATAAATTATATGTGACTAGACATATAGGAAAAACTTAATACGCAAGAACTCATTTTAAATCTTTCATCCGCCAAAAATGAAAGATATATAATAAATGGTAACACTTTACAACAAGGTTGTATTTGTTAACATTAGTTAATAAATTAATTAATGCATTAGCTAACATGAACTAACAATGAACAATACTCCAGCATTTATTTATCTTAGGTCATGTTAATGTCAGCATTTACTAATATTTGTTTAAAATCAAGAGTTGCATCTGTTAACATTAGTTAATGCATAGTGAACTAACATGATTAACTGTATTGGCACAAACAAACATTAACCAAGATAAATAAATGATAAAAAACTATATTGCTAATTGTTACTTCATGTTAGCTAATGCATTTACTAATGTTAACAAACACAAACTTATTGTTAAGGGTTACCAAATAAATGAATAATATATATATATATATATATATATATGTTTAATGATAAATCTGTACATCTGTCATGTTATATACTGGATGATACGGTTTACTCCTAACTGGTGAAATTAGTTATTGATACATGTGAATGTCTGTCAAAATTTTTTTTTACATATAGACAAGCAGTCTTGTAATCACTATTTGCAGTGTCGATCTTTTTTAAGATCCAAATCAGCTATGACATCATGAATCTTGATTTTGGATCCTCAACCTGAATCTGTCTGTTCAACTTACTCACTGGAATCGTGAAAAAAAACCTGTTGTGGCCTTCATGATTCTAAGATTCTGTGCAAAAATTTTAGAAATATATTGACACTAAATAAATAAATGAACAAGCAAAAGTTGTATGAGTGAGTCTCGTTCCGATGAGATTTATTTAAAAGAAATTACCAGACTCCAAACAAAAAAAGTTCCATTAAAATACAACTCAAACAGCATAGTTAAACACAGTCAGTTTTACATGTTTGCTTTATACTACCTGTACATTAAACCTCACAATTGCAACTATTTTCAAATAACTTAAGTAACTTGTTTTTAAAAGTGCAAATTCATAATTCATACATGGGAATTCCATGAGTAAGACGTGGGTAAATGGTAAAGTTCACATTTCCTTTGTGCAACAACAGAGTGAGAAAGAGGGAGTGAGTGAGCGAGCAGTGAGTGAGTGAGTGAGTGATCGAATGTAAAAACACAGTGTGTTGACTATGACTTCTGTTCTGCTCCTGTAGAGGACTGAGGCGTGCTGTCCGGCTTCAGGATCTGGTAAGTAATAAGATATTCTGGGTAGGCCTAAAAAACAACAACAGTGAACAAACACGTTAACACACATTACACTTCACTTCTCCGTCTGTCAATGTCAATGAGCTCTTTGCTAATTGGCTTGCACAACAATGCATCATGCAAATTTCTCGCTCAAGTTGACATGCATGGAAGATGCAATTGAGGCGAATATTGCATGCTTGCAGGAAACGCATCCTCATTTATATATATACACACACACACACACACACACACACACACACACACACACACATATGAAAACATTTCTTAAATATATATTTGTGCATTAATATATAAATAATAATTACACATACATATATTACATGAACACAAACATTTATTTTGTATGCGATTAATCGTTTGACAGCCCTAATAAATAAATGTAAAAAAAATCACTCGACACATGTAATGACTGCTTAAACATTAATTCACCTGTTCTCCACGATAAATCACATACTCAGCGTAGGCCAGGCCATTGACACTGGGACGGCCGATCACAGAGTGATGTCCGGGTGGGGCGTGGGCCATTTTCATGGCACTAAACTGCAGGAATGACTTTCCCAGCGTTACACGACAGAACAACATCTGCCTGTGTAAAACAAACACACAACAGTACAGTATGTAAAACCATCCACTTTAAGAAGTTTACGTTGCTGTTAAACGGGCAGACGGTGTGCGTTTACCTCTGGCACAGGTAACATGATCGGTCTTTGTGGGTGGGGCATCCGGTCCCTCCCCCGATTCCATAAACGTACTGGTTGCTTTTAGAGGAATTCTCTGCGAAATATATACCGGCTCCAAACATGCCACCAATATAAGCATGACGCTCATCAAATCCTTTGTGGATGATGGCATTGATAAATGGAGATCCTGAAACAAAACAAACAAGAGTGTTTACTTACTGATATGATGTTTAATAGCAATATTAGCAATTTAAGTTTATGTAAACATACAGAAAAGAAATTGTGTATACTTCATTTTATTTATCAGATGTATGTTATGCCGTTTACCGTGAAACAGCATGCGTTCGTTGTGGTGGTTGTGATTTTCATCCGCAATCTCTTTCTGTCTGTGTGTATATCTCTCTCTCAGTTTCTTATTCACCACTTTCTGGATCTGTGTGCACACGGAAAGTCTCGGTTCAAGCTCATATTCAAAATATTTTATAATAAACATGCCATGCCACAGGTCAATGAGATGCTTGTGATCAGGTGTGATTTACCTTGATGATATTGTATCGACTGAAAACGCCACCCGCGTTTCCTCCATCCCTGTGCTCACGAATTGTGCTCTGCATCTGTGGGCACAAAAATCAAGATCCATCGATACATCTGAACTGTATGGTCCAAATAAAAAAAAAGAGCTGAATGAGTTCACGTTTACCTCCTCCTCGACAGACTGAAACTCCTTATCATCCACGGCCAGATCGATCAAAACTGTGCCCTGATTGGTGCAGTGGAACGTTAGGTATGGATTTGCACCTGTGGGATTAAAAACCAAACTATACTAAACATATTTTCACACAGGGCTACAATATTTATCTTTTTTTTACTATTTCGCAGATCGATTCCATTGTGATATAAAAGCCAGCATTTTCTTTACAGACATTCCTCACTAGTTTTGTTTTTGTCTTTTGCTTCGTTATTACACCCATAGCATATATTAATCAATACATAAAGGAGATGTTGAATGAGATAAATGTGTGTGTGTGTGTGAGGGGTTGATTTCGCACCCTGCTGTCCTCCCAGGAGCCTCTCGATGCCTTTGATAAGTTTATGACGATGCCCGTAAGCATTGATCCCGATCTCCTTGAGCTCCTCGTGGCCCATATCAGCCAACACGTCCAGGGTGATCTAATGGACGACAGAAACGCCATTACATACAAATCTAAATACCTTGCCAGATGATATCCAGATCATCCTGCACTCACCTGTTCTCTCTCGAAGATGTCCCGGAGATGCTCGAGCCCTAAGCTCTTCAGGAACTGCGAGATGTTCATATCCAGGACAGCTATGATACAAAAAATGCTTTTAGATACTAACAAATACATTTACTTGAAGAAATAGCATATATAGCTCCAATCTTTATACAGTATGTATTTTTTTCTGTGTGTCTGCAGTGTTATAAAAGATTTGCACAAATAAAATGATTTGCATGTTGCATTGTGATGAAATACTAATGTATGTCCCTTCACTGGCTCCCTACTCTCTTCTTCCTCTATCAATTCCCAGTCTGTCTTGATCCTCATCTGTGTCTCACCATCTCCTTCCTTCCTCTCATTTCCGGAGGCTCCATCAGCAGGTCCTGTGGCTCCTCCACTGGCCCCGTCACAGAGCGGCCCCGCCAGGTTATCGATGCTGGAAGCGGCAGAGAGGCAGGAGGGGGTGGATGCAGGCGATATCAGTGTGGCACTGAGCACAGTGGCCTGGGGTTTGAAACAGCTGGGCAGAGCGTCAGGTGGCATCGCATCCATCAGCAAAGCGCGGATGTCATCGGCCTGTCAAAGATCAATAACCGTTGATTTATTAACTGTGACAAAAATCTTTTTTCTTTTCTGGTGATGTCATCATGACTGCTTGGGCGGGGCAAAATCATTAACCAATGACAACAGAGCTGAACCTTATGAACCAATCGTGAATGTTTTAAAGAATAAAACAATGTAAAAAATGTATTTATGTTTTATAAATATAAATAAATAGTTTTTGTAAATATTGTACTCCATACCGTGGCCAGATCCAGAGCCGTCTGCCCCTCCTGGTTCTTCATGGTCGGATCAGCGCCGTGCGCCAGCAGGAGCGCACACAGCTGCGTCCGTCCCTTCTGCGCAGCCTCGTGCAAAGGAGTGAATGCCCATTTATCTGTCGCATTTACACAAGTGTTGAACTTGATCAACAGGGCGGCGATATCCACATGCTGGACAAAGTGTGAGAAAGGGGATACAGATGTTGATGTCATTATATGTGTATGTCAACATACTGCTGTTCAGCAATGCATACAACTGCTTATTCACTAATAGTAAATTTAAAAAAAATAAGCCAAGCTATTTTGAAAAAAGATTGCTTAGCAGGTAATAGTAGACAATTACAAAAAAAAAACTTTTTAAATACTTTTGAGGAAAAACCCTATTTAATTATGGCTGAAAATCACACTAATACAGATATTATATACAGTATGTGGCATACAACACCTTTAAAATAATTTTGCAGCATAGTATTTAAGAAAAATTTGAAAGGCTCAAACACAAACAAACCCAAGACCCAGGATCACTTGAATCCCACAAAAGTCAACTTTTATAACAAAACCATCCATTTAGACTAAAGCTAAATTTTCATGAAAGCGATAGAGTAAGAAACTAAAAACTTTCTCATTTGCGTTTTCACGTACACATGAAAACGTTGTCTTAATCAGTGCTTACACGGATCCCCAAAAACTACAAAAAATACTGTATTATTTGTGCCAGGCCAGTAGATGGCGATATTACTTTGTAAAGAAACACTAAACGCCTGCGCACATCTGCATTTTTCTACGGAGTGAAAAAATACAAACAATCAAGGTAGCGAAAGCATTAAAAAGTATTGATTACTCATAACCGTGTAGGGTAAAGAAATTGTCATTTTGCGGGGAGGGGCATTAAAAACAAAACAAAAAAACATGCATGTTGCATGCAATTCCCTATAGCCTATATTAAGTATTTGGAAATATAGATTTTCATAATTTATTAGGTTCTTTGATAAGGTTAAAATATGTAGGTGTATGTAGCAACGTAATTTGATGTCCTAAACATTTGGCAGCACGTCACGAATGCGCCAAGCTGGGTTGTAAAACTAAATACACCGATGCGGGGCGGACCACATATTTCATAAAATGGGAACCCGCAGGTTGGAAAAAACCCTGACCCGCGCATCACTAATAAGCATGCACATGACATCTCGGTTCTCACAGATTTGCATTTTTGTCAACTACATGGAAACAATAACGCCATTGTTTTCAATAACATGCATTTTCAGGACCGTAAAACGGCACTGTCGTGTAAACGCATTAGGGATGCGCATGCATGTCATTTTTTTATTTCGATTCTGAAAAACGATTACTCGATTAATTAGGGGCGGGCAGTCAAAGGGGCGGGGCATATGTGTCATGATGAAAATGAAAATATTTTTATAAAAAACACTCAAATAAAACGTAATTTTAAAGAAACTATGACAAAACATGAACACATCAAGAGCATTTATGAATTACATTTTTTTTACAGAAACCTCTAACAGGAATAGCTGCGTTTTCATGATCAATCATTCCTAAAACGCATACAAAAATGTCCTGTTTTGGGCTGAAAATGTCATATAAGCGGCCCCTAAGAACTTAAGTCATTTCTCACCCCATATGAAGCGGCATTATGCAGAGGAATCAAACCTCCTTTATCTTGAGCATTAACATCTGCTCCATGCTCCAGGAGATACTCTGCCACCTCCAGGTTATTGTAGCCAGCTGATAAAAAAGCACGAATGCATCAAACAATAGAAAAAAAGATTATTTTTTAGTTTTACGCAGTAGTAAAAAAAAATGTTTTGTGATGCGTTACCAGCGAGGTGCAGTGGGGTTGAGTTCCTGCCCTGCGTGTCCCTGCAGTTGATGTTCTCCGGGCTGCAAAGTTTCTGCACGCGGGCAAGACAGCCTTTCTTGGCGGCATCAAGGAGGGCGGCATCTCCACGCAGCAGATCCTGTATGTCTGTGTCTCCGTCCTTCACCATGTCCAAAGCCATGTTGCCATCACGGTTCTTCTTGGATGGGTCTGCCCCATGCTGCAGAGAGACATCATTGCAAGGCGGTTAACATATTATTCCAACACAACTAGGATTTCTTCAGGCGAGACATTTTTTTACCTTCAGAAGTAGTTTACAGATCTCATATTTGCCCTTTGCTGCAGCCTCGTGCAGTGGTGTGAACTTCCAAAGGTCTGCCACGTTCACTGACGCTCCATGTCTCACCAGCAGCTCGGCCACCTCGTAGTGCCCATACGAACAAGCGTTGTGCAAAGGAACGAGACCCCTGAAGAAACAAGAGTCATTATGGATCATGAAGATTCTTTACAAAAGTGTTGAGAAGGCACAAGTTCGTACCCTTTATCTTTGGCATGAACGTCGGCCCCATGATGCAGCAGGTATTCCACTACGGCCACGCGGTTGTATCCCGCAGCAAAGTGCAGTGGGGTGGAGTGCCGGCCTTCAAGATCACGACAGTTTACGTTCTGAGGGGAGCACAGTTGCTACAGAAGACAATATGAACAACTTAAATATCCACATCACAAGTAAAATACACTGAGCACACTTTTCTGTATTCACCTTTACTGTGTCAAGGTCTCCGGCTTTAGCCGCCTCAAGAAATCGGTAATCCACATCGGAATTGCGAGGAGGAATGTTCTCTGGAGAAATACATACAACATATTTACTCAGGTTTTAAGAGCTGATAATTAATCTGTGAAAAGAAGCATAATACTACCATTGAGTATCTGTTGAACAGCTTCATTGCCCATCTGTGAGGCAGTGAAGCCTTGCAGCGAAATGATTGACGGGTCAGCCCCGTAACTCAGCAACAGTCGGCACGTCTGGATGTGACCGGCGAGGGCCGCCCGGTGCAGAGCAGTCTGTCCCAAAGTGTCAGCAGCATTCACCTGCACAAATACATAAGGTTAAAAAAACCGACAACAGAAGCCCTTACAAGTTTAAAACAAATTGACTTTAAAAGTGGGGTTTAAAGCTATTTCTAAGGGGGCGTGCACACCAAAGCTTTTACGCTTTCAATTGATTCCAATGGAAACTCGCAGTTTTTCAAAAAAGTCGTCCCTCTGTGGTTTTTCCACGCTCGGTGCTGAGCGTCAAGAGTTGAAAGAGATTCAATGCATTTTGGGTGAAAAGCTCAGCTCATCAATGGTAAAAGTATCACAACAACCAACTGGCTCACAGCTCAAGTATCACAGTTAAAAAACGCATTTAAAAGTTTTGGTGTGCACAACCCCTTAGAGTTTAGAAATTATTATTAGCCAAGAGTTGCTAAACATAAACAAAGTGCCAAAAAAGCTGTAGGAAAGTACAGTGGAAGTCCTTATACTGAAAGTAAATGGCTTCAGCTAGCATATTGCTCCCAATAAGTGTCAAAATAACGCTAGCTAGTATGCTAGCTGGAGCCATTTACTTCCAGTCTTTGTGCTAAGCTAGGCTAACGCTGGGTGTGTCAGACAGAATTACAGGACACACGTAGATAAAAAATATGGACTTAATGGATCTAACTCTGGGGGATACGATGAATAAGCTAAAGTTCCAAAAAAGTCGACGTGTTAATGCTGGATTTTGTTGCAATGGGGCGGTGTCTACCAGGTCATGAATCGCAGGCAGTAAGTAAAACTGCTTTAAATGTCTGTGTTTTGTTGGCAGTTGGTACACAAATGCATATAATGTAAACGAAACGAACATGTAGTGAATCATTAGTTATCCAGAGATAGTGCGTTGTTTTTGTTTGCACCTCTAGGAGCTTTGGATTATTCGGAAAGAATCTGTAAAGCTGATCTGTCTTTTATAAATCTGATGAAACTAAAGACTCTTTGGCGATATGAAGGATGCAATACTACTCTATAGTAGGGCTGCAATGATTAATCGCTTGTCCATTAAAAATGCCTCTGAAATTGATTCTGTGTTTCATGCACAGCTTGTGTGTGTACTACGGCATTTGGTCAGTAGGAAGTCCTTATCAATCTAAAATCATTAGGAGTCGGAGTCGTTTGTAACGTGCAACACTCATTAAAGAAAATCATGAAAATACCTAAAACAATTTGAAGAATAGCGATATAAATATTCCTATAGACATTTCCTGAAATAACATTTGTAATGCTGCTTCTTCTGTGGCACAAATGGAGTTTCTGCACAAGAGCGCCCCCTGGCTTTGGGATGTGCCGGGATTTCACCGTAATTCATTAAAATTCATTCATTGAGAAAATGCACATTTGAACGATTAATCGTTACAGCCCTACTCTATAGATGGTTTCAGCAGAAACTACATAAACAAGCGGCTGTCGTGGTCCGCACGTAACTTCTGGTAAACTCCGCTAAGAATAAATAACAACAAAGTTCTTTAAACGTAGTTTATTTATATAAAAAGCACAAAAAACACATAGATTACCTAGGAAACGAAAACATTTGTTTTTATCGACGAGGTATTTGTTCGAGAGATCAGTTTAGCAACTAGTCACACCATTAAAAAAACGAAACCGGAAGTCAAGTTCGGATCCAGACGTGTATCGCGTCAGCGCATATGCGTCCGATGAAACTGTCTATAGGTATGCAAGATTAACATGAGAGATAAGGAGAAACAACGTGTGTTATGTGAGCTTTAAGTGAAACACACAAGGTAGTTTGTGTGCTCTCATAATGTAGTAACGCTACTGCTGGTACCTTTGCTCCATGTTTCTGCAGGACTTCCAGCACGTCATTGTGACCCCGCTCGGCCGCTACGTGAAATGGAGTCATGAAGCTAAAAAAAAGGTAGAGGAAAGTGAGATGGATGAAACTTTAACTATTCTGTATGTACAGTCTTGATGAAACAAGCACTCACTCTTTGTTCTTCTCATGAATGTTGGCGCTTTTCCTCAGCAGCATCTCTGTAACCTGCTTGCGTTTGGGATGAGGGGAGGCCACCGCGCAGTGCTACCAAAACACAGACCATCATTAAGAGTTAATGCAATACCTTGCAATGTTTAAACACAACACATTTAGTCCTGCGCTCACCAGAGCAGAGTCATGCGAGTGAGGGTGTTTAAAACTGATGATCTCCTGCGTGGTCTTCTTCACCTTCGCCATGTCCGCTTCCCGGGCAGCTTGTAACAGCGTGTGACCTTTGAACTCATCTGGTTGATAGAAAAGCACGAAAGGTCAAACACGAAAATGCGAACCGACGTGTCGACAGATACGATCTGAGCGCTGTGTGTGGCACGTACAGGTGAGTCTCTCTTTGAGTTCAGGTGTGGGAGCCACGTCCACCGCACTTTTGCCGTGACAGTTAAGCAGTGTGGGATCTGCGCCGTGAGCCAGCAGGAGTGAACACACCTCCACTCGATTTTTACTGGCTGCCTCGTGGAGAGGGGTGAACTGCCATAGGTCCATAGCGTTAACACACGCCCCGTGCTGAGGGCAAATCATAGAGAAAATAATCAATAACAAAGAAAGAAAGACAAAATATATAAATTCCTAAACAAATCTTATTTAACATACATGGGCAAAATGATCACAATTTTATACCAAAAAGTACTAAGAAATATAATGGTGGTTAAAATAAATATCATGGTGTTCTTAAAAAGCAAAAGTTGTTCACCTTTAACAGGAGCTCTGTGACCTCATAGTGACCATAAGAGCAGGCGTTATGAAGAGGAACAAGACCCCTGACACAGAAAGAGAGAAAAAGATAATTGAAATGCGTGCAAAATAGTGTAGTGTTACAGTACGTACTGACTTGGACAAAGTACCTACTGCTTTATCATTAAAACAGTACTTTCTATATAATATGTTTGGGTACATTGGCGTTCGCCATGTTGATCCACAACAACCGCGACAACAATTTACTTATGCCTTGTTCACGTAAAGGTCCACTGTGTAGATTTTTAGCAACATCTAGCAGAGAGATTATGAATTGCAACCAACGGCTCAGTCCACAGCTAACCCCTTCTTTTCGAAACGCGTAGAGAAGCTACGCTAACCGGCGCAGAACAAACACGTTATTGCCTGAGATAATGTAGTGACATAACGCGCTCATATTAAAAGGAACACTCCACAGGGCTGGGTATCGATTCAGATGTTCCAGATCGATTCGATATCGATTCACAAGCTATCAAATCGATTCGATTCTCGGTTCAGCTTTCGCTTCCAGTTCTCTGGACGATTTTTATACTCGATTCTCGATTAAACTCAATGAATATAGATTTAATACAAATACTATATTAATAAAAAAGAACAGTGAACAGCAGTTTACAAATGGGTAATTAATAAAAAGAAATTAAAAGCCACTACACTATAGTCGTCGTCTTTCTTGCAAAATCTAAAATGCTTCCATACCTCTGACTTTTTTTGTGAAGGTTGCATCAAAGTCGATGAAGTACCTGAAACCGCCATTTTAAGCACTGAATGAATGAATGACAGGCTCGCCTCTCACTCCTTGGTAACATCGCGCAAGGCAAAAAAGAGTGAAGAAGACTAGTAATAAGATTAACGTCAATCTTACGTTCAATGTTTGCGGAAATAAATATGGGGGGAAAAAATCGTTTCTGCTGTTTGAGAATCGATTTTGAATCGACCACGTAAAAAAAAAAAGATTAATCGAAAAATCGCTTTTTTTGCCCAGCCCTACCATGTAGCATCGCGCAAAAATAACCAAAGTTTCAATATTTTTCCTATTTAAAACTTGACTCGTCGTCTGTATTTACATAGTGTACTAAGACCGATGGGAAATTAAAAGTTGTGATTTTTTTCCTATTTAAAACTTGACTATTCTGTAATTATATCGTGTACTGAGATCGACGGAAAAATAAAAGTTGTGATTTTATGCAGATATGACTAGGACTATACTCTCATTCTGGCGTTATAATTAAGGACTTTGCTGCCGTAACATGGCTGCAGGAGGCGCAATGATATTACGCAGTGCCCGAAAATAGTCCTTTGCTATTGAAAGTTACCAAGGCACTGTGTAAAATCATTGCGCCTCCTGCAGCCATGTTACAGCAGCAAAGTCCTTGATTATAACGCCAGAATGAGAGTATAGTTCCTAGCCATATCGGCTAGAAAATTGCAACTTTTATTTTTCTTTCGGTCTTAGTACACAATATAACTTAAGAAAATTCAAGTTTTAAATAGGAAAAATATCAAAACACTTTGGTTATTTTTTAGCGTGATGCTAATTGTCTAATCAGATTCAATGGATTGTGCTAAGCTATGCTAAAAGTGCTAGTGCCAGACCCGGAGATTGGCTGAATGGATTCCAAAACGGTAAGAGTCAAATGTTTAACACTAGGGGAGCTGGAAAATGAGCATATTTTCAAAATAAAGTGGAATGTCCCTTTAACGTAAAATTACGCATTCTGCGCACCTAAGCGGGAACAGTTTGAGTCAGAAACAGAGATAGCAGGCCAAAGCTTGACATTTTTGCGATCATAAAAAACACCTGCAAGGCCTGAAAGAGTTCAAGCCTCGCAAAAAGTAAACGCAAAATTAACTTAAAATAAAAAAGTAACTAAGTAACATAGTTACTTTTTTGGGGAGTAACTTAATATTGTAATGCATTACTTTTAAAAGTAACTTTCCCCAACATTGCAGCTAGCTGATTTACAAACAGTAAATTTACAGTAAGTCGTCGTATGTGTTGCTCACCCTTTGTCTTTTGCATGTACATCAGCTCCGTACTGCAGCAGTAACTGCACTATACGAACACGATTATAGCCAGCAGCTAGATGAAGAGGAGTCGACTGCAAAAAAAGACAAGAAAAACATTAATGACACATTAATTTAAGAATTTAACCAAATTTAAGATCAAAATATAAATAAAAGGCACCCATTTTAAACCCATCTGATCACTACATGTGTTAACAGCGGCAAAGAGTATCTTTATTTTGAAACTAGATTCTGTCTCTCTGAGTAATGCCACTATAGTTGCAGTACAGAGGTCCCCAGTAAAGTTCCATTTTTGGGCATACTTGAGGGTCCGCATACAGATGCAAATTTCAAAACAATCAAATCAAAACAATACAAGCACACTGTATGCGCACCACTGGATTTTTGTAACCATGCGTACTTTGCACATACAGGAAAATGTAGTATGTAGCCAATGTGCATGCGTCGGACATCTATGTACACGTACAACGTAAAAGTCAAACTACTTTTGCAAGGCTGTGCATTCGACCGTGTGAGCACGTTCACCTACACGTAAAAACAAACTATACTCTAGGCTTTAGCAGGCAGCGGTCCGACACCAGCACAAATGCGCATTTAGGGGACCCTAATTTGTTTTCCTGTCTTTGACGATCTTGTGCTCTTCTCAAAATGCCGGATAATTAAAACTGAAAAAAAAAACTGTCTATTCACACCAAGATTACATCAAATTATTAATATAAATTGCAGACAAAATGTCTATTCACATAACATACTCTGATCGACAACGAAAACACTCGAGTTTGAAAGACAAGTTTCACCACCGGCCTGAAAACTTGGTCATACCGTGGATTTGAATGTTTCTGATGCGACTAGACCTGCCTAACTATGTCCTTAAACAACGGATGAAACCATCACGAAAAGATGTTAAATTAATAAGAAAGGGTGACTTTTAAACTAATAACTTACAGGAATCTAAGCACAAAAGCTAGAAATCTGTTTCCAGTTCATGCAGTGAGACATAAAGTGACATGCTCTTAACAGCAAACCCACAGCAAAACAATCTGCATAACCAATCTTAACGTAACGCTTTAGTGATGTAAATCTTATACTAGCCCACAGTATGACGCATTTTACATAGAATGATAATATTTAATGCAACATGGAAAGATAACATTCGTGTTTATATAAATTAAGGGGTCGTTTACACGACAACGTTTTTAACCGAAACCAGGAACATTTTGGATGTTCGTTTACACAACAAATGCCGTTTTGGGGTCCTGTAAATGCTAACTTTTGACGACAAGTTTCAAGGTGCAATATTTTTCTCTGTATAAACTACGAAAAGACGTCATGCAAATGTTTAATTTCAGTGTATATGCATTCGCAAGTATAACCAAAACATCAATGGCAGAAACTGGGTTTATTAACACTACTCCAACGAAGTTTACAAAATTTGGTCGTTTATAGTCCAAATATCAGGGTCACTTGTAGTAAAAAACCAACCTCACCGTCCGTCTAAACTAAACTGCTTAATGCTTTTGCCATCGTGATTGTTTGGATTTATCGCTCTATAGAAAAACGTGTATGTGCACAGACGTGTAGTGTTTCTTTACAAAGTAACATCGCCATCTACTGGCTTGCCATGCATAGCCAGTAGATTTTGCGGATCCGTCTAAACGCACATAGATCTTTTTTACACAGCGCTGTGACATGCATGTGAAATTTTTTAAAAACCCAAATATAAACTTTACTACAGTTTTTTACTACATCGTTATCGTGTAAACGTAGCTTAAGACGAGCATAGCACAAGCAATGGACAAAGTGTGACCTATACAGAATGGATCTGAAAAATCAGAAAAAAATCAGGAGTTAAATGTGGCATTCCAGCATCTCGGATAGCATGCGTGCTGATCACAACAAATCAAACAAACAAAATCAAAAGAGTAAGAGATGATATGTGGATGTGTGGTTTAGAGGTGGAGACATGGTGCAGATCTAGCAAAGGCAGATGATTTAGAGAAATACTGTAAAAGTGTACAAGTTACAAAAAAATAATTCAAGGCCTTGGTTTTCAGAACCTGCAGAAGTCAACCAAATGTTAGCGGCACTATTGGTTGATTGATGGATTGTGACCAGCAGACGGTAAGGCAGGTTTCTGTGCGCTTTAAGTGTGAACCAGCATATATGGATGGATTTTTAGGGACAAATAAACAAACATAAAAATATATATATATATTCATAAATGGAAAGAAAATTAAGTCACAGAAAGACCAATTAAAACTATTTTCTGTTTCACAAAATAAACTTACCAGCATTTTTTGTGATGTTGACTGAATGTCGCCAGAACAAAAAAACAAACAAAACAAAACAAAAAATTAGCTGTAAACTAACATTTTATCCATCTGAGCCGACTCTGGCGTCTGCAGTCTACCTAAATCAACATCAACAACATTCTGTACCATTTACTTTTAAACTAAAACTAGCTACTTCATATCAATGGACGATCTTAAAAAAATTATTATACAATGAAAAGTCACAGTAAAATGGATTTAAACATCTATATGCAATAAATGACAGAGGATAACACATACACATGTTGAAATCAAATAAACTGATTTCTCACTACAAAACATTTTCTGTGCTCATAAACTTATACCAATGCTAAAATACCAAAAACTATACTATGCAGCACACATACAATGTTCATTGCATAAATGCTTCCAAGCAAAAACTTTTTTTTTTACAAAAACACTTTTGTTGTAGCCAATTAATTGACCCGGTCGATATATAGGAATATCACTATATTACGGCATAGGTTACAGTACATCATTTGTTGGTAATCATTCGACATTTACTAAACTACACTCAAAGAAGAAAACAAAAACTACCATTTACACTGGGGCTAAAGTACAAAAATTCCTACTAGAGAGTTGCAGGGATGGCATTTCCAGTTCTCTTGTTCCAAAGTCAATGTTTTTTTTTTACGGGTTATTGGTTCGTCCGTGATAATTAATGCAAAATTGCCCCAATTGTCAGTGAACTAAGGCTCTGTGTAGTAAATGCCTGACGAGATGCGCGTGACAATCAAATGCGATTTATCGTGCAGCCCTAGTTTGAATGCACGCACAATGAACCAAAATTAAACGATCCACGGATAAATCCCAGACGAATTGTCCATGTATAATTTGTTCGCAAAAAGGGCTGTTGTCAGAACATTAAATGTCACCACGCATTAAAATCTCAAAAACAATGCAACACAGGAACAATTACCAAAAAGATACATCCACAGTACTTCCTTAATTTTTTTAATGTTTCAACAGTTAAAAAAAAAAATTCGGAAACTTGGTGGCGATGACGTTGGAGTGCTATAGTTAGTTTGTAGCGCACCTGACGAGAAGCGCCGCCTCGGAGGTATCATACACCGGAAGTGCACATTAAATAGCGCAAGCTTAGTCAGATAGCGTCTTCAAAATGCCAAATATATGTTAGCAGCCAATTGTAATCGCTAATAATTAGGGACAAATATGATGTACAAACAGCCAATCACAGTGGCCGCGACACATGCTCCGATCTTCCATAAACGTAATTGGCTGGCTCTGCCTAGGTTATTTGCATAAGGCGATCTGATTGGCTTACGCACGCATTGCCGCTTAAAAAGTTGAGAAATGTTCAACTTCTGCCACGAGCAACGGCACTAACGTGCCGATGACGGATCCCCAATTCAGTTCGGCAACGCATGACATCACACATTAAAAGTGAATGGGAAGCGTTAACGCTTACGTCCCGTGTGAATGTACCGTTAAGGTTCGCTTTTTATTTCTAGTAAATGCATTTATACTTGAAAATATATTTATTTATAGTTGAAATGTATATGTATATATATATATATAACATTGTGTTAATTTTTAAAGATCATCTTGATGGTGCAAGTATAATAACTTTGTGTTGATCACAGAGCTTATTTTTCCTATTGACTTTTTGCCCAACCCATGTGAAGCTAACTTTCGGGTTGGCCATCAAAAAAATATCATCCTTGCAGCTCTCTATAAACCCTTTACTATAGAGATACAGGAACCTGGACGGTCTGATGTATGAGGTGACCTTACAGAGGATTGAAATGATAAAGGATGATCTGAGGGGGAAAATCTATATCAATCTTGTGATTATAATCTACAAAAGAAATGAATCACAAAAGCTCTGGCCAATGACTTCATGAAGATCAGGGGTCAAAGTTCAAGTAATGTCTATGTAAAAATTAAGGCTGTCCAAAATCAGTCAAGCGAGCGGGAAATTCTTAAAACCTAGATGTTAAAATAAAAACCATATGTCCAGACATAACCTTATTATGGATTAAACTAGGTCATTGCTGCTGACTGAAAAACAAAACTTGGTTTCAAACAAAATTGAACAAGGGGATTTAGGATTGACTTGACCTAGATCTAAATCATTTACACAACTACTGGAATAAACTAATAATACATCCTTTATTTGGGATCAAACTGAGCTCTCTACTACTCTTACTAGGCATTGAACATCTGCATTTTGCCAGATATGTCAAATATTACATTAAAGACAACTTCCTGGTTTGTTAAAAAACACTATGCAGATAAAAAAAGCAAATAATCTGATCTGTGTCACCTTGCGTCCATCGCTGGCATGACAGTTGACGTTTAGCGGAGTCAAAAGAGCCATCAGCTTTTCCTCATTTCCGCTCCTAAGAAAGATGGTTTTCCAAAAACACTGTTAGGAATATCAGCACACAGCTTCATTCGTAATAAGCAAAGGTGACAGCCAGAGAGGTTTCCGATATATTTAAAAGGATCAGATCATGGCAATCCCAATTTTCCTTGATTATTTTTTAAGAAAAGAATATGCTCACCTCGCTGCCTCCAACAGTTCATCCTTCTTATATTCACCTGAAGGTTATAGACAGACAGAGCTTGTCAAAATGTCTGATAATATGTCATTTAAATGTGTGTATGTAGGTTTAAGGCATCTGTATGACTTTAAGAAATGTAATGCAAACAGAAAATATGCATTCGGGGTTCAGAAAACATAATACACGTTGCAAAAATAGTATGACTAATAACCTGCTCCAATTTGCTTTAATATAAATAAATATCAGACTGTGTGTATGACTAAGATGTGTATTTGTAGGGTGGTGAGGATGTTTGTTTAATGACTGTTTGTGTCTAGCTCACCGGTGAGAACAGTCTTTGCAGACGGGTCTGCCAGATCCAGAGCCGATTTCCCATCAGTGTTTCTGATATTTGGATCAGCACCATGCTGGAGCAACACTGTTAAAAATATAGTTAAAAGAGATGCATGGTTATTTATTTATGATAAAAAAATTATTGTATTTATTTTTGATAAAAAAAGTAAATGCAAAGTAAGAGTTTTAAAATAAGAAGCATACAGTTACAAACATCTCTTCATGTACTATTTTGCACATGATTTCAAATCACATCATACAAACCAATTTTGTTGTTTTTTCCACATTTAAGGGGGAAATTTTCCATGCTTTGGGTTCTTTGACATGGAAAATTTATAATAAAAAAAATCTAAAAAATATAAAGCTTCAGTGTATGTTATACTATAAACATTTACAGTAAAGAAACATGTGGTATTTGGTGATCACTGGTAAATGTAGAGACAATAATAAGGAATATAAATGTGTCCAAGACCAATTTTCTCATCCTCCGCAACAATTTTCAATCATTGTTTAAAAAATAATTGACTGCGACACACAAGATGGCTACCAGGTAAGCAGTTCTTATTTTTTTATCTTCAGATTAAAGTAATAAAATGAAATTTAGTTTGTCATAGTACCTAGACAACTTTTTAGTTCTCATTACTGAAACATGAGTTTGTAAATGCATATTTAATGTAATATCATGTTGCGGTAATGATATTTTTTTATAATGATAAACTAAAAAATGTAAATAATTTTATAGGAAATATGTTTTAAATCCTCCAAAAAATAATGGTTATGTAAGTTCAGACCTTAACTCATGCAACTTCTGGGTTGCATGAGTTGCAGAGGATAATATCCCGGTGGATAATAGGGGTATTGCAGAAAGCCGGAAATACTTGTCATTGTCAGGGAATCGTTTTCTCATAATTGACGTTAATTAACGAGTTATGTGCAAAAAAAAAAATGGCTTCCAGTTTTTTTTTATTCTGATGCTGGACACGGATTTCGTGAAAATGAACACTGGATTTCGTGAGAATCACCCATATTGCAATTTTTTTTATTTTTGGCCCAAAAAAAAAAAAAAAAAATATATATATATATATATATATATATATGTATGTATATATATATATATATATATATATATATATATATATATATATATATATGCTAAATACATTTTGTAGAAAGTAAAGCTTAATTAAATATATTTTGGAATTTTAAAATATATTTAGTTTTAACCCTCATATATTAATATATTTTTTAAAATGTATTTCAGGGGCAACAAATACATTTTTTATTTTACAACACATATGGCAAAAACATGCTGTTGAAACTGCAATTTTAACTCTTTTGCTGCCAGCATTTAAAAAAAAAAGTTGCCAGCCAGTGCTAGCATTTTTCATGATTTTAATGCCTTCAAGAAAATGTTCTTCTTTAAATATATAAACATACAAAATATCAAATGAAAGAACAGACCCTCTGCTTTAAATTTTTTTTTTCATCATACCTTCATTAGTTCTCTTGTAATCACCTCTCAAATATGGGTAGGTTTCTTCAAAAACACCAAATTTTGAGCAAGAAGCTGACATAATTGCATTTTTGTGAAGGACTATTGATAGAGATCAGATTCAGCGCGATCCTCAAAACATACATGAAGTTCTTACTCTTACACGTGAGGCGTTACTTCTGGGTTGCATATATTGTTGAGGATAATATCCCGGTGGATAATAGCGGTATTGCAGAAAGCCGGAAATACTTGTCATTGTCAGGGAAGCATTTTCTCATAATTGACGAGTTAGCTTGTCAATGGCGGTGAAAGAGTTCAAATGCATTGAAATTGTGAACTGTTGAGGTCCAGATAAATTAAGAAAAATCCTGAAATGTTTTTCTCAAAAAACTTAATTTCTTCTCGATGAACAAAGAAAAACATAAACATCTTTTCTGACATTGAAGGTGTCTATCGTTATATCGAGGAATAGTTTCTACCAAAATGTCATACAACAAATATCTGCTATCAGGCCATCTGGGAGAAAAAAAACACCAACATAATGTTGTCGGATGACGATGCTGATTTTTCAGATATCATGCTTCTCTAAAGATCGCAGTGTAGACTTCAAATAATATGCAAAAACTAACACTGAAAACTATTCATTTTGCAACTAACTTAACTCTTTCACCGCCAGCGTTTTAAAAAAAAGTTGCCAGCCAGCGCCAGCGTTTTTCATGATTTTCACCAAAGTTTAATGCCTTCCAGAAAATGTTCTTCTTTAAATAAATAAACATACAATATACCAAATGAAAGAACAGACCCTCTGCTTTCAAACAAAAAAAACGTTTCATCCTACCTTCAGTGGTTCTTTTGTAATCAGCTTTTGAATATGGGTAGGTTTTTGCAAAAACACCATATTTTTGCAAAAAGCAAAAATAATTCAATTTTTGTGACTGACTTTTCATAGAGATCCCTTTCAGAGCGATCTTTAAAACAGACAGGGACATGCAGCAGCTTGCCATAGGGCAATACTTCCGGTTTTAAAAAGTTGTGGAAGGGCGCCACCTGGTGGATAATAGCGGTATTGCGGAAAGACGGAAAATCTCGTCATTGGCGGGGAAGCGTTTTCTCTTAATTGACGAGATATCTCGTCAATGGCAGGGAAAGAGTTAAACCTTTCAGAGATGTCAGTTTTTCCTCTCTTATGCAGCCACACACACACAGATTGCTTATTCAGCAGAACTACATGACATCAGGGGGCAGAAGAGAAAATACTGCAGAAGAAGAAACAATCACAACCCACAAATACTGCAGACGAAGACAGACACACAACACGAGCTGTCAAACACACACAGTCATATTATGATTCATTATACAAACTCCCTTTGGCATTTAGAAAATATTGTGAACATGGCAGTAGTGTGTCATAACTAAAACTTTCTTATTAGGCTATTGTTACATGAATATTTTGCGCTTCCTAATCTATATAATCCCTATTGATCCGTTTTGTTTGAGATTTACAAGCTCACATTGCATTAGGAGTTTTAGCATCCATTTGACTACAGAAAAGTCCTGACAGAAGCATTTCATACCAATGCAGACGTCTATCTTGCCCTTGATGGCGGCCTCATGCAGGGGTGTGTAGTTCCAGTTGTCTCGTGCGTTGGGGTCGGCACCGCTACACAGCAGAAGGCTCACGACCTCGGCGTGTCCGAATGAGCAGGCGTTGTGGAGCGGGATGAGACCGCCGTCATCACGTGCGTGAACGTTTGCTCCGGTCTGCAGGAGATGTTCCACTACGTCCTTCCTTCCAAATCCTGAAAAACATAATGAGACAGTGTGATGAGAGTTAAAATTCAATAGATCAAATGAAATGAAAAATGTACATCTATTTATTATTTACAAATTGCACAATCACTTCAATATCATAATGACTGTTATATTTTAAACATTATTAACAACGGATGTTTTGTACCATAGATTAGCCAATATTTTTCTCTCACCCTCAAGCCATCCTAGATGTATATGACTTTCTTCTTTCAGCCGAACCCAGTTTGAGTTATATTAAATAATATCCTGGCTTTTTTCAGCTTTATAATGAATAGTGCCCCATTTTTAGCTCTAAAAGCTTATCCATCCATCCAAAACCGTATTGATACAATTATTAAATGTCTTCTCAAGTAAGGCGATGAGTTTTTGTAATCTCAACTCTCTCATGAACACGCACATGCATAGTTTGCAAAGCTTAAATTTACAAAAACCTATCGCAATGTTAGCAAGCCTAGTCCTGACTTTAACTAAGCCTTGTCTATGAAACCAGACTATAATTATGAATCTCGTTGAGTCTTGAGTTGAACTGTATAAGTTTAAAATCAATGTTGTAGTCATGTCCAACTCAATCTCTGGTGTTTGTTTTGACTTGGACTCAAGTTGGACTTAAATGGGTTCAAGTTTACTATTGTACCTAAATAAATTTGTTAAAGTAGGGCTGCACGATAAATCGCATGTAATTGTCACACGCATCTCGTCAGTAATCCTGGTTCCTTGATTAGTATTAAATGGCCATCAGCTGCTTTCAGATGGAGCGGCATTTACTACACAGAGCCGTAGTTCACTGACAAGCTCGGCCATATCGCATACGCCTGCGATAATTCATGCGAAATTGCCCCGATTGTCAGTGAACTACGGCTCTGTGCAGTTAATGCTGCTCCATCTGAAAGCAGCAGATGGCCATTTAATACTAAGGATCAAGGAACCGGCATTACAGACGAGATGCGTGTGATATCGAATGCGATTTATCGTGCAGCCCTATTTTAAATAAATTTTTAGCACATTTTAGTTCATATTTATTGTGTCTCAAAATAGCACAGTGAAGTACACCTAGATGATCTTAAGAACATCTTAAGAAGTACTAAAGATGAATTTTTTGTATATTAAGTACAAAATAAGTGTGCGAAAATAAAGCACTTTAAGTACACTATGGAAGTGTAATACTTTTTCACCTGGGACACTGTTTAAAAGTATACACACAACACATCAATTAAAGAGATAGTTCACCCAATAATGAAAAACAAATTCTGTCATTTTCTCACTCTCATGTTGTTACAAACCCAAATACATGTCTATGTTCTGATGAACACGAAGGAAAAATTTTGAGGAATGTTTGTTACCAAACCGATCACGAGCCCCATTCACTTCAATAGTAGGAAAAAAGAATACTATCAGAACAAAGACATTTCTACTAAACTATCACTTTAACTCTTTCACCGCCATTGACGAGATATCTCGTCAATTAAGAGAAAACGCTTCCCCGCCAATGACGAGATTTTTTTTCGTCTTTTCGCAATACCGCTATTATCCACCAGGTGTCGCCCTTCCGCAACATTTTAAACCCGGAAGTATTGCCCTATGGCAAGGGGCTGCATGTCCGTGTCTGTTTTAAAGATCGCTCTGAATGGGATCTCTATGAAAAGTCCGTCACAAAAATTGAATTATCTCTGCTTTTTGCTCAAAATGTGGTGTTTTTGCAGAAACCTACCCATATTCAAAAGCTGATTACAAAAGAACCACTGAAGGTAGGATGAAATGTTTTGTTTTGTTTGAAAGCAGAGGGTCTGTTCTTTCATTTGGTATATTGTATGTTTATATATTCAAAGAAGAACATTTTCTGGAAGGCATTAAACTTTGGTGAAAATCATGAAAAATGCTGGCGCTGGCTGGCAACTTTTTTTTTTAAACGCTGGCAGTGAAAGAGTTAAGTAAGCTTACATTATTGTTTTCTTTCACAAATCAATTATTTCACTTCAGAAGACATTAACCCACTAGAGTCATTTAGATGGACCTTTAATGTTCTTTAATGATGGATGGATGTGCTTTTTGGACCCTTAACACACTACCATTCAATGGCATTACAAAGCAAGGACGAGCTAAGATATTATTTAAAATAACTCTGATTGTAGTCAGGTAAAGAACAAGGTCTTATACATCTGGGATGGCAGATCAGTGATAGAACATTGCGTTAGCAGCGCTAAAGGTCACAGATTTCAAACCAGGGAACACACGTTGATAAAATGTATACCTTGTAATGCACTGTAAGTCCCTTTGGATAAAAGCATCTGCCAAATGCATACATGTAAACGTACTTTAATTAACTGGCGACTAGTCATCGTCACTAGTCACGTGGTACAGCACATATATTTAAAAAAAAAACAATGTATTTAGTTAGATAATTAATTAATAAAAGATCATGCTTAAAGGAATATTCCATTTTCTTAAAAGAAAAATCCAGATAATTTACTCACCACCATGTCATCCAAAATGTTGATGTCTTTCTTTGTTCAGTCGAGAAGAAATTATGTGTTTTGAGGAAAACATTGCAGGATTTTTCTCATTTTAATGGACTTTTATAGAGCCCAACATTTAATACTTAACTCAACACTTAGCAGTTTTTTCAACGGAGTTTCAACGGACTATAAACGATCCCAAACGAGGCATAAGGGTCTTATCTAGCGAAACGATTGTCATTTTTGACAAGAAAAATAAAAAATATGCTCTTTTAAACCACAACTTTTCGTCTAGATCCGGTCGTGATACGTCAGCGTGACCCCATGCAATACGTCATGACGTCAAGAGGTCACAGAGAACGAAAGCGAAACTCCGCCCCAGTGTTTACAAGTGTGTTGAAAGAGGACCGTTCCCACGTTGTTGTATGTCAACTGATACTAATTAATGTCTTTGTGTCAGTTTATTGTTTACAATGGTCCGCAAATGTGCGTTTTATATATGTAACACGTGACCTCCCTACGTCACTACGCATTTACGTTAGGTCGCGCTGGATCAGACCTAGACGAAAAGTTGTGGTTTAAAAGAGCATATTTTTTATTTTTCTTGTCAAAAATGATAATCATTTCGCTAGATAAGACCCTTATGCCTCGTTTGGGATCGTTTATAGTCCTTTGAAACTCCGTTGAAAAAAACTGTTAAGTGTTGAGTTAAGTATTAAATGTTGGGCTCTATTGAAGTCCATTAAAATGAGAAAAATTTCCTCAAAAAACATAATTTCTTCTCGACTGAGAAAGACATCAACATTTTTGATGACATAGTGGTGAGTAAATTATCAGGATTTTTCTTTCAAGAAAATTGAATATTCCTTTAATTTGTTTACTAATGCCGAAAAATCATTTGTGGAGTTAAATAACATTTTTTAAGTATTTCTATGCAAATTGCATATTTTTATGGTCCGTACAATTCATATTTAAAACAGTCTCACCACAGGAAATTTAAACTGGATATTAGTTCTGCACAATATATTGTTTTAGCATCAACTTCTGCAAGTCACATCACAGAAGATTTTTCATAAAAAAGGGAAACTATTTCAGATTCCTTTGCCATTGTTACCGGACACCAGGGAATGGTTTCAAATGACAGAGAAAATCTGTAAGCTATACAAGAAATGCCATCCTCTCAAACAGAGCGTTTCAAGTCATCTGGTGAAGCCATCAAGTATATTGTGCATAGTACCGCAATATACATCGCAATACCTCGATGCCCCATCAACATCATGCAGACCTACTTGATATTACAGATATAAATGCAAAATAAAATAGACTTTGATGTTTATAGACATAATCCAGCTAATAGTTAGTTTAAAAAAAAATTACTGCTTTTTTGAGATCATTCATTTTACATGATAATTGTGTGTCAACATTTTAATATAAACAATCTATTCCTCATGGGTTTCTTAACAAATATCCTCTTTATTTTACAGTATCTGACAGATTACATAACACAATCTATTAATTCATTAATTTATTTCAATATTTTTATACCATACACATTTTCTGTAATTAATTTTTATAACGAAAAACAACGTATTTGATATACTGCCATTGCATACTTTCACGCACATATAATACACTTTATTATATTATTATTTATGTATCAATAAATCATAGTATAATGGAACCAAATATTTGCGGTGAAATAAAATTATATACGTATTTTCGTCTCATTTGGTCAGCCTAACCGAGCTTAATCTAGCAAAATATATCAAAAATACAAAACCACAGACCTGCTGCGAAATGGAGCGGCGTTGATTTTCGTCCGGCCATGTCTTTAGCGTTCACATTCACCGAGTCCACCAGTCGTTTCACCCGCGACACGTCTCCGTTCCGACAGGCCTCGAAGAGCTCTCTGAACGCCCCACCGGCCCCGCACACTCCCTCCCCTGGACTGGTCGTACCCGAACCAGGGCTCTGGCTGCCCGCGGTCGCGCTAGAGCTAATGCTGCTGCAGCTGGAGCTGCCGAGTGCTGACGCCGCTGCTGCAGTCATTGGGCCGGGCCTGTCCGGGGAAGATGCGGAGGCCGCTGCGGTCTCTGTCGTCGCTCCGTCGCATTCCGCTGCGCCGGTCCCCGATGGGCTCAGTAGACTCGCTGAATCTGGAATAATCGCTGAGGGCGATTCGGGAGGCGGAGAGGCGATCGCGACGTTCCGCGGAGACGGTTGCAGGGTGCTTTGTTGATGCTGAGAGGATCGACGGGACACCGCCATTTTCCCCCCGAAGATCCGTCTGTCAACAATAACAGCTGGAACTGCTGCACTTCCGCCTATGGGGAGAAGACTTCCGGTTAGTATCTGAATCGCTCCCTCCCTACATCACTACAGTGCACTTGAAGGAGTGATAACTAGTGAGTGAAAAGTGAGTCGAGAAAGGATGTGAGCGCATCTGGTTATACACTCCCATGATAAAATGCTGGTGTTCTATTTTATAGGCCTACTATTGCAAACTAGTAAACTTTAGTATATTAAAATTTTAAAAGCACGTGTATCTTGCAATTTTACTAAAGGCTGCAATAGTAAATAGGCTACTATAGTATATACTATGCTATAATGCATTATATTATGTGTTTTTGACTTCATGCATCGCCGCAAGAACCGACAGGCGGATGACGTCAAAGTACCGCGAAAGCAATTCGAGAAATCTAGGCAGTAGTCTAATTTCGACTCGCTCTCGCGGGACTTTGACGTCTTGCGCTTGTCAGTTCTTGCGGCGCCTTATATCGTACACACTGCTGTATTTTGTCTTGTAGACATTGCTCCGGTGCATCAAGGGATTAAATGAGTGCACTTGACCATTTTCACTATGGTTTAGGACACTACTACATACGGCCATTTCACGAAATATTGCACTGAGAGAATGAGGGCAGCAAATTCGAACAGCTTGTGATTCACATCTTCAAAATATATAAGAATACTTTTTAATCTGTATTGCAAGTCTAACTAATTTTAAGAGAGATTAATACAGTAAATGCTGTAAAATATATTGTTAGCTAATGCATTAACTAATGTTAGTAAGTTTAACCCTATTTCACAGTGTTACCTTGTGTTTGTTTATTTATTTATTTTAGTATAAAAGGTTCATGTTATAGCAGAAAGCAAACAGTGAGTTAAGTATGCCTGTAATAAATTAATAGTTCATACATTTAGATTCAATGTGTTTCATCTTTTATAAAATGCTCCATTTTACTTATTTATGTATTTTTATATTTTAATGGTATCAATATATTTTACTCATTGTAAACATCATTATTTTAGTATCTTGACAACACTAGTACAGAGTTAAAATATTTATTTGTCTAATTTTGCAACAAATGTAAATAGGCTACTCAAGAAGACAGTAGCCTACGAATGTGTATAGGCTACAGAAACGATAAGTGTACTTCATCACTTTACACCACTGGAACTTATAAGGGCCCTGTTGCCATGGAGACAACAACAAAAATTCTCGGTTGCTCCGCAGGACCGGCTGCTGTTTGGGTGGAGTGAAATGAGATCTTAAAACATTTAACAATACATATTGGTCAATGTTCAGCTTACTTCGTATTAGGTTAGTTAGTAAAGTTATCTAATGCGCTTTAGTGAACTGTATTTTTAACATGTAGCTGGAGAGATGCCTATATCCTCTGGTGCTAAAGTGAAGCATGGGAGCGAAGATTCCTATCTGAAGAGGTGAGTTTAACTTAAACTGTTTTCATATATTATCAAGAGGAAGTTCTCCATTGTAATTACATTTGTCGTATGAGTTTGTCTCTTTGTAATAGCCTATACTTAACTAAGAAGATAAAATACATATAAAGTTACAGCAAATCACTGCACGAGACCATGACGCACTTACAATGTTGAATAATTTAATATTAATTAAAGTGATAGGTCATCCAAAAATCTAAATTGTAGGCTACATTTTCATATCATTTTGAACACAAAATATATATTTTTTTATAAATGAGGTTAAGCACACAGTTGATGGTTATTGACTTTCATAGTAGGAAAAACGAATACTCTGTATAAAGTGTAACCCTTTTGCATCAGGTATCATGTTAACTGCTATGTTTATAAAAACTGCTTTATGTATAAAGTTACAAAGATTTTTTTATATATAATAATCTTATATATTACTGGCTTACAGGTATTTCAGAACTCTTCCTGAGGAAAAAAGAAATATGATTGAAACATCTTTGATGGTACGCACCATAGCAAACAAAATAATTTACCCAAAAATGTAAAAACATTTATTCACCCTCATGTTGTTTTTGCTATGAAAAAAATTTATTCTGCTCTTTTTCATACACTTTTATACAACTCCAAAAATTACAACAATTTGTGTGGTACTTAGGACTGAGCTTGACATCACTTTTATTGTTTAGACAAAAGTCCTGGGACATTCTGCTTAAAATCTTATTTGTGCTCCACAGAAGTCAAATACGTTTACAACAAACAACATGATCAGGGTCAATAAATGATAACTATTCTTATTTTTCATAATGTAATGCAATACATAAACAGTCAAAAGTATTACGATCACAATTCTTACGATTTAATTCAGAATACAAAAAATGACCAAGCAAGCATATGTGATCCAGAAGAGGGTGGTGTGGATGTTCCTGCACAAGGTAAGACCTCAAAAACATGATTGGATTATTCAAATAAATAAATAAAAACCTAATATGATCATAATGTGCATTCATGTTTGTGTTTGCATAGTTCCTGAACCAGAAAAAGGAAATATTCAAGACATGAATAGGATTGATGGTGTAGATCCTGAAGGCAGAGGACCTATAGAGCCTTCTTCCAAAAAATCCTCCACATGCATTATGTTATAACAATGTGTATCATGAACAAGCATGCCATAATGATTTCTGTCTGTCTTGGATTTTTTTATTTTGTATTCAGCAGTATTATTTTTATTTATTATTTTTTTAGCAGTATCCTCATCTCAATATTTGCTTAATGGATGAAGGCACCATGTATTGTTTTTGTGATTATAAAATGGAAATTTCTTTTGTATAAAGCAACATTGCTCAAATTTTGTCCTTTAAATAAACTTAATAAATGTATAATTTTAATAAACTAATATTAAAGGAATTTAAAGTAATAACTTTACAATATTTATGGAAATATTCCACCAAAAATGAGCATGAAATAAACTTGAAACTTGCAAATTCTCAGACAGTGATGTTTCTTGTAAAATGAACAAATTGTCTTACACACAAAAGCTTAATGCATTGGATAATGTACACAAAGTAGATATAGTGCACAGTCTGAATGTGTTATAAACTTTTAAACAGTTTATAAAGCTTTTAAACAGACACATAATAATTAAACTTTTTAATTTCTGACATAGCGTTTGTCTTCTCTAACCTGCACAACTGAGATTAAATTGTTCAAACAAAAAGACGACGAAAAACATATCATATCATATCATGGACATGTTAGGCAAAAAAGTTTAGCTGATGAGAAATAAATGAGCATATAGAGTATTAACCTCAATCGCACACACTTATACCCTATAAAATTCAAAATTGAGCTCATAAAAAAATAGGATCTATAAAACCAAAAGATTTTTGGTGTATTTACCCAACACATTCCGACTCTTAAATCAAAAGCTGAGCAAACCTGAGCTGAGACTTTTTTTCATTCAACCATTTTTACCCAGTTAGCATATCATATCTAACGCGTATCAACTGTTAGACTGAGCTAACGTTACTGTAAAATTAAAGTATACAATGATAGCTAAAGTTCCTTGAACTCTTGCCTGGCTGTCAAACATTTCTGCAGTTGTGATCCACGCTCATCGTCTTCCCTCGTCTTAAACCAAAACATTTTATTTTCGACAAGGTATTTGTTTCAGAGATTAGTTTATCCACTAGCCAGACCGATAAATAAATACAGACCGGAAATTCACTTCGGTATAGGCGTGTAACTGCGACAACATGTGTGCGTCCGATGGAACCGTCATTAAACAGTTCTTAATGTTACATTAAACAGTTGTTACATTATATTGTATGTGGGTTCTTCACATCAGCGCTTTGGTTTCTGGGTTCTTGTGCAAGTACATAGATGATCTTCTCAAGAACTAAAGGAGGAAAAGTTTACTGTGGAACATAAAAAAATCTATTTTTTGATTTTATCGAGTAACCATTTTTAGTACTGTATTTGTGAGCAGTTTGAAATTTGTAGGCATTATTTATATTTTCCAATAATAAAACTATTCAAACAAAACTATGTTTGATATTTGGATTTCCGACCCTTTGATTGGCAGATGAAAATATCAATTTCATGTTTCAGTCTTTTGTTTCTGATGAGAGGAACTTTTTTGATGGGGTTTTGTCTTAGTCACTACTGTCATCTCCCACCACCATGTGACTATACATCTTCTGTTGTTGCTCTTTAAATGAATCCTTCACCCGTGCTCGCTTAAGAGCCCCATCCCTGTGAGACAAAAACACAAATACAAAAATATCTTATAACAGAAGGGAAGATTATCAGAATTAAATTAATTAATAAAATCCCGAAAAGGATATTATTTAAAATAACTCCAACTGTGTTCGGCTAAAAGAAAACCACATACACCTAGGATTGAGTAAAGCTTGAAGTATTGTCAGTTTTTTACACATATGCTAGGGTCCACGTGCAGTGCGCATGGCGCAAATTTCATCATCAGGACAGTACGTGCGCACTGCCGGATTTTTGTACTTTGTTTGTGTAGGTCTCGCATGCGCGTACAGGAGAATGTAGTATGCAGCCCAAGAGATGCATTGCATTTTGTCGCAATGTGCATGCGTTGAACGTATAAGTCGAATAAACTACACTGCAAAAAATGATTAGAATGAAGTCTAGTTTTTAGACCAAAAATATCAAATTTAAGTGATTTGTCTTGTTTTCAGTAAAAATATTTAAATATATTTTCTTGATGAGCAAAACGACCCAAGAAAATAAGTCTAGTTTTTAGACCAAAAATATCAAATTTAGTTGATTTTGTGCATAAAACAAGCAAAAAAATCTTGAACATTTTTCTTAAACACTAAATTCAAGAATTTTTTTTGCTTGTTTTATGCACAAAATCAATAAAATTTGATATTTTTGGTCTAAAAACTAGAATTATTTTCTTGGGTCGTTTTGCTCATCAAGAAAAAGCATCTTAATTTAAGAATTTTTAGATATTTTTACTGAAAACAAGACAAAAATACTAAGAAAATTTTTCTTGAAAATCATTTTTTCCAGTGTATGCTCTGCAAGGCTGTGCGTTCACACACAAAAATAATCGGGGCTAAAATATAAGCTAATATTTATTATGGGGTGAACTATTCATTTCAGAAATGACAGCAGAGCTCTAAGTAAATTACATACCAGGCCAAGTCCACTAAACCTCCCTGTTGGGCTATGGCAGATTTCACCCTGTTTGCAAACTGCACAGCATCTTCTCCTTCCTGTGCACACAGCAAATGTGGAAACATAATCAATGAACAAGTTATCACAAAAATTTAATGTAAACACACACAAACCATACCTTCTGTGTCATGGGAGGCATATACCAGACATTACACACTATAGCCCAGCTGGTCATCATCCGCAGAAGATAGCTGACCATGCTATACTTGCTGCTATTCCAGAACGCATCTCCAAACTGAGGGTCGTACTGCAAATAACAAAAATACACATGAGGTCCAGTCTTTAAAGATGCATTACGGCTAATACAGTACTTGTTTTAAGTAATGCATGCACGCCAAGGTATTTTTAGCATTTTCATTCATTCAACTTTAAAGCAATTACTGACTCTACCTATGGCTAATGCACACAGCATATATTACCTTTATGGCCACGGGGTAAATAGTTCCTCCGATTTCGAAGCTTCCCTTTTTAAACATCATTACTGAGGTATTGTTAATGCAAGTTCCTGCGGGGACAACCAGGTGCAGGCATTGGGATGATCAGAGCTGAGATACTTTTATGACTCTTGTGTCAGAAACAATATAGTATAAGAGGAACTCTATCCCTGTGTGTTTCTCAATGCTCTTACCCTCAGGAAATATAAGTATTGGGAGCTTCGTTTTGTCATTTGCATGATCTTTCAACCTGTGAAGGGAAAAAATAAGAATGAGCAGGCCATCACATCATTGTTTTCAGAGAAAGTGAGATGGGCAACATTTTAACTCTTTCCGCGCAAGTTTATTGCCTTCCAGAAAATTTTCTTCTTTAAATATATATCAAATGAAAGAACAGACCCTCTGCTTTTAAACAAAACAAAAGTGTTTCATCCTACCTTTATTTGTTCTCTTTTAATCACCTCTCAAATATGAGTAGGTTTCTTCAAAAATATACATTTTTGAGCAAAAAGCTGAGATAATTGCATTTTGTAAAGGACTTTTGTTAGAGATCAGATTCACAGCGATGATCAAAACATACAGTTTTAATTAAAGATAAACACGAGACTTATGGGTGTAAAACAACATGAGGATGAGTAATTAATTACAAAATTTTCATTCTGGAGTGAACTAACCCCATAATAATGAATTAATGGTGTCTGTCTAGTGTTTAGTGTACATCTATACAATTTGCTTTCTAATGCTATTTAAATCTTAAATATAAGCCACACTTTATGTCAGAAGAATGTGTGGTTAAATAAATACATTTCTGTTAATGCTGTTGCACATAGCAGCTGACTCAGTAAAATATGACCCAGCATGCAACAGGGAGGTATCCTGTCAACGCAAGCATGCAATGAATTTACAGGGCTTTCTGTATGAAATGCAACATTAATGCACTTGAAAAAAGTTAAATATTATTATTTATATGCAACGTTTTTCGTGTTCATGTAACAAATAAAAACAGACAAACAATTATGGTTGTCATACCTCTGTGTCACCAGGTGGCGATCTCTCATCTCCGCTCTCTCAAACCATATATGAGGGCACGATCGCTCCATGGCTCGTTGGATGACACCCAATAAACCACCGTGAACCTGTCCTACCTGATCAGAAAAACATCAAGCGTCACACCTGGGTTTTTATTTTCGTAAGATAAAGTGTTAATTAACTTTACTTCTCTTACCATGGCATAACAGCCGTCATTAGCCAGAATAACAACATCGATTGGTGAAGTGTGATTGGCCACACAAATTCCTCCCTTCTTTGGTTTGTTCGGTCTGAAAAAGGACGTAGTGTCTGACAGTTAGACTCGCACACCTACAGTATGACAGGCGTATAAGGTTTTGAAACAGAGCTGCGGTATATGAATAGATTGCATGACTGTTACACACTTCATTACTATAAATTATTAAGCATAGTCGAGGACTCACTTGTTGTGGTAGTGTATGGTTGCTGAAAGCGCTCTTGCACAGATTCTGTAACACATTAAGTGAACGAGTTCACTCAGCCAACCCTTCACCCTGAAAAGATCAAAGGATTATAATTAAAGACAATTAAAAATATGCATCACCAACAGGCCGGGGCTGGTTTATGCTGGTCTTGCTTTCATGATCATGTCATGCATTTGTGAAGCTGATAAAACAACTAAACTTTTACCTGCCATTAGGGAGGAAACCCACCAGAGATGTGGCAATCACCAGCCAGCTCACGCCTATAGTTGCCAGTGTAACTCTAGAGAAATAACACAAAAATACATAGGACATTTATAGAGACCTGCAGGGATGATGTTTTGCCACTCAAAGTTGAAATAAATCAGTAGCAATAGCCATATGTCAGGTATGTAAAATTTTGCGATAAAAATCCTATAAAAATGCATGAAATACACATAAATTAATTAATACTCTTATTCTGTGTAATTGCAAAGTTTTGTCAGTGAGCCTTTATTAAAAAAACATCCATTATGATGAGCCTTGTGTTTTTCAAAGGTGGGATGGTTTAAGTGTTAGGCAAGACACACATATGTCAGGAAAAGCAATCTCTGGCCATATGCCAATGTCCACCGACTACTGGTTGTTTGGCAAGTTGTTAGGGTTACTGTTGTGTTAAGGCCAACTAAATTCAATTCAATTTTTGGCAGCAGCTGCTTTAAACCAGCCATTTTGTTGAATGTTTTGCCACTCAACAGGGCAAGGTACCCTCTATTTTCGGGCAGTGCGTAATATCACTATGCCTGCTGCAGCCATGTTACATAAGCAAAGTCCTTGATTATTACGCCAGAATGAGAGTATAGTTCCTAGCCGTATCTGCCTAGAAAATTGTAATTTTCCTTAGTACACGATGTAACTACAAAAGAGTCAAGTTTTAAATAGGGAAAATATCGATAGTGATAGACCGATATATCGGGCCGATATTTGCACGTTTTATGTGTATCGGCATCGCCCGATATGTGGCTGCCGTGTTCGCCGATTTTTTCGGCATTATTTACAGACAGAGTGCTGGAAGCCGCAAGCGATTGCAGATCATGTGACTAAAAACAATCAACCTTTCCATGACAACATCAAAAGATGGTTCCATAGCACCATCACCTGTTTTTACTAATTGTTAAATATAGTTTTTTTTAAGTTCTATACATGTTACTTTTTTAAAATTGAGACTTGTAACATTTGGCATCATCATTGTGTCATTTTTATGATGTAAATTGAGTGAGCAAAAGCAGTATCGGCTCCAGAAAATCGGCAGCCTTTATCTGTCATCCGCTAAGGCCGATGAAACAAAAATCGGTCTCGGCATGGGAAAAAAAACTCCATATCGGGTGAACCCTAAATATCGAAACGCTTTGGTTATTTTTAGCGCGATGCTAATGGTCTAATCAGATTCAATGTATCATAGTAAGCTACTATATGCTAAAATTGGTACCACCAGACCCAGAGATCAGCTGAATGGATTCCAAAATTGTAAAAATCTAATTTTTAACTCTAGGGGAGCTGGAAAATGAGCATATTTTCAAAAAAAAGTGGAGTGTCCCTTTAACAACTAATACTTTCCTCTTGTCTCAATTCTTTAAAAATCACAAAGATAACAAATGCAGTTTCAATAGAAAAATGATTCTCACCTTTAATATTTGAGAATATTTACAGTACAAACCTTGTCAGTGAACTATGATGCAAAAAATAAGAATAATCGTTCATTAATCGTAATTGATGTCAAATGTTAAATTAACCCAGGCTTTGATTTTAGTTTCAATGGTCCAGCCCTAAATGTAATACTACTCTATAGGTACTCAAGGCCACATCTCACCAATACACCAGGCAAGTATGAATGAGATAATGTACCTGAGAGGAAGAAGTATGCAGTATCTCACAAGTACGCCAACTCCCCACAGTATAGTGAGTCTGACTGATATGTACTGAAAGTTGTTGTTGGTTCGGGTGAGAAGATTCCAGGACACCAACTCCTCCGAAGTGAATCTCTGCGTGACGTCATCCTCTACTATGTTTTCAATGCCTTTTTTAGTAAAGTAGAACACATCGCTAAGAGTAAAGCGTCCATGCTCAGCCGGCTTTGGTCTGTCCTGGCGCAATGCCTCGATCTCCTGCTCCAATGAGGAATTATCTCGCTGAATTAAACCTGAGTCAAACACAGACATTATTAAACTGGCTAAACACAAACACTCGTTTTTTGCTTATTTGTAATGTTTATTAAAGGGCACCTATTATGCAAAATTCACTTTTCCAAGATGTTTGGACTAGTGCTGGGCAAAGATTAATCGCGATTAATCGCATACAAAATAAAAGTGATTTTTTGCATAATATATGTGCGTGTACTGTGTCTAATTATTGTGTATATTTAACCACACACACATTCATATATTCATTTCAGAATTGTTTTACTTATATATAATTTTTTTAAATTTATTTTTAATATAGAATATATAAAAATATCAATAAATATATATAAACATGTAAATGTTTCTTAAATACATACATGAATGTGTGTGTATTTATTTATACATAATAATTACACACAGCACATTATCATATATTATGCCAAAAATCACTTTTATTTTGTATGCGATTAATCGCGATTAATCTTTGCCCAGCACTAGTTTGGACATAAATGTGTGTTGGCAGTGTGTGAACACAACCACCCTACAATTAAAAAAATATACCCACTCCTTATTTATAATCCACATTAAACCAAAGCAGTCACATTAGACATGCAGTTTGATTCTCTTTTAAATGTGACATCACACAAACAAATCCACGCCCGTAACCACTGTTGACTGTCCTGCATTACATTACTTGCCAAAAAGCCTATTCATTTTTCCCATAGACTTTTTAAATTAAGTTAATCTTCACAGATGAACACAACTACTAAAGTCTAAATTTGTTTTTGTGTTATTTCATAATGTGAAGATTAACAAAAATACGTCATCCCTTTGGCCCTCTACAGCTCTTCTCAAGCACTTGCCCCATCTTCCATATTTAAGGGTGTCATTTTCCAGTGTACTGTCTCTTTAATGACATAATGCTTTTTATATTGAGAAATGCTTTTATCAAGTAAGAACCGATTGAATAATCAGTGCTGATCAGCGAGGTATTGATAAACAGCATTCATACATCTGAAAGAGGGTGTAACTGATGAAGACAGAGTAAAGTCCACGTTTGAGAGTAAAGTCGTCACTGTGTAACACATTATTGCCGGAGCAGACAGATAAGACGAGAGCCTTTCAAGAAACGAGTCTTATCAACACATCAAAACCACATTATTGATCTTATCTAGAAGAACCATTCTCTCGAAAACCCATTGCCTCTCAAGAACTTTAAAAGCAACAGTATAAAAATTACAAATACTATTTGCATAAGACATTCTAGGACCATTATTTTATTGAATCAATCCGTCACTTCTGATTACTGTATACAACATTTAAATGAATATTAATTAATATGCATGTATGGAAATTCACCATTAGATGCAGAACGTTTCAGAATTTCCTCTGCTCTGCTTCCCCTTTGGATTCTGTGTGTTGCCCACTACAAAACAAAGAGGACATAACAATATGTACATTTACATTCATGCATTTGGCAGATGCATTCAAGATATACATTTTATCATGACCTTTTATGCTACTAATGCAATGCTCTTGCTACAGGCTATATTCTAAACTACCACTTGGGTTACTTAAAATGATGGTTCACCTAAAAATGAAACTCATGTTTTTTCAAACCTGTATACATTTATTTGTTCTGATTAACGTAAAGGAAGATATTTTGAGCAATGCTTGTAACCAAACCGATCAAAAGCACCATTGACTTCCATAGTAGGAAAAAAGAATACTATGGATGTGAATGGTGCTTCTGATTTGGTAGGTAGGACTCAATATGCAAAAGCATTCAGTGGTCAACAAAAAATTAAGTGATTTTATTATTAATACTTGTTGAAGGCATTTAATTTTGTTTTGGTAATTCCACAGCATATTAATCATTGTTAAACTATGTAAAGTTTATGTATGTAAAAAAATAACTTTTTACAATTGTTGAATAAGCATTATTTAGTTTTATGTGCATGCATTTTAGCTGCAAAAAATAAAAGAAAATGACAATATAAATAGTGACAAAACCTAAAATTAATCAATTTAAACCTACATTTGTAATGTTTCAGTGAAAAGGTCATGGACATGTTATTGTGTAAGTGTTGCACTGCAAAAAATTATTTTCAAGAAAAAACATTCTTAGTATTTTTGTCTTGTTTTCAGTAAAAAATATCTAATTTTTTTTTAATTAAGATGCTTTTTCTTGATAAGCAAAACGACCCAAGAAAATAAGTGTAGTTTTTAGACCAAAAATATCAAATTTAAGTGATTTTGTGCATAAAACAAGCAATAAAAATCTGCCAATGGGGTAAGCAAATTTTTCTTGAATTTTTGTGAAAAATTTTCAATATTTTTTTTGCTTACCCTATTGGCAGATTTTTTGGCTTGTTTTATGCACAAAATCACTTAAATTTGATATTTTTGGTCTAAAAACTAGACTTGTTTACTTGGGTCGTTTTGCTCATCAAGAAAAAGCATCTTAATTTAAGCATTTTTAGATATTAAGACCAAAATACTAAGATTTTTTTTCTTGAAAATCATTTTTTGCAGTATATGTACCTCAAGGCTTTTAAGAAGAATCTTCATGTATGTCTCTGTGATGCCAAGAGAGATCCCGAACATGGCTGGTAACATGATGAGGAGCACCAAACAGTTGAACCAAACCCTGAGCACAGGGAACAGTGCAGCCCAAAACCCCTCCATAATCTCACTTTACAGGACCCCTTTTAAACAAAACACACGTTTATGTATTTTGCAACACATTAGCACACTGGAGAAAACTGAAATTTCACAATTTTTTTACATAAACATCTATATTTTGATTGAAAAACTTTTCCAGATGTTTCACTTTAAATTCAGTTACTCAAGGCAGCATGAGGTTTAAGTCATAAAGCACAATACATGACACAATCAAACAGGCCATATTTTCTTATTTTGGCTCACTCAACAGAAATAAAAGAAACTCTCACCAGATTTCACTGAATGACAGCAGCAGTAAAAGACAAACAGCTGATAAAATCCGATGTAGGCCTCGTCATAGCCGGATGTTACTGTAGTTTTAGATGTTTCAAAAGTTGTTAAACGAAGCACTGCCGCTTTGACATTGCGAAAATAACAATGTTCTGACGCCCAGACCTGTGAAATGTGGAATAAAGTTCATCTGATAAGCAGGAGCAGAAAACAGCGCCTTCATCAGGACATGTTGTGCACTGCACCTCTGTGAATGATCTTACCTTTATTTTACACATCAAGATTTATATAAAAGTATATTTGGACAACTGCTATTAGATTAACATTTACACATTTTGGCAGCTGCTTTTATTTAAAGATACTTACTTCGTGCTTCCTGAAAATTGAACTCATATGACCTTTTGTGCTGCTAAAAGTTCCCATTTGAGGAACAAGAAATGGTGGTATTGTGTGTTGTAAAATCTGAGAAACCTCCTGTTTGGGATGCCTTCAAAGTAAAAAAAAAATTATTTTAAAAATGGATTCTGGTTACTCTGGATTTTCTAGAGAGAGAGAAAGAGAGAGACAGAGAGAGAGACAGACAGAGAGAGAGAGAGAGAGAGAGAGAGAGAGAGAGAGAGAGAGAGAGAGAGAGAGAGAGAGAGACAGAGTAATCTCTAAAAAAATAAACTTATTTTATTCATAGACTTCAATAATATGAATTATTCCTAGACACTTGCCACACTATACTAATGTTATTAGATCAAATTGGATTACTTGATTAAAAATCCTGCTTTCTTTGAAAAATGTAAAGTAAATATGTAAATATATAAGTGTACTACCAACAATGTCATAACATTGGATAGTACCCATGAACGCTGGTTTCTCACCCACACATTAAGAAATTATAATGGCTGTGGCATGTCTATCTTAAAAATATGGTTAAACATTGAGTGCCAGCCTTTCAAATAGTTTAGCAAGATAATTATTACCATATCATGTAGTTATCGTGATGCAATTGGCGCCCTCTACAGTAAAATAAAGACATTTCAAATAGCCACATAATAAATCTAGTCATCGTTACAAATAAAGTAATAATTTATAATGAAACGACTAGTTAAAGGGCACCTATTTCATTACTAAAAACCCAACGTTATTTTGTGTATTTGGTATAATACAATGTGTTCACGTAGTTTATGGTTCAAAAAACACATTATTTTCCACATACCGTATATTTTTATAGCTCAAGATTTCACTATCTTCCTGAAAGGCACAGATTTCATACAAAACTCATCGATCTGAAAAGCACAATGTCCCTGATTGGCCAGCTAATCTGTACGTTGTGATTGGCCTGAATACCTCTGACGTCAGCCGGAAATGTGACACTCCTTACCATGTTTGAAACATTCGCTCACAACGCAATGCTAACTGGAGTTAACTTACATGCCGAGTCCAAGCGGGAGGAATTATGATAATGTCGGTCTTGTCTACATCACTAATCCCAGGAAGTAAACTGTTGCCTGCAATCCGTGTGTTTGTTGTAGTCCAAGGAAAGAGATTTAAGTTGGAGACGATAACTTGCGTCAGCGTTTATTTTGGGGTTTGTACCTTTTGCATATCGTTAACATTTACTAATACACACCAAAGGAAATGTAAAAATGTGAATCGGACCCTAGGTGCCCTTTAATATATTTAAAGGTACAGTGTGTACATTTTTGCATCATCTAGAGGTGAGATTGCAAATTGCAACCAACGGCTCAGTCCACCACTCAAACACATAGAGAAGCTACTGTAGCCCCCACAGGACAAACGTGTCGTCATCTGAGGCAACATGAAATGCACTTTATAGAGCAGTTTGTCCGTTTAGGGCTACTGTAGAAACATTTCAGCGCAAAATGGTGTCTTCCTGCCCTGCTGAAAAAAACAATAAACCATTACAGAAAATCTAATGGTTTTATTGGTTTTATTGGGAATTTTATTGATTCTAATGGAATATGGCCCAAAACACACTACAGTGTATTGGTTTTTGTTGGCTTCTAATGGTTTGTATTGGTTCTATGTATTGGTTCTAATGGAATATGGCCCAAAACACACTACAGTGTAGTGGTTTTAATGGTAAAAGCTAATGGTTTCTATTGGTATTTGAATGGAAACCATTAGAATTTTCTGTAATGGTTCTATTGGTTTTTTTTTCAGCAGGGTGGTAAGGGGACCCACGGTGTATGTAGATAAAAATGGCCTATTCTGTAATAAAAACAATACAGTTCAGTAAGGTATACACCACTGATAATTTATAGTTATATAAAATATTATGTTGGATTTCTGTAAATAGATGCTGCTAAAATGTACACACTGCACCTTTAAATTGTGAATAATCCTCTGATTACTCGACTACCAACATAATCGATGAAAAATAAATAAATACATTTTATATATATATATATATATATATATATATATATATAAATTGTACGTAAACCGTTCATATCATGCCTCAACGGACGGAGTTTTAATATTGTAAAAAACAAATCAAAATATTCGCGATATTTATTCAGCTTATTTTTATAACAAATATACATGTTTGTATAACTAGATAATTACTGGTAAATTGTGCATGTTTTGGAGCTTTAAATATTGCAGTAGACAACTGGGGGACTCAAGTTGGAAAATCCACTGGTTTATGGTTGCTGTTTTTGAGCACCTCTCCTCCTCCCGATGCTGCGTGTCCTGGAATTCCACGTGCGCGTGGAAACAGTAGGATAGTCCCGGGAATCTCTCCTCCCACTCCACATCATATTCCTTCATTCAACGCAAACTCTCTTTCTCTGTCTGTCTGTCTGAGCCTAGATGTCTCCAGCTTTCACCAGAAACTCCCACCGTGACGCGCGTTACAACGTTTCTCCGCGCGCATTTTTACTGCTTTAATGTTGCGCTGCGAAAATATGCCACATCGTGCTATCGTTGCGCTTTTTCGTTTACATTGCGTTTTTCTTTTGGCTGCAAGCCACGTCGAGAGCTCTGAAGCGGACTACCTCTTTCCAGACACAGAGCAAGGTTTGTGTTTTCATGCAGCTGGATTTTACTTCAGAAATGTTTAGGCTGTTTATCCGACGAAGGAGCAAATAGTTTCTTCTTAGCCCATAAATGTAATTAATGAATGCACTTTGTATACTGGAATGCATGAATATTTAGTCACAAAAGGTCAAATGCAACGTTAAGAATGTTGTCCTGCACAAAGATACCGGTACATTTATATATTGTCATAAATAAAAATACAATGACATTTAAACATTAAGGATTTTGGCAGATGCTTTTATCCTAAGTGACTTGCAGGGACTTCAGTCTATGTCATTTTATGAGTTATCATGGATTCATGTTGTCTGAATTAGTGTCAAAATCATAATTTTCAGCTATATAAGACACCTTTTTTTACAGAAAAGGTTATATTGTTACGACCTGTAACATCTTGTGATCTCTGACATTAAGTACCAAATTATTAAAACAATTAAAAATTGTAAAAAAAAACACAATACACATCAATGGGAGGTTAACCGGACAGGGCTTATAGTCCCAGATTAAAATGGATGTTTGCGGTGCTTTAATTTAAAAACACCTTGCACTGACTTATCTTAACACATATCAATGCCATTGTTTTGTCTCAAGATGCACACCAGTATTGTTTTTTGTAAGGTTTGTTTATAAAAACGTCTTAAATGTCTGAATATCTGGGTTTATCCATGAAACCGCCCCCAATTTTTACCTGCAATTATATAATCACCCTTATGTGCTGCATTGGGATTAAACCTTTACATTGCCACTGCAGTTCTTTACCAGTTAAGCTACTGACAATTAGGGGTACAATAAAAAATATAAATGTGTTAATATCGTGATATATTGTTTGCCAATACGGTATTGATTCTAAAAAAGCAATATCAATATATAATCATATAAGATTCATGGTAGCTGTTGTTTCGTTTGGAGTTTACATCCTGACCACTAGATAGCAATCTTATCTCTGAACAGAAACAGTGACGGAAGTGCTAACATAGGGGCACACCACAAATATTTTGCAAAGGTTTCGTTGAGGGCGGAAACTATGGTAATGCAGGACTGTCTGTCTGTGGCTGTGGGCGGGGCTTTATCAGTGTGACGTCACATTACAATCATAGTTATATCCTATTATATTCCTTAAAGAGGAAATATCCCAATGTACCGCCTTGAGTTATAGCATCGCAACATTTTGCATCGCACCCACTGTATCGTGATGCGTTTCGTATTGCGAGATCCATGTCGATGTGCACAATAGACAATGAAAGCAAGCACAGTGACAGTAAAAAGGACAGTCAGATGTCATGTATATATGGAAATTATTCAGTACAATGTAAACGTTTATACATCATACACACAATAGTTCGAAATGCTTACATAGGCAGTGGTATAACCATGGAAAAACACATTACTAGGGCTACTCGGTTATGAGCAAAATTATAATAACGATTCCCCTCCCACCATAATCACGATTATTTAACATGATTACTCCGTGACTTTGAAAACATGCATTTATTTAAACTTTTTATGAAGTAAGTGTTGCAATAGGCACCATAAGGATTATTAGGAACACCTGTTCAATTTCTCATTAATGCAATTATCTAATCAACCAGTCACATGGCAGTTGCTTCAATGCATTTAGGGGTGTGGTCTTGGTCAAGATAATCTCCTGAACTCCAAACTGAATGTCAGAATGGGAAAGAAATGTGATTTAAGCAATTTTGAGCGTGGCATGGTTGTTGGTGCCAGACGGACCAGTCTGAGTATTTCACAATCTGCTCAGTTACTGGGATTTTCACACACACCATTTCTAGGGTTTACAAAGAATGGTGTGAAAAGGGAAAAACATCCAGTATGCTGCAGTCCTGTGGGCGAAAATGCCTTGTTGATGCTAGAGGTCAGAGGAGAATGGGCCGACTGATTCAAGCTGATAGAAGAACAACTTTGACTGAAATAACCACTAGTTACAACCTAGGTATGCAGCAAAGCATTTGTGAAGCCACAACACGCACAACCTTGAGGCAGATGGGCTACAACAGCAGAAGACCCCACCGGGTACCACTCATCTCCACTACAAATAGGAAAAAGAGGCTACAATTTGCACAAGCTCACCAAAATTGGACAGTTGAAGACTGGAAAAATGTTGCCTCGTCTGATGAGTCTTGATTTCTGTTGAGACATTCAGATGGTAGAGTCAGAATTTGGCGTAAACAGAATGAGAACATGGATCCATCATGCCTTGTTACCACTGTGCAGGCTGCTGGTGGTGGGGTAATGGTGTGGGGGATGTTTTCTTGGCACACCTTAGTGCCAATTGGGCATCATTTAAATGCCACAGCCTACCTGAGCATTGTTTCTGACCATGTCCATCCTTGTACCCATCCTCTGATGGGTACTTCCAGCAGGATAATGCACCATGTCACGATTTTGTATCATTTTAAATTGGTTTCCTGAACATGACAATGAGTTCACTGTACTAAAATGGCCCCCACAGTCACCAGATCTCAAACCAATAGAGCATCTTTGGGATCTTCGGGAGCTTCGTGCCCTGGATGTGCATCCCACAAAACTCCATCAACTGCAAGATGCTATCCTATCAATATGGGCCAACATTTCTAAAGAATGCTTTCAGCACCTTGTTGAATCAATGCCATGTAGGATTAAGGCAGTTCTGAAGGTGAAAGGGGACCAAACACAATATTAGTATGGTGTTCCTAATAATGCTTTAGGTGAGTGTATGTCAAAGCAGTGGTGCCTTCGAAGTGCCTTACAAACACATTTGTCCAGCAGCATGCAATTTCTATTTTAATTGCACAATAGTTGTTTTACCTCGATTATCTTTTTTTTGTAATAATTTGAATCAAAAATTTAAATAGAAAATCTGAAACGATTAATTGCACAGTACAGTTTAGGTAGTAAGTTTAGGTTTTAAGTTTAAAAGGGTTGATACATGAACAATCATCCTATCGTCAAAAAGTCACTATATAACCAAACCAAATAATAACTTAATTCTGTGTCACTTTGGAAAAAAGCTGATGAATAAATGAATAAATATCAATGTTCTACTAAAAAGTTTCCTGTAAATATCAAGTGAGTTTTCTGTTTTGTTTCATTCATCAGACCTCTTCATCAAACAGCACTCTGAGTTTTACATCATTCACCCTGAAAAAGTGGACAAGGATGGTAATTTTTTCTCCCACGCTTTATTGCATCATGTCATGAACAGGCAACATAAGAGAGACCCGAGTCCAGAAGAGACACAGGTGTATTACAAACTTAACTACAAAGGTCAGGAGTTAACTCTCAACCTAACCACCAACAATAATCTGCTCTCCTCTGAATATGTGTTGGAGAGGCGTAATAAAAGTTTAATGGAGACGCGGACACAAATGTCCGGGAAAGGCACCTGTCATCTTATTGGCACTGTAACGTACCACAACACACAAGGGACGGCCGCCATCAGCACCTGTGACGGATTGGTGAGAAATATCTGTCTTAACGTATCAAAAGATGATTTTTCTTTTCTTTTTAAAGTCTTTTAGATTGTAAAAACTGACTTGAACTTGAGCTTCAGCTTACAACATGAGAAATTAGCGATAAGCCAACAGGCTTATATCCAAAACAAATATTATGTACACTATTCTCATCTGAAATTAGGTCATATGTCCCTTCTAATTTTAACAATCCACGTTTTCTGAGGTTATTCGTCCTGTGGAAATTTGTAAAATGATTTATTTTCTGTGTTTTGTTGATTGAATGACAAACACCCTGATACAAAACAATAAGTGTACGCTCTGGACGTCCATCCCTTACAGCCTTGGTTTGGAATCAATATGGCGGCGAATTGAATTAGGCTTATAGCATATAATGTTTTGAATGAAATGAATCTGAACATGTTTCCTACCATGATGAGCACAGTAACAAGCTCTGGTAAAGCTGATGGTCAAACTAGTGCTGGTCTGGAGCCACACGATGGGTGTGGGCCTCATAATCTTTGACCCCTGTATTGTTTGCAAAACAAACTCTGTGTTCAATCCTTAACAAGAGTGCAAAGAAACAGTGATAAACTGTAAACTGAGAGTCTGTCGATTCTGATCTGGATTGTAATGTGAGCCGCTTATACAGCCAAATGTTTCTATTTTTATTTCACATTATGTAAGCATAATCATTTTAACAAGAAGTTTAGGAAATAATGTCATAATTTGCAGTGGCAGCCGGTGACTTTTTTTTCGAGGGCGTCGCAACATGTATGTAGCCCGTCATTTGTGTGGTTCGTAATTTCAAAATATGTGTTCGTATGGAGCTAGAAGAGTCTCAATAAAGATAAATGCACACACTACATTCACATATGCACACACAGGATTCATAAATAACAGGCAGAACTTCACCGCGCTAACTTTAGCTCGCGCCCGCACCACGTGCATATCACGCTGTGTAAACTACTTCTTCTTTTTCGGTTTTATTGGCGGTTGGCAAACCAGCTTAAAGGTCATGTGATTGGCTTATAAGTAAACAATCCCCCACGTGGGGTGCGTTCTTGTGATTGGCTAAAACAAGGGAGATATTTGATTGGTTGCAGATCATTCCCTGTTTAAAAAAAGGCATTTGTGTGTCGAGCCAAGTCAGGGGAGTCTCAAAATTCACACACAAATGCAGTAATGTTCACAGACCAAAACAGTTTGTAAATCAAGATATATTTGTGTGTGCATCAGAAATACATTTCTGAATCTTGTCCTGTGCATTTGTGAATCTTGAGTGCATTTGTAAATGTTGTTTGCATTTCTGAATTGGTTGTGTATTTATGAATTTTGTGTGCATTTCTGAATTTTGTGTACATTTGTGAATCTTCTGTGCTTCTTAAATTTTGTGTGTGCATTTGTGAATTTTGTGCGCATTTGTGTATGCTGTGTGTGCAAATGTGAATGTAGTGTGTGCATTTATCTTAATTGAGACTCTTCTAGCTCCATATGTTCGGGGCGTCGAGTGAACCTATGTACATCAAGTGTCTTGTCGAAATAAATCCCTTCTGCAGACGCATCTAAAGGGTTTATGATTAAAGAGACGCTCGAGTTTGTAAAGAGCTTTTTTGAAGCTTAAAGTAGACGGTGCCTGTCGTCGCCATCTTGGCAGTGCTTCACAGTGCATTACTCGCGTATAACTGAAAATGGGCAAAGAGACGGGATGTGGGTGGTGCTGAGGGGCCTGGGTGCTGAAACCACACCCGCCTAGCTCGAGGGTAGTGACCTGGTGTGCCTCATACATCTTGCAAAGTGAATCCTCTGGCTCTTTGATTGGTGGCTGGCTGCAGTACAAGTCATAAACCCTGCCCTTTTCATGCAGACAAATGGGACTTTAAATTAAAAAAATATTATTTAAGTTAGTTGTTATCATGCTGAGATATGTTCAATTATTCATTTTTGTGATAAGTTTCATTTTAGCTAGTAATTTGATGTTATAGAAATGGGGCGTGTCATTATGATTGGCGTGGTTGAATTGGGTGCGTGAGCGTTTGGGCAGAAGCTTGATACCACGGGTCCGCCTCTGGCTCCACGGACGACTCCTTTTCCACATGCCCTGTCTCCAAACATGGCGATGGCGATGACCATGTTCGGACATTTTCAGCTTCAATTCATTACAATAGAAGGTGACATCACGTCGTCCATCTTTTTTTATGGTAGCGACAGGAGTGGCAGTTCCCCTATCGCTAAAGTGGCTACGCCCTTAATTATGCAGAACTTTAAGGCTTAATATAATTTCAACCGATGAGTTACAAAAAAAATTCACAGCTGTCATGAAGTGCAAAACTAGCTATATAGATGGAAAACCTATTTTGGACCAGGCTGTAAACATATTTATTTCTGCTGTAAAGTTTGGCATTTTAACATGGGGAGTCAATGGGATTGACTCCCATTTGGAGCCTGTCTCTAGCGGCCAGTCGATGAATTGCACTTTAAGTCACTTCCGTGTTGGTGTCACGACAGAGACCAGAAGGTTGCCCCTTGGTTTTAACCCATTGTTAGGTCAAATCTAAAAAATGTATGGGTTAATTTACCCCAACGGCTGAGTTTGTCCCTTTTGACCCAACGCTGGGTTGAAAATAACCCAGTGTAAGAGTACATACATGGCATATGCTGTACAAATTTGTGCAAATTCTGACGATCAATGATATTCAGCATTATTATAAGGACACATATTATGTCCATTTTTTCAAGATGTAGTATAAGTATCAGCTGTGTCCAGAATGTGTCTGTGAAGTTTCAGCTCAAAATACCCCACTGATTATTTATTATAGCATGTCCAAAGTGCCTCTATTTGGGGCACTGTTTTTGTCTCTGTACCTTTAAAGGAATAGTCTACTCATTTTCAATATTAAAATATGTTATTACCTTAACTAAGAAGAGTTGATACATCCCTCTGTCATCTTAATGCGTGCACGTAAGCGCTGGAGCGCGCTGCGACACTTCGATAGCATTTAGCTTAGCCCCATTCATTCAATGGTACCACTCAGAGATAAAGTTAGAAGTGACCAAACACATCAACGTTTTTCCTATTTAAGACGAGTAGTTATACGAGCAAGTTTGGTGGTACAAAATAAAACGTAGCGCTTTTCTAAGCGGATTTAAAAGAGGAACTATATTGTATGGCGGAACAGCACTTTTGGGAGTACTTCGACTCGGCGCAGTAACACCCTCCCTCTCCCATTATGAGAGGGAGAAGGGGAGCGGATTTTTCAGGCGAGTTGAAGTACTCCCAAAAGTGCTGTTCCGCCATACAATATAGTTCCTCTTTTAAATCCGCTTAGAAAAGCGCTACGTTTAATTTTGTACCACCAAACTTGCTCGTATAACTACTCGTCTTAAATAGGAAAAACGTTGATGTGTTTTTGGTTACTTCTAACTTTATCTCTGAGTGGTACCATTGAATGAATGGGGCTAAGCTAAATGCTATCGAAGTGCCGCAGCGCGCCCCAGCGCTTACGTGCACGCACACAGATGATAGAGGGATGTATCAACTCTTCTTAGTTAAGGTAATAACATAGTTTAATATTGAAAATGAGTAGACTATTCCTTTAAATGCAATTGAGCTACAGCTCCTCACTCCCTTACCAAAAGAGACAGTGAACGTTTTCAGTTAAAATAAATACAGTCAGAAAAAATAGTATCTCACTATTTCGATTTCAGGACCAGTCCTGCGCAGTAGTGAGCAGGAAGTAAAGCCACGAAAGCAAGGCCCCGCCCTCGCAGAATGCGCATATCACAGCTGTCAATCATGACGTGACACCAGCGTTTTTATAGCATTAAATAACTAACTAAAAACAAACTTATTTTTAAAACGAACACTTGACTTTACATCAGTGTGATAAAAACTACAGTAAATGACAGAAACCAGCTTTGGAAAAAAAGATAATTGAAGTGTAATTAAATTGTTTTGTCCCATTGAATAACATGGGGAGGCGGGGTTTATGACATTTACTGGGACCAGTCACTGGGGGGCGATCGAGACGTTTTGGCTTCACTTTTCAGGGCTTGTGCGACACGCTTGAGGACAACGTATAACTTGCTGAGAGCCGAACTTATGGTAAACCAGGACTGTGAGTCAGTAGTTGTGGGCGGGGCTTTATCAGTGTGACTTTACATTACATTGATAAATAAGCTCTCATGTAGCTTTTTGCTTCAGAAGAAATGTATGAACCCACCAGAGTCATTTGCATTATCTTAAAGATGGATGGATGTGCTTTTTGGAGCTTTGCCATTTTACATAATGGAATTTTGCTATAAAATAGATTCGGTTTTGTTCAGCTGAAGAAAGAAGTCATATACATCTGTGATGGCATGAGGGTAAAGTGTAATTTACAGTCATGCGTAGGTTCTACAACATAGGTTATAGGTAGGCTGTGCGTAGCCTGATGCGCACCTCGCCGTTCTATGCAGACCGCAAGCGCTGTGATTGGTCCACTAGTACGTCACGTAAGGTAAAAAAATCTGTGTCGCATTTCTTCACATTTCCACTTGCGATGGGCCAAGTTGAGGAGTGAAAACTGCAACAAAAGTCGCTGTCTATTTACCTTCATCATTGCTGGTCTTCTCAAATCATACACAACAAGCTGCTTCTTCTTCTTCGTTTGTGGGTTTACTGGTCGAGCTGCTTCTTCTTTGACGGTTGCACTGCTACTGTGGGTTACACGGATGGCTACTGCCCACTAGTGGTGTGCATGTGTAATTGCACGCCAATGCGGACCACGATGCAGAAGTATATGAAAACTTAGTATCGATGCTACGCCTTAGGACCTTGTCACAAATATTATGAGCCCTTAAGTTAGGAGAGAATTTGGATAAACTATTACTTTAAGAAGAACTGTAATCAGGTCAGTGAGTCACCACATAACATGACTCGCTTGCATTGAACAAGAAGAAAGAAGAGAGTTACTTATTTGGTTGTTGGAAAGAGGTTTGGAAAAAATGACTTATTAGGAAAATCTGCCTTTCTTTTTGCCTGAGCATGTTTGCCCCCTCATGTAAGGTCATGTTTTCAATCATGTTGTCAATCAACTGCTCTTCATTCCTGTCATATTATCTTCACCTAAATACATCTCTAAACATCTCTCTCATTTCATATCATGTTTTGACGCTTCAAACTCAGATGTTTAATGCATAAGATGCAAAATTATGCAGTGCAGTTAGTAGATAAAGGCAACAACAAGAACCTAAAAGTGTGGAGCTTAAAATATGTATAATATGCATGTCTCGTATAACTTATAGTCAGAAGATAACTTATTTATGGGGAGGTTGGATTGCATTGTATTTTTCATGCATTCAACTTTTTTCCACTGTAAAGCTGCTCTGTCTTCTGTGTGGTTATAATCTGCTCAAGGCTCTTGAGGGCCTTGTGTAAATAAAATAAAGAATCTCTCTGTCAACACAAAGTGACTCACCATCGAGAGAGAAGGGATCTGAACTTTGGCTCTGTGCATTTTTAACATTTTAATGCACAAATGACTCAATTACAGACAAAATAGCATTCGCTTAAAATAAATCTCAGGTAGGGATGCTTAACGATTAATCGCGATTAATCGTTAGCAGAATAAAAGTTTTTGTTTACATCATATATGTGTGTAAACTCTGTATAATAACTTTGTATAAATAAATGTACACACATGCATGTATATGTTTTAGAAATGTTTACATGTGTATATACATTTGTATATTTATGTATAATTTATATTATATATAAATATAAATACTTAATATATACATTTTTTTTTCTTAAAATTATACATGAATGTGTTCATATTTATATATATAAATACATATTTATTATACACAGTTTACACACATATGTGATGTAAACAAAAACTTTTATTCTGCTAACGATTAATCGCGATTAATTGTTTAGCATCCCTAATCTCAGGATCAAAATGAGCTTTATACACAAAGTGCACACACACACACACACACACACACACAAGGAATTTGATTCGGCGTCTAGGAGAAGTTACATACATTCATATATACAGGGGTGGGCATTCTTGGTCCTGGACTGTCCTCCAGAAAAGTTAAGCAAAGTTTAGCTCCAACCCTAATCAAACACACTTAACGGGCAACTCACAGACTCTGCGCGGGCAACCATGTTGGAGACCACTGCCTTAATATTTACTATTGGAAAGTTGAAAAAAAGTATGTCGGAATTTTACTATAGTATAGTTAATACAAAAATATACTACATTATAAATGTAAACAAGTAATATACATACATCTCTGTATTAGTCAATAGGTCAGTATGTTCTTCTTGACCTCCGTGGGACATAAAACTGTAAAGTACAATGTGAAGCCCTATACTGTTGTCCTTTATATTCTGTTTGTTGTTCCAACAAACCCAGCAGGGACTCTGAGCCAAACACACATGGCTTCTGTATTAAGGATCACAACTTTTGGTATTTTAATGCCCCTTGACACTAAAGCTCACGTTTCTGCTGAGGAGCAGATGCGGAGAGGGGAGGAGAGAACTAGCCTTGTCAAAATGGTCTTTACAATTTTTACTTTATTTGTGTGTTAAGTAGGGCTGTCACGGTTATGAAATTTGGCTGTCTAATAAATTATGGCGATTAATTGCCTGTTTTATTGCTTTGACATTTAATTCTCATACATTTTTTTCGTTTGTTCATGAAATACTTTTCACACATTGTTGTAATTATTTAAAGTAAATCTTTTGCAAGGTTTACCTAAATATAACACATATTTTAATAATAGTTTAATACACATAACACATATTTAAAAGTAATTATTTAATGAATATATATTTTAAAAACTTAAAATTCTTTATAAGAAATAAACACAATAAAGTGTCTAAAAAAGGGAAAATAATAAACTGACTATACCAGAACAGGCCTTAAATAGTATTGGCCATGTTAGTACTGAACCACATGTCTGTAGTGGCTGCAAAAAATAAATTCCTTACAGATCCTTAAGAATAACATCCTTAAAGGAATAGTCTACTCATTTTCAATATTAAAATATATTATTACCTTAACTAAGAAGAGTTGATACATCCCTCTATCATCTGTGTGCGTGCATGTAAGCACTGGAGCGCGCTGCGACACTTCGATAGCATTTAGCTTAGCCCCATTCATTCAATGGTACCACTCAGAGATAAAGTTAGAAGTGACCAAACACATCAACGTTTTTCCTATTTAAGACGAGTAGTTATACGAGCCAGATTGGTGGTACAAAATAAAACGTAGCGCTTTTCTAAGCGGATTTAATAGAGGAACTATATTGTATGGGGGAACAGCACTTTTGGGAGTATTTAGGGAGATTTTCCAGACTATAAGTCACGTTTTTTTTTCATATTTGGGCTGGTGCTGCATCTTATTCTCAGGAGTGCCTTGTAAGTCTGTATGAATTAATTTTGACATTTATAAGGCATGAGAGACCATTTCCGTCTACAGCCGGGAGAGTCCGCTAAATGCTGCTCCAGTATTTATGTAATTCAGTGGATTCAGTGATGTGGAATGACGAGTCCGCGAACTTGATGCTCGGTGGCTTGTTCGGTTAATTTATCCTCTTCAGGCTTCCAGGTATGTTCTGTATGCTATTGTTTATCGTGTAAATAACTGATAATGTTACGATAACGTACGAACATCTATTCAGCCGGCTGTTCTGTGTGCTATTGTTTAGTTGAATAACTTGCCTCTCCAGATGAAATGTCTGTTCTTCAGCGCAGATTTTGTGAAATAATTTTATAAATAAATGCCACGTATAGTCCACTGCGACTTATATATGTTATTTCATCTGACTGACGCATTTTTGATTGGTGCGACTTATAATCCGGAGCAACTTATAGTCCGGAAAATACGGTAATATTACAATGTTACCTTGTCCGAACAAACACTAAACACTAAAGGCTGATTTATACTTCTGCCTCGGACCTACGCCCCTCTACGCCACAGCCTTCATGTCAGTCTTACGCCGATTATGCTTAATAAACTGATTACACGTGGAGTCATGTAAACGCGTAAAACAGTTTTCTTTAATCGGGGAAAGCCCATAAACAGCGTAAGTAAAAACCGATCGGCACAGGTAGTTTTTTGCTCATTATGCCGATTTCGCGTGGCATGTAAACACCTTAACCCGCTTTCTCACTGGTTTGTCCATGTGCGCATGTCTCCGCGTATGAAAGTTAAACGTCACACGCGGAAGTAAGCGCAAAGTAACGCATAAAAGTCTCCGCTCGACTAAAGCAGTTGGCAGAGAAACTGTGAAAATAAAAGCTCATGTTACATTTACAGGTTCTGCAGACACGAGAAGAGATACAACAATATAGCTTAAGACAGATATGCCGTCGGCTTTTTGATCGCCTATTGTGTACTATAGGTGGTGACGTCACTGCCTGCGAGAAAACTGATAATTCTTCAAGTCCTATGTAAACGCAGTTGTCTGCATAGCCGGTTTATTGATTTGCATGTAAACGCATGAAAACAGTTTTCTATAATAAGCAGATTTTTAATAGTTATCCGCTTATTCTGTGCATGTAAACGCACTCACTGTGCAGATCGTGTCCACAGACCTATTACTGCCTTCAGTATCGAGCAAAAGCTGAAGAAGTAGCAGCTTGTTGTGTACATTGTTGGAGAAACATCAGCAGTGATGGCGGTAAATTTCTACTTGAGTTGTTAAATATCACTCCTAAACTAGGGATGCGCCGGTCCGATATTTGGGATTGGTATTGGGGCCGATCCGGGCCTTTTTAGCTGGATCGGGTATCGGACTAACAGGACGGATCCAATTCCAATACCCGTGGTTGTTACTGACAAGCGATTAAAAGGACACAGTATTATAAAAGCACCATAAGTGGTTTCATGCACTATATTCAAAGTCTTCTTAATACACTCGATAGCTTCATGTGAAGGAACAAAAGCACATTTAAAGATATTTAAGTTCACAGAAACTGGGTTAATGCACTTGTGACGGATGAAACGCTCCATTCGCACAAGCACACACATTGTTTAAGAAAAATGCAATATTGAATCGTCAGGAATCGCTATCGACCGATACTCAGAATTCTGGTATTGGATCGGAATGGAATTCGGAATCGGATCAACATGGTCCATTTTTGTTTTTCCCATCTCAAGAGGAAATGCGACGCAGAGGGAGGGGTTATAGCTGACCAATCACATCACTTGTGGTCCAGAATTGACACATTGTTACATCAGGCTGCGCAGTGATTCACACAGCCTACATTGTATCTGCGGTGTAGGTGTGACACAGAAGTATAAATCAGCCTTTAGAGCCTTGGTACCTGCAAATTAGGTATATTCATATGTATATAAAAAATAAAAAAAATTATGTGCACCATATAATACTTAAATTTCTGCGTGTTGTTCTTGGAAAAGAGAAATCCTCAAGAGAAATATCTGAAGCATGAGTCATAATCAAGTGTCTCAATTTCTCAATCTTATCTGCGAGGTATTAGAGAGATTTCATATATGTTTTCTTTTCTAAGAACGTATGTTTGTAATGTTATTTCTACCAGTATAACACAGATTGTGAGTGTTGCAGTCATTTGTATTGTTTAGACTCTGTGGATGATCCACTCGGCTGAGTCAATATTATGACTGCGTCTCCAAACCCCCATAGCATTCACTGTGTATTCCTCAGTACGTCCATTAATCCTGCTATCTGTTTTGTGTTATCCGTAGCCCAGTTTCACCCCGTTTTTTAGGTTATGGTTTGCTTAGTTTCACACACACACATGTGTTTTTACCCAGTGAGTTTGATTCGTTCAGCAGTGCGGTGAACGAGTGCATGCAATGCATTATGGGTTTGATTGCTAAACTCAGTAAGAACCACAGCTGGGTTTTCATTCCAGCAATAATAAAGGTCAATAAAAAAATCCCTAAATAACACGTTCCAGTTTTATCTGCCAAATACAGTCCCATAACTCTAACAGTCCATGTTGCTTAGGCAGACACACACTTTAAAAGCATGCAACTTAATCTGACCCTTAAAGGAAAACACCACAGTTTTTCAATATTTTACTATGTTCTTACCTCAACTTAGACAAATTAATACATCCCTATCTTTTTTCAATGCGTGCACTTAATCTTTGTACAGCGCGTCGTGAATGTGTTAGCATTAAGCCTAGCCCCATTCATTCCTTAGGATCCAAACAGGGATGAATTTAAAAACCACCAAACACTTCCGTGTTTTCCCTTTTTAAAAACTATATTTTATTATCTGGCATCAGTACAAGATGTCAATATAGTAAAAACTTTTAGGGAAATCTGTATTTTTTATTATCTTCTTTAAAGCCGCAATATGTATGGTTTTTGTGACAAAATGTCCAAAACCACCTGCACAGTGTGATATATTTCATCAGTGGCGGCCGGTGACTTCATTTTTCGACGGCGCACGATGCGAAGTTCGTCACAACATGTATGTAGCCCATCATGTGTGTGGTTCCTAATTTCAAAATATGTATTCTGCGCAACAAAGATCCTATGTGCGTCACATGTCTTGTCAAAATAAGTGCCTGCTAAAGGGTTTATGATAAAAGAGACGCTCGCGTTTGCCAGATACTCGCATAATCTCATGCGTAATCAGAGTTTACTGTTACGGGAGTGTCTTGCGTGTATTTTGTGAACGTGAGCGTCTCTTATTTTTTTTATAAACAGTTTTGATGCGTGTGCAGCAGGCACTTATTTTGACAAAACACGTGATGCACATGGTTCACATGACGCAACAAACACATATTTTGAAAACACAAGCAACACACGACACATATTTTGAATTTGGCCCCTTGGAAAAGCAATCACGAGCTGCCACTGTATTTCATGCATGTGTCCTCTGATGATGTCTTTTAGAGAGGGCTGTTAAATTTACCTGACGGTCCAGTATTGATCGAGCCGGTCCGTGGCTACACCCCAAACGTCACTCATCCACAACACCCGCATGTGATCTACCGAAGTTCGGCCTGGAATGACGTCAGACGCCGGCGCAGCACAGATGAACACAGGGTTCAGGACAGTCCCTGCGGGGTCAAAGGTAAAAAAAAACGAGATTTGAGATGCAGATGCACATAGACCTAAAAATTACAACTTTGATTCATTTTTTACTCACCCTCGGGTTCAATCTGGAATAAAGAAGACCAAGTTGTTTTTATCAAACAGCAAAGCAGCCTGGGTTTTACTATCAAGCTTCAAAATGGATTTAAAAGCAGCATTTTAAGTCGATATGACTCTATAAAATAAAGTTATGTGCTAGCTTTGTGCAATTGAAGTTCACATAATGGTTCAGCTTTTTGTTCTTTTTGAAACTCGACAATCAAATCATTGTTCGTATTGTAGACAAAAGCAGCCTTTTGTGATCCATACAAGGGAATCAACTGGGTTTGGATTTTTTATAACTTTTGGGTGGACTATTTCTTAAGCATGTATACAACGATAAGGCTTTGATAAGAAGTGATTCATATGTCAAGATATTGGCTTTAAACTCTCTGTAGTTTGTCAGCTTGTCTGACTAAAGCCCTTTTCACACAGAAAATACGCGGAAAATGCATACAGGATTTGTCCGGGATCGTTTGATTTTTGGTTCATTCACACTGCCAACGAGTGATCCCAGAACATTTACTCCCGTGTTTGCGTTCACACAAAAGCCTGTCTGCCTATTTAACAGATATTTTCTGGGACCAGAGTGCTGTGTGAATGAAGTTCATGGTTTATAAAGTATCTTAACATTGCTCTGTGTGTGTATGTGTGTTGTGGTGCAGATGGTCCGGAGTATTCCCAACAGGTGGATCAGGAGAGAGACCGCTGGGAACAGGAACAGAGCCAGCAGGGTGGAGATCATAACCGTGATCCAGATCGGGATTGGGAACGACCGCGGCGAATCTCCCCGCGCTCCATTAGCAAAGAGCGCTGGGTGGAGACCATGGTGGTGGGTGACTCCAAACTCATGGACTACCATGGAAGTGGGAACATTGAGTCTTACATCTTCACCATCATGAACATGGTGAGGGATGATTACATCATAACATTACTGCTCACAGCAGCTATAATCTCTTATGTATTTTGTATCCCTTACTTGGCAGGTGGCTGGAATTTTTCATGACGCTAGCATCGGTAATGCTGTCCATATCGTGTTAGTTCGGCTCATTTTGCTACACGGAGATGAGGTATATAAAAATCGCTTCCTTACTTACATTTTTCAGTCCATTCATGTGGGTCCAGACTGATTTACAGTATGTTGGTTAGTGCAGGTGGTCAGGACCATCACATAAGTTGGTCAGGGTTGTCAGACAGTGAGATGAGATGAAACTGCTGTGTGTTCACAGAAGGGACTGAAGATCGCTCATCTCGCTGATACGACTCTCAGCAGCTTCTGCACTTGGCAAAAGAACATCAACCCTCAAAGTGACACACATCCTGCACACCATGATGTTGCTATACTTATAACACGGTAAATGACAAAGTAAACATAGCATTACAAAAATAATACTACATTATATAGACATTAGAAAATGCTATACAGTTTTTTTTATCTGAAATGCATTACATCATCTGAATTTCAGTCTTTAATTTAAAAATTGTTTGGGGACCACTAAACCAAGAGCTGGACGTGTCTGAATGATCTCATGATGTATAAAGGCATGCTGAACAAAGCTAGGATGGCCAAATCCAACCCCAAACTTCATCCTAGTTCAGCACAACTTTATCACCCCATCAAATAAATCAGACCAGCTGTTTGCTCTGTTGTGTCTGACCTGAGGTGATCTCTGCTTTCAGGAAAGATATCTGCGCAGGCAAGAATCAACCCTGCGAGACGCTGGGATTGTCTCACTTGTCTGGCATGTGTCAGCCTCACCGCTCCTGCAATATCAATGAGGATTCGGGACTACCTGTTGCCTTCACCATCGCTCATGAGCTTGGACACAGGTGTGGGTCATTTTCTCTTTAGTTCAAGTTCAGTATGTATTTTCCTGCCTTAAGCCGAAATATGCAAACCTAGGCAAAAGTCTTGAGAAGTGAGGTCACCTTGTTTTGTTACAGTTTTGGAATCCCTCATGATGGACAAGGCAATGATTGTGAGCTTGTTGGGTCACAACCTTTCATCATGTCACGCCAGCTCCACTACGACTCCTCTCCTCTCACCTGGTCCTCCTGCAGCAAGGACTACATAACACGCTTTCTCGAGTGAGAACACAAACACATTGCATGACTTTATACTTGACTTGCATGGGTCATACTCCTGAAATTGTTTTTGGGTAGTCCAAACAATGATCTTCATTTTGAAAGCCCTCTTATTTTCTTCTCAGTCGTGGTTGGGGTTTCTGTCTGGATGATCGTCCATCTAAGAGGGACCTGACCACCCCGGTGGCAGCACCTGGAGTGCGATACTCCACAAAGCATCAATGCCAGCTGCAGTACGGCCCCAATGCAACTTTCTGCTCAGAAGTAGATGTATGATGTTATTCATACAATATTATCATTCAAAGCCTGATGATCTCAAAAATAGCGCAAATAATGATAAAAGTTTAGAGTCTATTAAGAATACATTTATTAAAAGGGGGCATATCATAAAAATCGGACTTTTTCAATGTTTAAGTGCTATGATTGGGTCCCCAGTGCTTTTATCAACCTAGAAAATGTGAAAAAGATCAACCCAGTAACTTAGTTTTGGTAAACCATTCTTCACAAGCATGTGAAAAAATAGGTAACTGAAATTTGGCTCCCCTTGTGATGTCAGAAGGGGATAATACCGCACCTTAATCTGCACTATCCAACCACTTCTATTTAGTACAGAGATCAGCTCATTTGCATTTTTAAGGATACATCCAAAACGGCACATTTTTGCTCACACCTATCAAGTGGCAATTTTAACATCTTATAATAAATTATCTGTATGGTATTTTGAGCTAAAACTTCACATATGTACTCTGGGGACAGCAAAGATTTATTTGACATCTAAAAAAGTCTTGTGAAATATCCCCTTTAAATAAAAAAGTAAAGCATAACATTTAGTTTTTCTTGGTTTATGTTTAGTGGCATAAATGCAGCATGAATGCATTTCATATCAACAAGCATTACTTCATGCACCGTTAAAGAAGCTCCTCAGATGTCATTTATACATGCCTTTTCCTTTCTAGAATGTGTGTCAAATCCTCTGGTGTTCCGTGAACGGATCATGTCGCTCCAAATTGGACTCACCTATAGATGGAACCAGATGTGGACCTGATAAGGTATAGAGATATGAGTTAGATCATCTCATACAATACTGAAATGGTTTATTGTCTGCTGGTTTACTTATTATCTGTTTGTGTTTGTGTCAGTGGTGTATCTCTGGTGAGTGTGTAATTGTGGGGAAGTTACCGGAAACAGTGAATGGAGGGTGGGGCCCTTGGAGCATGTGGTCTCACTGCTCGCGTACCTGTGGAGCTGGCGTCCAATCAGCAGACAGAGAATGCAACCAGCCCAAGTACTACATCAGTATATTTACTTGTTTCTTCTCTTTTTTATCCCGCTTTGCTTTTTAATCTGGGGACACACCTAAGGATTTTCACACAGATTATGAATGTAATTTGGTCATATCTACTGATCATGCCCAGTCTTTTTTAGTTGTGTTCAGTTTTTGTTTATAGTAACAAGAAACAATCCTTAAGTGTGCTGTGTCCAGTCTCAAAATGTTTTAGCAAGTCTTTAGGTGTGTCCCCAGCTTTACTGACTTACTCCCCCACTTGCTCATATACTGACTCACTCACTGATTCACTCAGTCACTCATATACTGACTTACTCACTGATTCACTCACTGAGTCACTCATTTATTTATTTACTGACTCACTCACTCACCTATTCACTCATATACTGACTCATTCACTCACTGATTTACTCATTGACTCGCTCGCTCACTAACTCACTCGTATACTGATGCACTCAATTACTCACTCACACATATACTGACTCTTTTATTCATTCATTCATTTATTTATTCATTCACTCACTCACTCATTTAAATACTCACTCACTGACTCACTCATATACTGACTCATTCACTCACTGATTCATTTATTGCCTCGCTCGCTCACTCACTCACTCACTCACTCACTCAATTATATAATCACTCACTTATATACTCACTCACTCACTCACTCATATACTGACTTGCTCACTGATTCACTCACTCACTGACTCACTCACTCATTCATTTATTTACTGACTGACTGACTCACTCACTCACTTATTCACTCATATACTGACTCATTCAATACTGATTTACTCATTGACTCGCTCACTCACTAACTCACTCATATACTGACGCAATCAATTACTCACTCTTTTACACATATACTGACTCTTTTATTCATTCATTCATTTATTTATTCATTCACTCACTCATTCATTCATTCACTCAATTATATACTCACTCACTGACTCACGCATATACTGACTCATTTACTCACTCATTCATTTATTGCCTCGCTCGCTCACTCAATCACTCACACATATACTGACTCTTTCATTCATTCATTTATTCATTCATTCATTCATGTATTAATTTAATTATTCATTCATTCATTCAGTCACTCACTCAATCACTCACTTATATACTCACTCACTTATATACTCACTCACTGATTCACTCATATACTGACTCACTTATTCATTTATTCATTCATTCACCATTCACTTATTCATTCACTCGCTCACTCATATACTGACACACTTATTCATTCATTCATTCACTCACTCACTCACTCACTCACTCACTCACTCACTCACTCACTTATATACTGACTCACTGATTCATTCACTTATTGACTTACACACTCATATTCTGACTCACTCACTAATTCACTCACTCACTCACTCATTGACTTGCTTTACTCACTCACTCACTCACTGACTCGCTCACTTACTCATTTGTTTGTTTGTTCATTCATTTGTTCATTCATATCTTCTGTAAGGTGTGGTATACACAGTACACTGCATACTGTTATAGCAGTATGGGAAATAGAATGGATTATGGAATGATAAACAAACTGTATAAAAAAGTAGTATGCTACAATAGTTTCACAAGACCTCATTGCATTACATGGTTGGCTTTAGCCAGTTATCATCCCAAAAAAAAAAAAAAATCCAATATGTGTGTAACTAATTTTTTTAATTAAACATTTTAATTAAACAAGCTTGAAAAATAAATTCTATAAATTCAAAAAAATCACAGTGCATTGTGTTATAAAGTATGTCTGCACAATATACCACATATTGCAAAAATAGTACTATGGTAGTATGTACATATTGTTCTGCTGCAGTACCAGCAGAATACACTAGAGATGGCACTCGAGTAACTTTTCCCAAACCTTTGCCTTTTGGTCTTGTGTTTGGTGATTTGTTCTGTTACCAACCAGCTTTGTATCTGTCTCTTAAAAATCTCCAGTCTTTCACTTTTCTATTTCTTTGTTTTTGTGCTGGTACATTTCTGTGAACAGATTATCTGTAACATGACCGTGTCTCTGTTTACAGGCCTGAATTCGGAGGGAAGTACTGTACGGGCGAGCGTAAGCGCTACAGGATTTGCAACACAAAACCATGTGCCCGACAAAAACCCACCTTTAGAGAAATGCAATGCAGTGAATTCAACACAGTGCCTTATCACAATGAACTCTACGAGTGGATACCTGTCGCCAGCACCTGTACGTGTTTACATATTCACTTTCAACCCAATAGTTATTATTCATTCACTCATTCATATTCAAGGCATTTAACAGACGCGACTTGTGATGCATTCAAGCTATGCATTTTTCATCAGTATGTGTCCCTGGGATTGAACCCATCACCTTTGCACTTCTAATGCAAAGTATATTAACTGGTTTAACATGACCCCAGCAACGCCATATGACTTTGATTCCTGGGAATGCACACAATCATATAAATGTGTAGCTTGAATACAGTGTAGGGCAGGGGTGTCAAACTCAAGGCCCGCGGGCCAAATCCGCAAAAATAAATTTACTTTGTACACATGCGCAGAGAAATTGTGCTTAAGTTCACGTCTTATATTTACGTATCACATGATTCTCATCACAGAAATATGCAATAGCAAGGCCTATATCTGAAAACTTCTTAAGAACAACTTTCTCCAACTCAACTTTGAGTTTGTACATCCAGAAAAAAGCGTAAATGTGACGATAGATGCTGTGGTCTGCGTTGCCAAGTACTCTGCTTTTTGGCGGCGTTTAGATTTGGGCTACTTTTACACTGTTTCTGCAAGTTCATTTTTTTCTACAGGTTAAAGATCAAAGGATTTTGTTGATTAGTTATTGGTATTTTGGCTCTGAATAGTCATTTGAGCTAGTTTTAAAAGTCCATTGAGCTGGTCTTGATACACGAATCTGGCAACCCTGGCAGTGTGCTTGCACAGACGTTTGGTTCGGTTTACATAGTATGTACATGTAAACGAACGTTTTGTCTTTACCAGCAGTCGGATTTACAAAATTTTGTGCATAAATACATAGCTATTGTGACACCAAATTGATAAAAAACTGTAAAAGAAACACATCTACTTTTAAGTGACCGTGATGGCCTTTAAGGGCCAGAAAAGAAATGTGTGCTTCTCCATGTGCACTTATTGAGATGCTGTGTAAATTCACACAACGGCAAGTTGAGGCCTGTTGGCATTAACATTAAACTCTTACACGTGGCCGCTCAAACTTTTATAGATTTTGCTGGGTCACATTCAAGAATTCTCCACTTTATTACTCAGCTTTAAAGGCAGTGTGAATACACAAATATTTAGTAATTGTTTTCTTTATTTAAGCGATTAGAGCACAGTGTGAGTAGGCGGGTGGATAATAAAGCCTTTGATTTATCATCCTTTTAAATTTGAGGTTGTATGGTAATAAATGAACTTGAATGTAACCCTCAGGGTGCTTGCACACCTAAGTGTTGAAAACGGCAGGCGAATGCCAACTGTAGTCACTTGCCAGCTTTTTTCAGCTGAGTGCTTTGGTTGCTGTGATTCTTCTGCTTGGTTTATCAGTCGTTGAACAACAACTGGTTGGTTGTTGTGATATTTGTCTCACCCCTCCTCAACTGTGATTGGACGGCCGAGTGAGGAATGACATTGAAGAGCTGAGCGTTTTACTCAAAGTTTAAAGTCGCCATGAAACGGAAGTAGCGATTGCCTTATTTTCCCCGTGGTGACGTATATCCGAATGAAACGGCTTTTGAGATGAAATAAGGCAGGGCTGGATTTGAATTTGTCCATCGAGATCTGATTGGATCGTTTGAAGTTGGGTCGTGTTGCTAATTGCTAATCACTGCGATCTTCTCCCGGACCCCGCCCACCTGCCATACTTTTGACCGGAAGTGAAGAGAGATCGTTTTGAGGAGGGGAGGAGATTTGCATTTTTGATTAAAGATTATGAGCACACACGAATTTTTAAAAAATAATGAAGCTCACAGATAAGTCATTTGTTAATAATACCACACTATTAAAAATACATATATAGTTTTTCATTTCAATTTCATTGCGACTTTAAATTTTTTTAAATCCCGGCACTTAGCATGGAAACAACGCAACGCTGAATACTGAAGAAAATCGCCAGCTGCTTGGGTTTTTGAAACACGCATCGCTTTCGTTGGAAACAATTGAAAATATACGCCGGCCGTGGATGTAAATGCCTTGGTGTGCACGCCCCCTTATGACCGTTTCACACGGTACGCGGTAAGCGGCAAAATCGCCGCGCGGCTTCAGCTTTTCTCTTGTATTGGAAGCGTTTTGTGCAGCATTTAGTGCAAACATGTTTATCTTCAACGGCGCCTGTCATGAAGTACCGTGTCCGGAGAAGGAATAGGATTTTGGGTGCACGAGCAAGGCGTGTGGACCAACTCCGCTTCCCCTCTGAAACAGCTCCCGTTTTGCCGCTTTCCGCACGTCTCCTATTAAAAAAGAACTAAACACTCGCGGTTGCCGCGTACCATGTGAAACGGCCTTTATGCTTCGTTAAGTTTTATTTCAGTAACAGTTTTATAATTAAGCAGATGCAGATGAGCTCAACAAGAATGTAATCCATACCATAGTATTTTTGAATATCAGAGATTATTAAACAATATTACTTTAATATATTATGTCTGAAGAAACCTAATTATTTTTATATACATGTTATCCTTAGAAGGACTAAAAGTATTTAGCAAATATGTGAAAACTAAGCTAAAATAATGTTTTGTGATTAACTGTTTTGTACATAAAATCTCCCTACGTACTGTATTGTGTTGCACATTTTGTGAAAAATTTAAGGAAGACACCATTGTTTTTCAATATTTTACTATGTTCTAACATCAACTTAGACAAATAAATACATACCTACCTTTTTTCAATGCGTGCACTTCATCTTTGCACAGCACGTCGCGAATGTGTAAACATTTAGCCTAGCCCCATTCATTCCTTAGGATCCAAACAGGGATGAATTTAGAAGCAACCAAACACTTCCATGTTTTCCCTATTTAAAGACTGTTACACGAGTAGTTACACAAGTAAGTATGGTGGCACAAAATAAAATGTGGCGATTTTTTAAGTGGATAAAAATGAGAACTATATTGTATGGCGGAAGAGCACTTCGTTTGCACTACTAAACTAAACTAAATCCGCTTAAAAAATGGCCATGTTTTTATTTTGTGCCACCATACATACCTGTGTATCTACTCATGTAACGGTATTTAAATAGAACCCCATTCTCACAGACCTTTGGTCCCAGAAAATATCTGGGATCGTTGCCGGAAAGAGGACCTAGTCAGATACACGAAAAACCCTCTGTTTGAACAAGAAGCCGAAAAATGCCGTAATGGGCGTGGTTCAGCTCCTTAAAACGAGAGATAACATGCATATAAACATTCACCACGAGAAATGTTGCAAACTAGATTGAAGCAGTTATCAGGAAATGATAAATGAGACGCATAAACAATGACGCACGTGCCGTAGTGAGGACGCTCGTGTCATGGCAACATGAAGTTTGTTCAACTCTTTAAAATGAATGATTTACAACATTCACGACGAGAAATGTCAGCAAACTGGACTGAAGCAGATATCAGGTAAGTTAGCTCGTTACTGCGTTGAAAAGATCATTCAGCAGCATAAAAGAATATTGTGTCACGTGCTCATTTGAGCTATAATAGCTATAATCCAGAATGCATTTTACGTGTATTTTCCGGAATGTCTGTGTGAAAAGGGCTTAGGGTAAACATGGAAGTGTTTGGTTGCTTCTAAATTTATCTCTGTTTGGATCCTAAGGAATGAATGGGGCTAGGCTAAATGCTAACACATTCACGACACGCTGTACAAAGATTAAGTGCAGATAGGTATGTATTAATTTGTCTAAGTTGAGGTAAGGACATAATAAAATATTGAAAAACGGTGGTGTTTTCCTTTAACCTTGATATCTTTAATAATATAGTAATGTCACGTCAGTGATTGAAATCATAGTGAAATTATTATTCTTATGCCAAACACAGCAACGATACATGTGGGTTTTTTGTATGAAGCTTGTCTCATCTACAAATGATGCTTTACATTTTTTTGTAAAATTGTCTTCACAGCTCGTCCCTGCGAGTTGCACTGTAAACCTTTGGATGAGAATTTTTCTGAGAAGATGTTGGATGCGGTCATAGACGGCACACCCTGCTTCATGAATAACAGCAGCAGGAACATCTGTATCAATGGTGTGTGCAAGGTAGTGTGACTGGGTATGTCTTACTTTACATGCCTTTGTGTTTGTCTCTCTGTGTGTGTGTATTGAATTTGTATTAATCTTCCATTTGTTCCAGGACTTCAAAAGTAGTGGACACTTAAAGGAATATTCCACTTTCATAAAATTTTTTGATAATTTGCTCACCCCCATCATGTCATCCAGGATGTATATGTCTTTCCTGGTTCAGTCGAGAAGAAATTATGAAAAACATTTCAGGATTTTTCTCCATATAGTGGACTTTAGTGGACCTCAACGATATGCAGTTTCAATGCAGCTTCAAAGTAAACAATCTCAACCAAGACATAAGGGTCTTATCTAGTGAAGCGATCGTCATTTTTGTCAAAAAATAAGTACTTTTTAACCACAAATTTTCATTGCCGTGTGATGCTTTAGCGTGACCTTCCGTATTACATGATCACTTCAAAAGGTCATGCATGACGTACTCAAAACTACATCTCCAATGTCTACAAATGTGGAGAAAGAGGACCATTCAGACGTTGTATGTGAAATGATACTAATTAATGTCTTTGTTAGTTTATTGTTTAAAATTGTCTGCAAGTGTGCGTTTCACATATGTAACGTATGACCTTTCAACGTGATTACGTAATACGTAAGGTCACACGGCTAGTGCAAGACGAGAAGTTGTGGTTTAAAAGTACATATTTTGTATCTATTATTTGAAGAAAATGACAATTGTTTCGATAAATAAGACTGTCATGATTCGGTTGGGATTGTTTAGAGTCCTTTAAAGCTGCATTGAAACTGCAAACTTTTGAGGTCCACTATATGGAGAAAAATGTTTTACTCAAAAAACTTAATTTCTTTTCGACTGCAAAAAGAAAGACATAAACATCTTGGATGACATGGGGTGAATAAATTATCGAGATTTGTTTCAGAAATTAGAGTAATCCTTTAAATGTATCAAGCCAATAAACACTTAAATAATAAATAATGTTAGACCTTGTATGAGAAAACGTAACTTTGCACTGCTGTTTATTGCAATGACAGTAACACAGCTGCTGTCAAGGTCAAATTTGTGATCATGTCTGTGAAATCCAGGTTAACGCAGTGGTGCGGTTCGACATGTTTTTTTCTCATCAAAGCAGAATCAACTTAAAAAACTCCATTAATAATCATACACTTACGTGTTAAACATCATTTAAAGCCGTGAAGGGTCTACTTTTATTTGTGTACATTCACAATAACAACACATTTTTGTGTTTTGTCTCCACCAACTCTCTCAAAACATGTTACAAAAATCAATTGAAGCTTGTCTGCGAATACTCGTCACACAAACATGATACATATATATCTAAAGAAAGCCTGAAATGTCTACCTTTAAACAAACAAATTACGATAAAAAACAAATATTGCCTGTTTATGTAATCTGTATGAAAGTAAAGAGAGGTACCGTTTCTCATGTCTGACCTCATTATCTGTAATGAGATCCCGCCCACAGGTGGTACCTGCGATTTATTTGGAAATTAATATGCTACCCATCCAGACGTCATCAACACGTCCAAACAATGACAAAAACAGCATAAAGTTTAATCAGATTTAAAGACTTTACTGCGTGTTTGGATGATAAACATTATACACACACGTGTGTTCTGAACAGTGAGGAAGTCTCATCTAATGATGAGATTTGAAGTTTGATTTTAATTTTTAATATGATCTTACTCAGTCAAAATTAAAGACATGAAGGTTATTTTTCACATATATTCTTTACATTACATCGGATGTTTTTTTTATGTAGAAAACAATAAATCACAAAACTGGGTTCAGCTGGGTTTTCACAGGCATGGTCACAAATACTAATTATAATTCTTGACATTTTTTATTGTTAATATTTGGTCAATGGCATATAAAAGCATCTAGAGTATATTTTGTGTTTGTGTATCTGTGTTTGTTTATGGGACAGTTTTGCTGTTTATTTCAGGTGTATGCATTTAAATGCATCTATTATTGCTTCAGGTGGTGGGTTGTGATTTTGGCATCAATTCTAATGCTAAAGAGGACGGCTGTGGTGTCTGTCTTGGCGATGGATCTACCTGTGAAACGGTGAAGAAGACCTTTCTGGAACAAGATGGGTTTGGTAAACACTTGCTATCTAGCCCTGCCTCTGAACTTGTATCCCATGATAACATAGCTACCACCAATACTCATGAAATGACAATTAATGTAACAAATACTATAAATAAAGCTGATGGATGACTACATGAATGTCTGCACCATTATTTGAATTTCCTGGCTGTCCTATAAAGTTAATAAATGAGGTTATGTGATTTAGGTTACATGGACCTGGTTTTGATCCCAGAGGGAGCTCGGGATATCTTCATACAAGAAGTAGAAGAGGCTGGGAATTTTCTGGCGATTCGAGCTGATAATTCAGAGGAGTATTACCTCAACGGGAATTACATTATTCAGTGGAATGGAGAGTATGAGGCAGGTGGCACAAAATTTTACTATGATCGCAGTGGCAACATGGAAAATCTTACCTCGGCAGGACCAACAACACAACCTATCATGATCCAGGTACTGATTTAAAACAAATATGCACATTTCCACCATTAGCATAATAACTTCTTATTTATTTATCAACAGAGCAATTAAAATTTGATCACATTAAATAAATTACATTATATTACGAAACAAAAAAACAGGTAACACTTTACAGTAAAGTTGTATTTGCTAACATTAGTTAATGGTGCTGTGTGTAGATTTTTAGCGGCATCTAGCTGTGAGATTGCGAAATTGCAACCAATGACTCAGTCTACAGCTCACCCCTCCCTTTCGAAACGCATAGAGATGCTACGGTAGCCACCACAGGACAAACATGTCATAATCCGAGACAACATAGTGACAAAACGTGCTCAATAGAGCAGTTTGTCCATTTAGGGCTACTGTAGAAACATGACGGTGCAAAATGGCGACTTCCATAAGTAGACCCGCAGTGTATGTAGATAAAAACGGCTCATTGTAAGGTAATAAAACACTACAGTTCATTATGTAAGGTCTTTATACACCACCAATAATATAGTATATTACATTGCATTTCTGTCAAGATATCCTCCTAAAAGTTACACAGTGCACCTTTAATGCATTAGATAACATGAACTAACAATGAAAAATTGTTCTATAACATTTATTAATCTTTGTTCATGATCATTTTAGCATTCACTTATAAAAAAAAATATAAAATTGTAACTGTTAACATTAGTTAGTCTGCCGTTTTTGGGTGTGTCCTTTAAAATGCAAATGAGCTGATAGTGGATAGTGCAGATTAAGGTATGGTATTATCCCCTTCTGACATCACAAGGGGAGCCAAATTTCAATGACCTTTTTTTCACATGCTTGCAGAGAATGGTTTACCAGAACTAAGCTACTGGGTTGATCTTTATCATTCATTTTCTAGGTTGATAGAAGCACTGGGGACCCAATTATAGCACTTAAACATAGAAACATATTTTCATTATATGGCCCCTTTAACTAACACTGAAAAACTAAATTGCTCACTGTTAGTTCATGTTAGCTAATGCATTAACAAATGTTAACACAACCTTATTGTAAAGTGTTATCAAATAATATTTATTTATTCTCTTCTTACATTATTTAGAACCATAAAAATTTTACTAAAAATTACTTACAATATCAATGGAGCTTGCATGACAAGAATGATCTCAATGTGAATTGTGCAGCTGTTGTTTCAAGAGCTCAACCCTGGTGTCAATTACGAGTACACCATTAAGAGAAGTCGACCACTGGGGAATGAAATCCTCAAACCCGAGTACACCTGGAAATATGGAGCCTGGTCTGACTGCAGCGCCACCTGTGGGTTTGGTATGGAATGAGACTTTTCTTCATTCGGTCCATAGTTAAGACTTGCAGATCATGTTTATTATTGTTTGTATCATAGATAATTATTATTTAAACTTTCTGAAACCCAAACTCGTCCTAAAGCTTTTGATGTGATATTCAAAAAGATGTTCCTGTTCTTTGTCAAACAGGTGTGCAACATCAGCCCGTACGCTGTTTTGAGGCTGAAATTGGCGTAGTTGAGGAAATGCTCTGTGACCCCGGTACACGTCCCGAAGACGGACATCGCAAGTGCAAAAACATGGACTGTCCTGCAAGGTATAGTGTCTCATAAAGGAGGTGGTTCTAAAACTCTTTGGGATGCACCCCCCCAAAAAAGTTATTTGTGCCCCCCAAAGAAAATGCATGACATTAAACAATCTCAAACCCATTATTTGAAATAAACAAAACATATGAAATGATACATTGTAGTGCTGTTGGTAAGGTTTCTGAGGATTATGTATTTTATAAAATATCATAAAAATGGGACCCCTTGGCACCATCTCGTCCCTCAAGGGGGGCTTGCCCCCCAGTTTGATAACCAGTGGTTTAACAATGAGAAACCCCTCACACTGACTCTGTACTGCCCTCAGGTGGTGGGTCGGTGGATGGCAGACGTGCTCGGCTACGTGCGGTCCAGATGGATTGAGAAAGCGCACGGTTCTGTGTGTGCGTACAGTGATCGGAGAAGAACGGGTTCTACATCCTGGAGACTGCAGACAGATGCTTAAACCCAAACCTGTGGTACCTTGCAACCGAGATATACCGTGTGGGTCAGAATGGGTAGTGGGGAACTGGACGGAGGTGGGTGATTCATTTACCAATGAATCTAATAATTATCAGTTGAATGTCTTAATTGTTATGTAGTAGGGTTCAGAAATATACCGTCATGAGAAAAATACACATACTGCGATATATTGCAATGGTTTGCAATAACTGAATACGCGAAACAATGCGTAGTCAAAGTTTAAGATTGATGCAGATATCAGAGAGAGAAAAATATGAAAGTATGTTGTTTATGGGTCAATGACGAGACGTTAATTATTTTGTGTCCGTATGGTTCAATTAAATAAATAAAAATAAATAAATTTGCAGATTACTTGCATACATTCTAGACTAAAATGTTTGGTTTTATTTCATTTTGACAGAATATTTGGTGGATAATTGCAAAAATGTCAGTGTGGTGTAACTGGTCTGTGTCAATTGGTGTAACTAGTATTTTTTTTTTTTTAAATATATATAAATATATTCATAAAAAATGTGGAATAAAATAATATAATCATCTAGTTAAGTGTAAAGTGTTTTTTACATACATTTTTACATAACTTGTCAAAGATTATTTAGAAAACAGACCTGTTTTCAGCATATGTCAGGACAAATATTACAAAAACGCATGTAAATTTACATTTAGAAATAACAAAAAAAATAATATTTTTAAATGATTTTTTTATGATTACGCTTACATGCCATCAAACGTGGATAAAATATTTAATTTGTCATTATTTGGCGCAATTAGCAGTTACACCATTTGACATTTCAGGTTCATTCAGTCTTAACTTTCATAAAAATGGTGCAAATGATTGTTTTATTACATAAAATTAACATAAATACACTATGTGCATTGAAATAAACCTTAAAACAAGTTTTTTAAAAAGATTTCTGATAACTCATCTTTCAAACGTCAAGGTTTCTGCTGTATTAATGTTGTATATTTAAGCGCTAATAACTTTTGCATAATAATGAATTGCATAATCATACTAGTTCAGTTTGTATTGCCTAAATTCGTAATCATTCAGCAAAAACGTCTTTGTCCCGCAGTGCTCTCTGTCCTGCGAAGGAGGTGTAAAGTCCAGAATCGTCAAGTGTGTCGCCAAACGTCCGGGCCAGTGTAACCCTGCCAATCGACCCCGTTCCACGATCCTCTGTAATCTCCAAAGCTGCTCGTCCAGTAATAAGTGGACGGGTTCGCCTTTCCGACCACGATTACTACCTCGAGTCCCCCCCAAAATCCCAGGGTACAGCACCACTACCATCACCACCAGCTATATAACACAAACCACCAAATCCATAACAACATCTGATATCATCCATGAAGATGATCGAGATCTTATCTTGGTTAGGGATGGTGACAGAGACAATGGTGGTCATGGCGACACAAAGATCAAAGACCGCAGTGCTCCTGAGGAAGAGGAAGGGAGCACCGACTTGCAGGCACCTGACAAAAGTTCAACATACACACCGGGTTATGATTACATTGTGGAAGATCAAACTGGAGAAGACAATATTGTGACATTAAGTCCATCTCCTGAAACAACAATGTCACATGAAGTCACTGGAAGACCGTCATCCACACAAATGCATTACATCCCCACATCGCTCCAATATAGTGACCATGTGACAACACATCAACCAACTACTGCAATGCCCAAACCGAGCACTTTAACGTCTTATAAATGGGAATCCAGTCCAACAGGCTCATATTATCTAAACACCGACCCAAATATTCACTTAACAGTGTCACGCTTCAATACTGACAGTCTACAAGCAACCGTTCCAACAGTGAAAATACTGAAAAAGACGACGAGAGGACTCAACAAAACCAAGGTGCCTAAAGCAGTCAGGCAGAGGCCAGAAACGCTGACAAACACCAGCGATTATGGGAACTTGAACGCACGAGATCCCATCAGTAGAAATGCATTCTGGGAAGTGGGCAACTGGAGTGAAGTAAGTATGCAAATTTCATCTGTAAATGCCTGAGGTTAACATCTGCTTCTTGTTACATGCACAGAATTATCATTTATAACTAAATTTGCATTTTAAGAAGTTTTAAGTTATCACAGCGAAAAAGTTGTTGTTGCTAAGTTGGTAGAGTATCGAGTTATGCTAAATGCATAAATTTAATGTTAAAGGGACACCCAACTTTTTTAGAAAATATGCTAATTTTCCAGCTCCTCTAGAGTTAAACATTTGAGTTTTAATGTTTTGGAACCCTTTCAGCTGATCTCCGGGTCTGGCGCTACCACTTAGCATAGCTTAGCATAATTAATTGAATCTGATTAGACCATTAGCATCGCGCAAAAAAATAACCTAAGAGTCTAAATATTTTTCCTATTTAAAACTTGACTCTTCTGTAGTTACTTACATCGTGTACTAAGACCGACGGAAAATTTAAAGGTGCAATTTTCTAGGACGATATGGCTAGGAACTATCCTCTCATTCTGGCGTAATAATCAAGGACTTTGCTGTCGTAACATGGGTGCAGCAGGCACAATTATATTACGCAGCACCTGAAAATAGTCCCCTTGGTAACTTTCAATAGCAGGTCTTCGATTAATTGTCGATAAGAATTAAATCGATAAAGCTTAACGATTGCCGAACGCACGTGTGTGCGGCGCCTGCGCAAAACACATACAACCGGAGAAAAAAATTAAATGAGCGTGAAGAAGTTAAACCAGCCATGATCACAACGATGCTCGAGACCAAACACACACCTTGGCTTTTTAACGTCATGCGAGACGAGGCTGGCTGCCAACGCAATGAAATGGCATCCACAGTGGATCTGAGAGGGTCCGATACAGAAAATGCAAATACGGTTAGCATACTGAAAGCAAAGACCCTCTTCACGGAAGTCTGCAAGATTAGCATAGCAAGTTTTAATGAACAGATTAAAATATAATCTTAAATTCCGATAAGAAACTGTAAAATGTAAACTTGAAATCTTCATAATATAAGCATCTTTGCTGAAAGTACACCGCAGGTAAGGTGACGACAGGGAAAGTGCTCTTTATGTGCTTCTTGGATATAATTACAACAAACGGTGGATCAGCAACTCTGAACAACTAAAGAAAAAACACTTGATGATTATGAAACTTTTATTTTGACATGTCATGTACGCATGGATATGCGACTGTTGCAGAGAACGCATGTGAGGCAGAGTTATACACTGTGTCTATTAGTTATTATATTTTATTACATGATAATTTTAAAATGTTCTCAATTTACAATCCCACTAGCATGTTATTTAGTCAAAATAAATGTTTTATTTCACGTGAGGAAGCTGGCGTTTTTACGCACACATTTATGTCATTGGCTATATGCCATTGCAGTAAAGGCTTATTGCATTATTACAGTTAACCATTATTCGATTGATTGATCGTTAATTTAAACAATCATTGAATATGGGAAATTGCATAAATTGACATCCCTAGAAACTACAGAATGGTTATTTATTTGCGATGCTAATGGTCTAATCGGATTCAATGAATTATGCTAAGCTATGCTAAAAGTGGTAGCGCCAGACCCGGAGATCAGCTGAAAGGATTCCAAAACGGTAAAAATCAAATGTTCAACTCTAGGGGAGCTGGAAAATGAGCAAATTTACAAAAAAAATAGTGTCCCTTTAAAGATGGAAGGGTTTCTTTCATTAGTTGTTGGGCTGTGAATGGTTAGAATGGTTTTGGGCTACTTTTGAATGTACATTGGGATGGTTTTGTTAAGGGAACTGGCCAACAAGGCTGTCCGTTTGTGCAGACGTTTTGTTCGGATTATATAAAATGTGCATGTAATTTAAATCAGATCGGTGCATATTAACAATATTGTTGTAATCTGCTATCAAAATTGTTTAAAAAATGCAGTAATGCAGAACTCATAATTCTGTCTTTATTCCAGTGCTCCAGTACGTGTGGTCTGGGTGCGATGTGGCGGTCGGTAGTCTGCGACTCGGGGCGTGATGAAGATTGTGCCAATCTGAAGAAGCCGGAACCGGCCCAACGATGCAACCTGCGACCGTGTGCCATCTGGAAGATGGGAAACTGGACCAAGGTGAAGCCCCGTTCTCAGATTTAACCCCCGATCTGCTCTGTACTCTGATGTAATGACTGTCTGCCTCTTTCTGTAGTGTCCTGAAGGTTGTGTCGGTGGTATGAAGCATCGTGACGTCCAGTGTATCGACACCCAGAGCAGACGCCCTTTAAGGCCGTTTCATTGTCAAGCTCTGTCCTACAAACCACCCAGCAGTGCCGCCTGTAACACTCAGCCCTGTCTACGGTGGGCGTTCTCACCCTGGGGAGAGGTACTGATCTGATGTGGTTTAATGATCTTTACCTTGTGTGCTTCAAAATGAATCATCCTAATGATGGTCCAATGAAAAATCTGCATGTGTTGTATGATTGACAGTGCTCTGAAAGCTGTGGACAGGGATGGAGGAACAGGTTTGTGTTTTGTCCCAAATCCGAGCGCTGTAACATCACACTCAAACCCAACAGTACAGAGCCCTGCTATCTTCAGTCGTGCAGTCGCTGGGTGTCAGAGGATTGGGGTCAGGTAACTCACTTCACACATGACATTAGCTACATTTACATGAACACCTTTAGCCTCCATCAGGATGAAATCATTCGTATTGATAAATCCTATCAAAGATTTGATTGATTGACAGGCAGATTTGATTGATGGGCAGAATTGATTGATTGACATGTAGGTTTTGATTGATTGACAGGCAGATTTGATTGATTGGCAGATTTGATTAATGGGCAGATTTGATTGATTGAAAGTTAGGTTTTGATTGATTGAAAGGCAGATTTGGTTGATTGGCAGATTTGATTGATTGACAGGTAGGTTTTGATTGATTGACAGGCAGATTTGATTAATTGACAGGCAGATTTGATTGATTGACAGGCAGATTTGATTGATTGACAGGCAGGTTTGATTGATTGACAGGGAGCCCAGCAAGTCTCATTCACTAATAATTGCGTAAGTTTTTGGTATTTATACGCACACTTGAACTTCTCACGAAAAATTTCCGCCTAATTCACAACACGTGCATACCCACATGAGTTTGGTGTAGGGATGCACCGATAGGATTTTTTTGGGCCGATACCGATTTAAACAGACAACTTCTGGCTGATGCCGATACCGATATTAAACACTTGTATACAATACTATACAGTTGGTCTATTAGCTAGTTTATTTCTGCATCAAATTATTTTTACCTGAACACGGATTGGATCTAATTAACATTCAACTGACCAACATAATAAGAGAGGCACAAATTACCGGTAAGCTAAAACAAATATAATAAGACAACACGACAACCTTCAAAGGTGGTTTTTGCTATTCAGCATTTATTTTATTAACGACATTAACTTATTTTTTTTACATATAATGGATTTCTTTATGCAGTTAATTAATAAACAATCGGTATCGGCCTTTCTCATGCTATTGCCGATATGCCGATGGTTTCAAATTCATCAAATATCGGCCGATAAATATCGGCGGCCGATACATCGGTGCATCACTAGTTTGGTGTTATACTTGTTCTTACGTAAGTGAATTTGGAGTGTTCTACACAAGTAATTTGCATAAAACACGGCCAAACCAGCTCTATATAAGGGCTTTCCGCAGCGCTGTGCTGGTCCACAGAAAATGTAGAGCAGTTTGTCATTGAAGCAAAAGAGCTCGAAAAGAAATCCATGATCATATTTATTAGCGGTAAAGTTCCGATTTGCTTTGCATTTTTTATTTGGGAGCTTTTGCTGTCACTAAAGGACGCCAGTGCTGTCCACCGACCGGAGTAACATTAAAGAAGTAACAAATATGACATTTAATTAATATGACAGAGAGGCGCATCTGAATCTAAAATAAAACAGACAGAAGATCAAGTGATTGACATTTGAACTACTCATTACATTTACATGATGTTTACATTAGGCATTAAGCAGATGCTTTCAAATAGAGATTTAAAAAGTGAGGAAGGAAAGCGTGAGGATTTGTCATGACGTGCATCTTCTTTATGTGTAGAAAAATAAATAGGCTATGATAATGTATAATATAATTTATATTATAATAATAAAGATCATGTATAATAATATATAGTACAGAAAATATTATAATATTAAATATAATCATGTATATTTATATATCAACATTATTATAAACATTATAATTATAGCCTAGAGTTTGATTATAGCGTATTTGATTATTGCGTATGAGTGGTTTTAGGTTTTCTTGCATTTTTGCGTACATTGTGAAGAAATTCTGATATGAAAGTTTTTGTTGAAGCACGATTTGTTCATGAAAACATCCGTACGCACAGAGCTGGGTAGTAACGGATTACATGTAATCTGGATTACATTATCAGATTCCAAAAACCAAGTACTTGTAATTAGATTAAACTACATTTTAAAATACTCGTAATCAGACTACTGTTACTTTTTATGGATAACATGATTACATATTATTCACACTATGGCAGTATGATGTTCACAATTTTGTAAATCTCCTATTTTTTTTCATAATAAATTTACCTAACGCTTATATATTGTTCAAGTTTTTCCAGGGAAGAGGGGGAGGAGAGAAGCATGACGAGACAAAATTAATTTAATAAATAATTTTCCCCTCTTTATAAATTTGAAATCAAATAAGATTTGTCAAAAGTAATCTAAATGTAATCCAAAAGTAGTCAGATTACATTACCAATGATGTGTAATCTAAGAGATTATATTACTGACTACAAATGTTGTCATGTAATTCGTAATCATTAACGGATTACAATTTATAAGTTATCTACACACAAATTTGTGAGTACGCATGCCTTATGAATGAGACCCAATGACTTTTTACAGTCTAGGTTAACTTTAAACCCGATGTAGTCCGGAATTTGGTTACCTGTCTTTTTTTAATAACTTCTAAGATGTATGAAATTTAATCATGTAAGCAAAGTCAACAGTGATTATAAGTTGTTTTATTTTAATTATCAATTTCTTTATTGGCTATGGTTGGACTCCATGTTTTAGCCTAGATATCTGGGGTTTGTTTAAACGGCTATTAGACGTTATAGATAGCGTTCAAATATCTTAGATATGCTTGCTAGAATGTTTTACTTGATTGACAGGCTGGTTTTGATTGGTTGACAGTGCTCTAGGAGCTGTGGTGGAGGACTTCAGAAGCGAGTGGTGAGATGTGTAAATGAGGAGACCGGAGACGAAGAGAAAACTTCACAGTGTGCACAAAACGATAAACCCGACAGTGTTCAGACCTGCAACATGGACGACTGTAAAACTGATCGTGGTAGGTTTATTTACATTATCACTTTATCGCAAAGATGGGAAAGCAAAAGGGCACAGCAACATTTTCAATTATTTTACATTTCATGTTAAATCCTCTCCTTTCTTCTGTTGTGTGCAGGGCTGAAGTGTAAGAGAAACAGCATGTCAACACTTTTCTGCGAGAAACTCAAGCTGTTGGGTCGATGCTCTCTGCGTTCAATTCTTAAGCAGTGTTGCGTCACATGTACGATGTAATACAGAGGTCACACAATAAGGTCAAATTTGGTTCATTGATGTAAAGCTGAAACTTCTGGACATGTGAAATGGGTTCACGATGATCTAGTCTACAAAAAGACAGACGGTCCACTCAGATATGTATTTTTATACTTGAACATGAGAATAGTGAGTGAATTAAAAAGTGCATCTTAGGATCCCACACACATTTAAAACAGCTGTCATTCATTATATTTGGGAAACGATCATGTGCTTTTACCTACAACTCGGATGAACATTTTACTGTTGACTCTTTTACAGATTTTTCTTTTATATCAGAACTAGAGGTCTTCTTGCATCCAAAGAAATGTATTCGACCCAAAAAGACTCAAATCACTTTTTACCCGAACCTGACTTAAATAATTTTTTTTTTTAAAGAAAGACCCGACCTGAGACAAACCCCCAAAAATTGGACGACACTAAAATTGATTAACAGATTTGTCTCAATAAAAACGAACCTACCGTCAACCACACGATGTCGCAAGCGCTCTTGGCAAACAGAGGAGGGGTCTGAAAAGGACTGGATGCATACACGTGAGATAGTTTGAGTCGTCTCGGGTCCGTTTGACAAAAACAGATTAATTTTACATTACCCGAGACCCGATGCTGCTATTTTTATACCCGACCTGTGTCCGAGGCACACGTGAAACCTTAAGACCCAAACCTGTTCAGGTCAAACCTCTAGTTTTCGGATTTAAGTGGACCTGTGAAGACCCCTAATCAAAACAACAAACCACAAATCTCTCCTGCAATCCATAACTGTTTTAAAAAAACTGATACTAAGCAAGCACATGAAAATTCAGAGTCTCCTTTCAGCTGTTTTTCAACAAACGTAAATATTGGTAACCTGCAATTTTAGGTGTCGAACAGAGATTGTGATAGAGATGCAAAAGCAGACTATTTCTGGGCCACCTACATGACCCTGGACCACAAAACCAGACATAAGGGTCAATTTTTTGAAATTGAATGAACAAATAATCTTTCTGTTGATGTATGGTTTTTTTAGGATAGGACAATATTTGGCACTGATGAAACTATTTGAAAATCTGGAATCTGAGGGTGCAAAAAAATTAAATATTGAGAAAATCACCTTTAAAGTTGTCCAAATGAAGTCCTTAGCAACACATATTAATTATGATAACTACACACACACACACACACATATATATACATATAAATATTTACGGTAGGAAATTTACTATATAAAAAAAACATAATATCCTAATGATTTTTGGCATTAAAAATAAATGTATAATTTTGACCCATACAATGTATTGTTGGCTATTGCTACAAATAAACCCGTGTGACTTATGACTGGTTTTGTGGTCAACAAAAATACTAATAATAAGTTTTCACTATGACAAAACAATACCTGTTGAGAGAGAAAGAGATGCGGTCAATATCTGTGTCAAGTATTTTTGTATAAATGACTTTCAAGCATGCATTAAAATCTCAGGTTATTGGATGTGTAATTTTTTCCCTTTTATAATTTGGTGCAAATGTTTCTTCAGTCAATGTTTGGACAGAAACATCTTTACATTTTGAACATTTTCATAAACATACATTTTCTATCAGACAGAATTTCAATACATGTACATCTGTCTGTTTACACTAATGTTTTTTTTTAAATCTCTGTTCATTAATGCACAAAAAGAAAAGTAAAACTGTGAAGTAAATAAGTTATTTCTAACCCTAAATATTGCATGATTTTCAGATTAATAACTTGCGTGGTGAGAATTTCTGTAATTCAATTTATTCAAATAATTTCTTGTGTCTCTATGGAGCAGACTAACATGCTACAGGTCACCATCTATTATATTATTAATACAAATCTTATTTCTTGTATACCACTTAACAAACACATTTGAAATCCTATCTCAGGATATGTGCATTAATGATTGTGTCTGCACTGTATTTGTGGTGTTTTTCTCTAATTCATGTATTTTTGTTATGTATAAACTGTGTGAATGTTGTTGTATTTGTGTGGTTCATGGTGCTGTAAACGGTTGGTGCTTCATCATCTGGTGCTCAATAACACTGTTAACAGATTCAATGCACATTGTTACTGTGGATGGAGGAGTTGCAGGTTCAATCCTCTTCAGCTTTTAAATCGGGCATGAATGTTTTATAGTGAAACTGCTTTGTGTGTAATAAATAAATACAGTCATGATGTGAGCAGATATTATGTGGCTCTTCTACTCGATTATTTGCAAGTCTTAAAGGTGCATTAGGTAACTTTTTGTTGGACAGAAATGCAAAATAATAAATGGACAAACTGCTCTATAGAGCGTGTTTTTCACTACGTTGTCTCAGACGATGACATAATTGTCCTGCGGCGGCTACCGTAGCTTCTTTATGCATTTCAAAAGAAAGGGTTGAGCCTTTAATCCAGCATGACCTCATTTTTTACTTTAATGGACAAAAAAATTTTTTTGTACAAAACACTACTTGAATCGGTGAGCTAGACACAATGCACAAACTTTATTATTTGTTTTTCATTTTATGTCCATTGTTATTTTAATCCCATGCACATATTTATTAAATGTATAGTAAGTTAAAGTTTGCTTTGATCAAAGCGCCTGCTAAATGCACAAATGTAAATGCAACGTGTGCTGTTTTTCAGGTCACCGTAAACAGGAAGAAATGACTCTGCAATCCAAACCATGCCAGCTCGGTCTCAATTACAGAGGTCAGGTTAAATTAGGCCAGATTTGCCCGCTTCATTTGTTCCTTAAAACCCGAGACCCATTTGGCACCACAGAGATGTCAGCTGGGTTACAGAATGGTCACAGTTTGTTATAGCCTTAGATTTTGTAGGTTTCATGACAATGCACATTACGTAATCTTGATTTCATCTCTGTTATATAATCACACATTACCATATTGTTCTTTCAGGAAAGCGGGTTCGAATACACCTGGTGATTCTTAAATGGCAGTGAGACGACTTCCCTTTCCTGTGAATCACTAAATAATTCAGTCAGAAAGAGAGAGAGACACCTGATTCAATGGTTCAGATTAAAGACAGATCGTGCCATGATGTTAGTTAACCAGAACTGCTCGGCTAACTTAACACTCTGGGAAAACGGCAGTAAAACATCATGACATGATGTCAATGTATTTATACGATTGAGTGAGATTGTTTAAAGGAAATGCTAACAATGTATCCATAGGACAAAATGAACATATGGATGTTTCATGGCAAACGTGTATAGAAGAGGCACAATGAGAAACGATCGTTGCAAACAGACACCCGCGACACCTTCAGTGCACGCTCACCACATCAAATATTTACATTAGGTGTTTGGCGGAGACGCTCGCTTGGTCAGAAAAGACATTCAAAGAGACATATATTTCTGAAACCGGGTCAAATGTACAAAGTTTCTTTGCTCACATGTTTAAGTCATCACCCTGCTGAAAAAAACAGCATCAAACCAGCATGGGAATTACGCTGGTCTATGCTGGTTTGATGCGGATTTAGCTGGTGGTCACCCGCATACCAGCTCCAAAACACAACATATGCTGGTCTTGCTGGTATGACCAGCATGGGATGCTGATACTAGTGCTGGTTTGGTGCTGGTTTAGCTGGTGCTGATGCTGGTTTAGCTGGTGTTCACTAGCAAACCAGCACCAAAACACAACATATGCTGGTCTAGCTGGTATGCTGGTTTTTGCAGCAGGGCAGGTTATATTCATTTTAACCTGACTATCTGAAAGCTCCAATCTGTGTCTTTAGCATAACCATGTGTGCCAAGCATGTATAATACATCAAATTGTGTAAGGACAGGTGTGCTATTTTTCTTTTCTACACTACCCAGTCTAATGTAGATGCGTATAAATGCATGAAGTGTAAAATCATGCAATACATACGCCAAATTACACTTTGGCGTTTATATGATACAGTCCTTCCCATTCACTTAAACAGCGCATTTTTTGTCATTTTATTTATTGGTTTCTCAATTATTTCTGTTTTTTAAACCATTTTCGCTTGGGTTTAGGGTTAGATTTGAGATTTGCTTAAGGAAGTTATTTAATATACAGGTCTCTCCATGTTTTGTCTATGTTTAAGCCATTGTCGCTTGGAGTTAGAATTGGGGTTTGGATGTCATTTATATATAACAAAAAGTTGTTCTAACCTTAAACCCAAGCGAAAATGGTTAAAAATAGCAAAGAAATTGAGAAACCAATAAATAAAACGACAAAAAAAGATGCCCCGTTTAAGTGAGTGGGAAGGACTGGTGTATCATATGCACGCCAAAGTGGAATCTAGCGTATGTATTGCACGATTTTCACACTTCGTGCTATTTATACACAACTCCGTGAGAAAAAAGGTACACAACTGTAACTTTTCTGTCGCTTTTGGGTGGTACCATAAGGTCCCATTTGTACCTTTACAGGTAGGGTTGATGTGGGCACAAACTAACGCGGGGTTAATTGTTACGCAGCTACTTTACATATTTATTTAGGGCCGAACAATCTGTTTCGGTCTTTTTCTCTTACTGTCAGAAGATCTCCTATGAATTTGTGAAAAGTTTTGGTTAAGATTTTGAACAAAGAGGGCCCTATTTTAACGATCTGAAACGCAAGTGCGAAGCGCAACGCGCAAGTGAGTTTGGGGGCGGATCTTCGGCGCTGTTGCTATTTTCCCGGCGGGAGAAATAACTCTTGGGCCGGGCGCATATCAATAAGGGGTTGGTCTGATGTAGGTTCATTATTTATAGGTGTGGTTTGGGCGTAACGTCAAATAAACCAATCAGAACGCTATCCAACATTCCCTTTAAACGCAAGGGCGCAAGTTCCATGGCGGTTGCTATTATTGTTATGTGTTCAGTAATAATAATAATATGATGTTTAGCTGATCTAATGTGTTTGTTACATTAATGAGACAAATGAGCTCTGGTCACTTTAAGAGGTTAAAAACGGAAGTGACGTTGGGTTTTTTGGTTTGGAGTTCAGTGATGTGAAGCAAGCTGACAACAACAATAAAGTTTAAGTTGAACTACAGTACGAGTCGTCTTTATAGACATAACATTTGGCGACAAGGATGGCTGAAGATTTACCCGTGTTGTCATTATCTCCCCCGAGCCCATTTTTGCCCCATCCTGGCGAGCCTACGATCCCATGGGAGCAATGGAAAACATCTTTTGAAACGTACCTGTTAGCAACGGGCCTCGATGCTGTCCCGACGAAGCGGAAAATGGCCATACTCCTTCATTGCCTCGGTGTCGAAGGACAGCGTGTTTTTCGCACACTCGGAGATGCGGATGATTACGCCGCCGCGATCACACTGTTAGATCGACAATTCGAAAAAAAACAAAGTCTTCTGCTGAAACGGCTGCAGTTTCGACAACGCAGACAGCGCGCCGGTGAGTCGATTTCTCAATATGTCGCTGACTTAAGAGGACTGGCAAAACCGTGCTGTTTTGGTACTTTATCAGATGAGATGATACGAGATCAGTTAATTGAAAAAACAAACAATACACTCGTTCGGGAGCGGTTGTTACTGGAAGATGATGATCTCACTTTAGAGAAAGCTGTAATTCTGGCATCACAAATTGAGTCTGCTGCCCAGTGCGCTGCTAAATTAAACACAACACATGAACCATGCGGGGACATGATACAAGAATGCACACAAGTCCATGGGGCGGAGGCTGATGTTGATCACTGTTCAAGTGCGGACATACAGTATGCACAACCCCGAGCTCAGCGAAGATGCGGTAATTGTGGTTCTGTTAGACATTCATCACGTGCTTTTGACTGTCCGGCAAGGGGACAAACATGTCGACGCTGCCAAAAGCTGAATCACTTTGCAAAATGGTGTCGGTCTGCTCCAGTCCAAGTTCCTATACAACGAAACTCGCGTGCTAACGCCACAAGCCCTGCTATTATTCATTAAATCAACTCAAACTCAGCAGGTTTTTCTACTTGTGCTATTAATATAGCGGACTCTTGTATTCCTCTGTTACTGGACACAGGGGCTAAAGTCTCCCTACTCAATATGGCCACTTATGAACGTTTCCTTTCACACTTGCACCTCCAACCGCCTTCTTTGAATTTGTTCGGATATGGAAGTTCTACAATTGAGGTTATTGGTCTCATACATGCACCTGTCCAGTATGGCAACAAGGCTCTGGTTAACTTCCCATTTCACATTACACGTCATGGCAGCAATATCCTTGGACTTGACCTTTTTATGAGTCTGGATTTTTCTCTACTGGACAATGAGGGAACTCAAATTCTGACAGTTAGTTGTCCCTGGCAGCAAGAATGGCCAACATTGTTTGAAGGCCTTGGGTGCTTAACAGCATTCACACACCAGCCTCTCTTGGATCCTATAGTAAAACCAGTCATTCAGCCACTTCGCCGCATTCCACTGGCATTGCGTGAGGACGTCACAGCAGAACTTCTCAAACTACAAGCAGAGGGCATTATCGAACCTGTCGACGCCTCCCCATGGGTATCAAATTTGACTGTGGCTAAGAAAAAATCTGGTGGTTTGAGAGTTTGCGTGGATTTAAGGGCCGTTAACAAAGCAATTATTCCTGACCGCTACCCTCTGCCCTCCATCGAAGAGTTGACCACACACTTTCACGGCTCAACAATCTTTTCCAAACTCGACCTCCGCCAAGGCTACCTCCAGGTTCCCCTCCACCCAGACAGCAGAAATCTCACAGCGTTTGTTACGCATACTGGAGTTTTCCGTTACACTAGGATGCCATTTGGACTTAGTTCGGCCCCTAGCTGTTTCCAAAAAATCATGTCCACTATTCTGGCTGGTGTCCCTGGCATTGCTATATACCTTGACGATATCATTGTCCATGCCCCAAACGCAGTGATTCACGAACAGCGCTTAAGGGACACTTTTGCTGCACTCAGTCAACATAATCTGACACTTAATGTAGAGAAATGTTTATTTGCAGTACAGGAAGTTGACTTTGTCGGCTTTCATGTTTCAGCTGAGGGCCTTTCACCATTACACTCCAATGTTGAGGCTATACATCAAGTGCCAGAGCCTTCGTCCGCAGCGCAAGTTGCATCATTTCTGGGGATGACAACATACTATATGCGGTTCCTACCTCAGTATTCCACTATCACCTACCCTCTCCGCCAACTGTTGAAAAAGGATGCATGTTGGACTTGGTCTACAGCCTGTTCTGACACTGTGCGCACGCTCAAAGAACTGTTGACGAGCCCCCCTGTCCTAGCCCACTTTAGTCTTGACTGTCCCACACTAGTCACTTGTGATGCTTCAGCCACTGCTGCTGGCGCTGTTCTTTCACAACTTCAAAATGGCATTGAACGTCCCGTGGCTTTTGCCTCTCGTGCATTTAACCTGACAGAACAAAAGTACTCAGTTGGAGAGAGGGAGGAACTGGCATGTGTATGGGCCTGCGAGCGTTGGCATGTTTACCTTTACGGCCGAAAATTCACCCTTCGAACTGACCACCAAGCCCTCAGCGCACTTATGTCTCCTTCTGGGTCTGGCCACAAACCCCTGCGCATGTACCGCTGGACTGACCGTCTCCAGCAGTATGACTTTACAATACAGTACACGTCAGGCAGGGACAACGTAGTGGCCGATTTGCTGTCCCGCTCCCTATCATCACCTACTACCTCCTGTAATGCGACTGAGGACATGGACCTCATTCAACTGGTACATGCACCTCTTACAGCTTTTGTGTCTTTGGAGGAACTCACAGCAGAGTCTGCTGCTGATCCCACCCTCTCTGTTGTCCGTGAGTATGCCCTCAATGGCTGGCCAGCTCAAGTTACCCCCGACGTCCAGCCGTACGCTCGAGTGAAACATGAATTGTCATGCTGGAACGATACATGCTTGGCTCGCGGACACTGTGCTGTTATCCCTGCTAAACTCAGGGGGCGAGTGCTGGCTATGGCGCATGAGGGCCATCTTGGCATAGTTAAACTGAAACAGCGCTGTAGGGATCTTGTATGGTGGCCAGGGTTGGACAAAGACATTGAACAGCTTGTTCGGGACTGTACTCCATGTCTTATAAGCGGAAAAACTGGCTCACCACCGCCACCACCACTGGGGTCCCTGCCTTGGCCAACTAAACCTTGGGACCACATTCAGTTGGATATCTGTGGCGAACTCCATGATGTGCCCCATCATTTACGTTTCCTTGTAGTCTGTTATGATCTTCACTCAAAGTGGCCAGAGGTTGCACCTGTGGGCACTGTCACCTCCGGTTCCATCATTGACTTCCTGGAGTTACTCTTTGCCCGTTGGGGTTTGCCTAGGACTTTGACAACAGACAATGGCCCTCAACTAGTGTCTGCTGAGTTCACTAGTTACATTCGAAGCAAAGGAATCAAACACATCCGAACATCTTACTATCATCCGCAGTCGAATGGGGGGGTAGAAAGATTTAACCAGTCACTGAAGAATGGGTTGAGAGCCCACTTAGCGCAAGGTTGCTCTTTTAATGAGGCTTTGTCTCAGACTCTTTTGCATTACAGAGCAGCTCAGCATGCCACCACTGGGATATCACCAGCAAAACTGATGCTGGGACGAGAGCTGGACTTACCCCTACACAGGCTTTGCCCTCCTACTTCTCAGGATGGATATTCTATGGTGGAAGCTAGGGTGTGTGGACAACAACGCAAAGCACAGGACAGATATAATGTTAAGAAAAAGGCCCGGATTCCAACAATCTCTCCTTTGGACTGGGTGCGAGTCCAGCGGCCATATCGGAAAAGTAAGCTCCACACTTTCTGGTCACAGCCTCAGCAAGTACAAAAGCAGCTAGGTCCAGGTACATTCCAGTTAGTTGACGGTTCTCGTTGGCATGCCAGTCGGCTTAGGAAAGTACTGTGTCCTTCTGTGGTGGATCACACTCAGGATGCTGTGCTCCCCTGCTCTCTGCTCAGCTCTTCGTGCCCTCTACCTCCAGCACTAAATCCAGTGACTCAGCAGGCAACAGTCCAACCACGACCTGCAGTATCACAAGCCAAACCTACCAGATCGCACACTAGGCCTGTGCGCTTCCAGGATTACTTAACTTCTTTTCACACTTAGTTCACCGGGTGGGGAGGGGAAATGTTATGTGTTCAGTAATAATAATAATATGATGTTTAGCTGATCTAATGTGTTTGTTACATTAATGAGACAAATGAGCTCCGGTCACTTTAAGAGGTTAAAAACGGAAGTGACGTTGGGTTTTTTGGTTTGGAGTTCAGTGATGTGAAGCAAGCTGACAACAACAATAAAGTTTAAGTTGAACTACAGTACGAGTCGTCTTTATAGACATAACAATTATTATGACAGATTTACCAGGCGTACGCCAGGAGCGGTTCACAGCTGAGGAGACCCACGTTCTTGTAAGAGCAGTCAAAGACAGAGAAGTTGTTTTGTATGGGGGTAGGAGAAACCCGCCCAAATCAGCGTCGGTTAAACAGGCGTGAGAGGAAATAGTCACAATTGTCTCATCAGCTGGCATCCCCATCGTTGCGCCAAGCTCTACAATGATGTCAGGAGACGGGGGAATCCCAAGCTTGCCAGCATAAATCGGGCACGCCGTGTAACGGGAGGTGGATCTGCCTCTTCACAGACGCCAGCAGAGGACATCGCTGCGTCCACCCTCACCGCTGAAAGGGTTTGGGCGCTTTGAAATCGGACCCAAGTAACGCAAGCAAGGTCCAACCCCAAAGTACACTTACAAATCAAGTTCATATACATTAAGGTTTCTTATGAAAACATTTTAATTATTATTTACATAAAATAAACGTAATACAGCCACACAACAAACTTCTCGTTTGAAAAATAAAAATAACTAATCGTTATTTGCATGAGAATTTTTTTAACGCAGCCACACAATAAATAAAAACTATCACCACAATGCTCACCACTATGATTCCCCTTATCTCATGTGTTAATATTTTTAAGTGTAACAATTTATTATTTGCAAAAATAACTGTTGTATCTGTGTAGATTAGATAAGCAAAGTGTGTGCGTGTTGTGCACACTATACATTATGGTCAAGCATGCGCCCTTAAAATAGCATAATGAACAACGCGCAACGCGTTGAAACTGCAAAATAGCATCAGGGATGGTTTGCACCGGAACACGCCTCTTTTTTTGCGCTGAACCACCCAGGGAGCGCAAGTTCATTCCCTAGTTTGCCGACGTGCGTCTGTTGAGGGAAAAACCCGCTGTGCGCCGGTGCAAAATACGAATGATACATGCGTCACTGACAAAGTCAATTGCGCTGGGTGCAAGATAGGGCCCAGAGTGTTTTGGAGGCATGAAATTTCTTCATCTTATATTTTTTATTTCTGAGTTTGGTGTGTAAGTCATTAAATACAACCTTATATTATTTTAATCCTGAAGTATATAGAGTATTGTTATAATATTTAATGGAATTATTTGTGTTAAAACTTAATTTTCTAGGTGTTACAACAAACCCTCTGTTTGTTACAATGAACCCCACCTATGGGGTAACGTTTGCACTCCTGTCACTTTCGGTGTAATTGTACGATAACGGTAGGTCCCACGAACAAACTTTAAGTGTTCATTTGTAGCAGAGATGTTTGTGTTGATTGTGTAAAAAAAGTTAATCTAACTTAATTATTTTTTGAATAATAGACCCCAAGCCAAAAAGCGTTTTGTGCCCCGCTCTCCTTTTTGGGTATTTCTGTACCTTAAGGAGCTATTGTGTATCTTTAAATGTTCAGTTAAATGTTTTGTACCCCTTACAAAACTCATTTTCATTTAACTGGTACACAATTTGTCCTTAAACGTCCTTAGGGTATAATATTATAACCCAAATGGTAACATTTCAATGTGTATACATCGTACATTGGCAGAAAAAATGGTTTAGCAATGGTTTTAAGCTGTCACTGGGCCGGTACCATTTTAAAAGGTACTATTTAGGTACAGATATACATTTGGTATTAATATGTACCTCTGAGGTACTAATATAAACTCTTTAGGTGTAAAGGTGTACTTTTTTGAAAGGGGACTGCCCCAGTAACCATTTTTTGAGACAGTATACCTGAGACACTTTCTTTTATCTAAAGTGACTTGCATGCAGTTTATCGTCAGTTTGTGTTTTTTCAGGGAATCGAACCCACATCGTTTGCCAAGCTAATGCAATATTCTACCAATTAAGCTTTGTAGTTACTACCCAGAATGCACCAAACATCTTAATAACCTCACAGCAACACCTTAGTATTGTGTTTTGCTGGGATGGGCAGCTTACATTTTCTTCAGAGTAATCTAGTTGTTGTTTTCACTTTGTCAAATTTAAAGTCTGTGTATTTTAGGGATTTTATTGTTTTATGTACAGTAAGGCTCCACTAGAGCTTGGCTTGCTATGAAATTGCTTTTATTTCTGAATTTGGATTTAAGGAGAATTGCTGTGACATAGATCGGTACTAATAAAACTTAAAACCCAGATCACAGAGAACGATAAAACTCTGCCCCCCGCACAAGTCCCCTAAATCTCTCTTATATTACAAACCGAAGGAAATGCCTCATTTCAGTTGCATTTTCTGCATGTTTTCCACAAATCCATGATCATTAAATCTCAAAGAGAGCTTTATGGCATTCGACTTTATATGAGTTTTATCCTGAGTAAAGCCTTAGATGGACATCTAAAGTATTTTGTACACCAGAGTAATCTCATTGGAATTCAGATGTTTTACGAGCTGGCTAATTTGTATAAATTTGTACGAAATGAATTGTTCAAATACATACGATTATTTTAATAACATGAATTAAAACCGTCCCTAACCCTAACTTCACAGGGAAGAAAGCAAAGCGTACAAAAACATACTGATGGATGTACCAACGCAATTGTATAGTACGTATTTTACGAGGTGGCTAATACGTAAAAATTCGTACTAAATGAATCATGCAAATATTTACGATAATTATGAAAAACAATAATGAAACCCAGACACTAACCCCAATGTCACAGGGGAGAAAGCAAATCGTACAAAAATAAATTTTGTACATTACATATTTTATGAGGTGACTAATTCGTATTAAATCATTCAACCACATTTTTGTATGCTTTGCTTTTGTCCCTGTAACGTTGGAGTTAGGGGTGGGGTTTCGATATTGTTTTTTATAATAATTGTATGTGTTTGTACGATTCCCTTCGCATGAAATCGTATGAATTGGCCAACGTGTAAAATATGTACGAATTCTCAGATCAGGCTGGCCGTATAAATTTATACGAATAATCCTCCTCGTATATTGCAATAAAATTGTGTTCATAGAACCTTTAAGCACAAAACCCACAGTTTTATAATTATATATTTAGATATAACATTATCGAAGCATTAATATCGAATTTCTTGTAAGAGGGACAAAAATTTGTGGCCAGCCATTGAAGGCTTCTGGAGGAAGAAATCTGCAGGAAATGAAGATAAGATAGTGATGTTTGAACAGAAGATTAACCAAACCAAAGGATTTACTGGTCACTAAACACCGGCTGGACATTATGGTTCATCAGCACTTACCGGGAAAATCGAGTGCGTAATGGGAAAGATCAATGTGTGTAAAAATCACACCATTTCTTTTCTATTGAAGGCAGTGATGGGTAGCCTCACATGACTTTATAGGGAGTACTGCTAAAATCAATCTCTGTCCCTTAACAGGCAACACAACTGATAGATTAAAGATGAATTGAAAGAAAAAAAATTACGGAGGTAACCAAAGTTAAGGCTTCAAATATTGTTAAAAGTGAAGTTGGATCTAAAAATATGAAGTAACAACTAAAATGTAAGTTTTTCAAGTGTAAAAATTAAGGTGAAAAAACTTTTTAAAAATTACTTCAGTTGGTAACACCAGAGAAGCTTTTTCAACTTAAACTTTTCCCTTCAAGGGGACATTTCACAAGACTTTTTTAAAGATGTCAAATAAATCTTTGGTGTCTCCAGAGTACATATGTGAAATTCTAGCTCAAAATACCATATAGAAACTTTATTATAGCATGTTAAAATTGCCACTTTGTAGATGTTAGCAAAAATGTGCCATTTTGTGTGTGTCCTTTTAAATGCAAATGAGCACTAAATGTCCGTGTCGTGGTTGGATAGTGCAGATTAAGGGGTGGTATTATACCCTGCTGACATCACAAGGGGAGCCAAATTTCAATTACCTATTTTTTCACATGCTTACAGAGAATGGTTTACCAAAACTAAGTTACTGGGTTGATCTTTTTCATATTTTCTAGGTTGATAGAAGCACTAGGGATCCACTTAAAAATAATTAGTTACTTATTAGTTATTAAAAATTCTGATTTTCATGATATGTCCCCTTTAAAGTAAGAGTACTTGGAGTAATTTGTAAGTTAATCCAACTAAGACTTGACTACTATCACTATTATAACATTACTATAGTTATTTACTTATAAACCTGTATTCAGTGTTGTTTTTGTGAAATGCAAGTAACTTTCATCTTCACACAGTTCAGATCAAAATGACCACGCTGGGTACAGTTCAACATAAAGGTACAACATGCACAATAGCTCGTAAACATTAAGACAACAAAATTTGTGTTATTAAATAACTTCTCATTCACTTTTTTGGTACATTCAGACTGTTATTTTAGGATATGTTAGAGTTAAATCCATCAGTGACACCAAACCCGATGTGTTGGTGAGTTATAAGTATTGTTAATACTACACTGTAAAAATTCTTTGCTGCCTTAAATTTTTTTGTTGAATCAACTCAGTTTTACAAGTCAATTCAACTTACTATTATTTATCTTGACTTGAGATGAGTTGTTATAACTACAGATGAGTTGTTATAACTTATAAAATATAGTTGAAAAAAGTCAACTTCATTTTATAAGTTTTAACAACTCATCCCTTGACATGACTTGTATATCTGAGTTGATTCAACAACAAAAAATTAAGGCAGCAAAGTTTTTTTACAGTGTTGATATATGATCTGTTATCATGTTAAAGTGACACCTCATCCAAAAGTCAGTTTTTATGATCAATGAAAGAGGAGATAAAAGATGAATATGTCCTGAATAGTCTTAAGTGGTACAGCCATCACATTACTATTTTAATGTGTTCTTGGTAGATAATGATACAGATATGAATTTTTGCCAATATCCCACACCCCTAGGCTGCATACATGCGCTAAAGATAAGCTTTTATTAGCGTTATAAGTTATTTTCCACTTTTATGTTCATGCATGGTCATGTTTCATGCGTTTATGGTCGTGTATAGTGTGGATGAAATTATTTATTCATTTAGCTGACGCTTTTATCCAAGGTGACTTACAATTGCTATACATGTCAGAGGTCGCACGCCTCTGGGGCAACTAGGGGTTAAGTGTCTTGCTCAGGGACACAATGGTGTGTCACACTGGATTCGAACCTGGGTCTCTTACACCAAAAAGATGTGTCTTATCCACTTTAACATGTTTTAAAACACAAATGCTCAAATAAACAGATCCTTAGATGAGAAAAAAGAAAGCTCAAATGAAACTTGTTGTTTCTAAATTTTTAAGTGTTTGGAAGTTTCATTTCGTTCATTCAATGGTACCAAACAGAGATGAAGTTAGAAATGACCAAACACATCAACGTTTTCAAAATAATTATTTTATTTCCTTTCACCTTTAGTTTTAGTGGAGGGGGAAGACACAGTGTTGCTTGTTATAAGGGATTTCTCTGAAAACTGTTAAGAGTAATTTAGTTACTGTTTCTGTATATTCATTGTTTTATTGATCTTCATGCTACGTTTGAAGATTTTTGATGGCCCTGTGGAATGACGTATAACAACATGTAATGAAGCAAATTACAACTGATGAACAACCGATGAATAGTGTTTCCTGATGATGCAATAAAAACACGCTTCAATGTAATAAAAGCTTTGTAAAAGTCTAAAAAGAAACAATACGTAACTAAATTACTCTGAAATAACTATATTAACCAAATTAACTGTTTCTAGTGAAATTCAAGATAACAAGCAACAATGTGTCGGCTCCACTAAAAATAAAGGGGAAAAGAAATTAAATAATCAGTTTGATCAGAAATCCAAATAACTTTTGAAAGAGTAATATTTCTAAAGAAAGACATTTAAATCGAAGGGATGCATCTGTGCTTGTGTGTGTGTGCGCGCTCCTCGGCTGCAGCGCGAGAGAGCAAAAACAAAACCAACGCAAACAGAGCAAAACTATTCTGGGGTGCATTTCCCAAAAGCATCGTTAGCCAACTACTGTCGTAAGCTTCGTCGTTACTGACAAAGTTCAAGATTTTGTGTTTCCCGAAGCCATAGTTCAAACGAACATTCGCAAGCTGCATCGCAAACTTTTGTAGTTTGAATGACAGCTCTTCACCTGTGATTAAAAGCATAGTTCCTTGTTATTATAATATGTAGACTTACGTTGATCATGCTTTTGTAAGTTTGTAATCATAATTAAAGCACTGCATTTGAAAACTGCACATGTGTACAGTCCTACAAACTTTAATGCTGCGTTTATGCTGCGTTCAGACCAGCCGGGGTAGAAGTGTCAGGCGTAGGGGTGCAACGATTAACCGTGCAAATGCGCGAATGAATTTGAACGAATTACGGTAAAATCCCGGCACATCCGAATGCCAGGGGGCGCTCTCGTGCAGAAAATTTCTTTGTGCCACAGAAGAAGTAGCATTACAAACACTATTCCAGGAAATGTCTACAGGAATATTTATATCACTGTTCTTCAAATTGTTTTCATGATAATAAAGAATATTTTGAATGATTTTTATTTAACGAGTGTTGCTTTTTTAAATGCAGGTTATAAACGACTCCAACTCATAATGATTATAGATTGATAAGGACTTGACCAAATGCCGTAGTACACGCACAAGCTGTGCATGAAACACAAAATCGCAGCCTTGTGATTCAGAATCGATTTCAGACAGGCATTTTTAATGGGGACCACGATTAAATCGTTACATCCCTAGTCAGGCGCGAGTGATTTCAAGCTTAAGTCAATGTAAAGAAGCGTTTAGCGCGAATTGAGTGTTGCCGCGGGAGACGCGCGAGTTGAAAATTTTGGAATTGTGGCGGAAAAACGTGCCGCGTTAACCAATCAGGAGCTTGCTCTAGTAGTGACGTGATTACTGGAAGCGAGTGATTTCAATGTTAAGCCAATGTGAAGACGTGTTGATGCGCATCTGGAGGTCTCGCGCCGCAAATGAGGCATTTAGCGCGGCAGAGGTGTCTAGTTCGCACGAATGCCGCAAATTGAGGGAGACGCGCGAGTTGAATAATTGGAACTTTGGCGGAAAAACACGTCCCATTATCCAATCAGGAGCTTGCTCTAGTAGTGACGTGATTACTGGAAGCGAGTGATTTCAATGTTAAGCCAATGTGAAGACGTGTTGATGCGCATCTGGAGGTCTCGCGCCGCAAATGAGGCATTTAGCGCGGCAGAGGTGTCTAGTTCACACGAATGCCGCAAATTGAGGGAGACGCGCGAGTTGAATAATTGGAACTTTGGCGGAAAAACACGTCCCATTATCCAATCAGGAGCTTGCTCTAGTAGTGACGTGATTACTGGAAGCGAGTGATTTCAATGTTAAGCCAATGTGAAGACGTGTTGATGCGCATCTGGAGGTCTCGCGCCGCAAATGAGGCATTTAGCGCGGCAGAGGTGTCTAGTTCGCACGAATGCCGCAAATTGAGGGAGACGCGCGAGTTGAATAATTGGAACTTTGGCGGAAAAACACGTCCCATTAACCAATCAGGAGCTTGCTCTAGTAGTGACTAGTAGTGATTAGAGGAAGCAAGCGGAGTCGCAGAAGCCTACCATGACGCGAATTTCCACGTGAATGTCTCGATGACTAGAATTTCAAGCGTGGTTTTCACGTGCGAATGATGCGCGTAGACTAGACGCGGTAGACGCGAATTTGACGCCTCAAACGTGGCTGGTGTGAACCCACAGTAGGACCCTGGGGAATCCTTGGGAGGAGTGACATAAGAGGGAACTTGTGCATGAATTAAATATCTTAAAAAAACAGATAACTAAATCACGATAACAAAATCAGTCGTCCGGTGCAATATACAATTTTTACAGCAGTAATGACATTAAATTGATTGGAACGGATTAATAAGTACTCCACCTCCCACGTGACATCATCAACTATGTTGTTGAACCAACATGGTTCAAACCACGAATTTGCGATAAAGTTACTATGTTTTCGGGAAACAGTCGTGACAAGGTAGTTAGTTTCTCCAACTATGCATCGTACTATTATGGTTCAGCAGTGAGTTGCGTTGTTGTTCGGGAAACGCACCCCAGATTGAAACACCCCTTTATCACCTTCAGTATGGACAGACAAATCGCCTGTCACTGGAATCATATTGCATTGCATCTAATCAGGACACTGTGTGAAAATGTGCAATACTTTTGGGCAAATCCCACATACCACTTTTTGTCTGATGCTGGTGAAATAATTTGCTGTCCATTCTGTGTTAAACACACAATATTATGAGTTTATCTTTTATTTTGTTGCAATGCTCATTTTTCACTCGCAGTAGCTTTTGTGCCCCCTGGAGCTGGTGATGCCCTAGGTGATCGCCTAGTTCGCCTAAGCCTAGAAACTGCCATGATGTACACTGCCAGAAAAAATGGTCATTAAATGGTCTCTAGCTGTCACTGGGGCAGTACTCTTTATAAAGGTCCTAATAGTTCATATTTAGGTACAGATTTGGTATTTTTGAGGTACTAATATAAACTCTTACTGTGGGTCACACCAGCCGCGTTTGAGGCTTCAAATTCGCGTCTACCGTGTCTAGTTTGCCACATAATGTGGAAATTCGCGTCATGTGAGGGACTTTTGGAACTCCGCTTGCTTTATGTAATCACGTCACTACTAGTGGAAGCTCCTGATTGGTTAAAGCGGCGCATTTTTCCGCCAAAGTTCAAATTTTTCAACTCACACGTTTTCCCGTGACAACACTCAATTCGCACCATCTACCGCGCCGCGCAAAACGCCTCATTCGCACCGCAAGACCTCCAGACGCGCGACAACGTGTCTTCACATTGTCTTAACATTGAAATCAATCGCGCTTGACGCCTCTACCGCGGCTGGTGTGAACGCAGCATTAGGGGCAGTTTCCCGGACAGGGATTAGCTTAAGCCAGGACTAGGCCTTTGTTAAATTAGGATATTTAAGTAATTTTTAAAAGCATAATTTATAAAGAAACACTACTGGTGTGCATCTTTAGACACAGCACTCGCACTGGTATATTTTCAGATATGTCAGAGCAAGTTTTATAATCTTAAAGTGTAAAGACCTAAAAATGTTGTAAATTTTTTATAAGGGGTGTCTGTGGTTCTGATAAAATATTAGTACAGAAACACACAGACATCCAACAGAATTACAACAACTAATGTGTAGCAGAAGCGAGTCAAGTAAAACAAATGGGTCAGATTGGCAACCTCAACTTTTTACTCAATTTACTTTGTACTGAAGAAACTCTTTTTATATATGAATTTTGTCCAGATTAAAGTAAAGAATAAAAAACATAACAAAAATGTAGAAACCTAAAGCTTCTTATCTTCAGATGAGACCAATCAAAGCTGCCCTCTGGTTAGGTTTTCAGCGTCTGTGCTCTTTTCCCAGTCCATTATCAAAAAGTTTCAGATAACAGTCATTCACAAAAGCCCTATCAGACGTACGCTGTACCTACAGACCACAGACAGAGGGAATTCTGGGGGGGACGCAGCGAGGAGGGGCGAAAACTGTGTGTGAGAATGGAGGAAGGGACTACGAATGACAGACAGGATTAGGGAGGAGTGAGAAATGCGGAGAGAAACAGAACAACTATGACCTTACCAGAGATCACATCAGGAGAAACCAAACCAGGAACCGGATCATTTTGACATTCACCTATGGACTATTTCAACAGTTTTCCCTGGAAATACAAGAGGAATACAACTACAATGATTACATTTCCCTTTTGGGATTAATAAGGTTCCTATCTGTCTAATGAGAAGTTCACAGACTTTTATTTTCACCAAATTCAGGTTCTCTAGTGAATGACAGAATCAAATTTGGAGATCTTTTGGGAGGGCATCCATGCACATTTCATAAGCAGCATGTCCCATGAGGAATACCATGAGATGGACAGTGAGTAACGGTGTGTCTGGATGCTGGACGGGGTGTGTTGTCTATCTTCTGGCTGTTTTCGTGATCCTCTCGTCCAGTGTCAACTGTCATCGCGGCTCATGGCGGGCGCACCGGGTCGCCAACTCCACCACCTCTGGGAGGCACGCGCGCAGCTACGTTCACCTGCAGGGCGACGTACGCCAGAGGAAACTTTACTCCTTCCAGAAGTTCTTCCTTAGGATTGGGAAAGACGGGAGAGTCAACGGCACCAAGAGCAAAGACGATCCTTACAGTGAGTTATATATATGAGAAAGGGAAGGGGGTTTAAAGTGTCCCACTTTGTTATATGCAAAATAGTATAGTTATATATTATACTATTATATGCAAAAATCAACCTGATGTGAAATAAATTTAGTTTATAAACTTAACTTATTTTGATTTGTATCTGGATTTTTCTCTTCAATTTCCCCTTAAAAAAAAATACAGCATGAGGTTGAAACAACTTGGTTTTGCAAGTCAATTAAACCTACTATTTTAAGCTTTGGCTTGTGAAAAGGGGACTTTATAAGTAACTTATAAAATCATGAAATTGTTTAACTTAATTTTTTAAGTTTAAGTAACATAAAATATATGTTGATTTGACAAAAATGCTGTTGTGCAAATTACTTTAGATATTTTATAAACTTAAATTGTTCACCTTAAGTGAAACTAAAGTAAAATTTTAAGTTGAAAAAAACGTAAAATGTTTAAGTTTTACCAATTGAAGTAAATTTTAAAAATGTGATCCAACTTTTCACGTTTTACAGTGTAGGATCGACATTGTTTTGAAAGATATGATTCATGCTTATAATATAAAAATATGTGATGTGATTAGATGAGATATATGATATGATACAATTATACAAAGATAGGCTTGAAACGTGTCAAATAAATCATTTAAAAGTACATAAATTATTCTGGTCACACTTTTTAAGATCCAATTCCCACTATTAACTAACTATTAACTACTTTTGCTTTAATATACTCCTAATTACTGCTTATTAATACTTAGTAGTCGTGACGTTTAAGTATTGGTAATTGATTATAATATTGAACAAATTGAATAAAATTAATGCTAATAACCAACCAGTTAATAGTGAGAATTGTAAACTACACCAGAGTGTAACCATTATTCTTATTAAATCACAAAGTGAGAAGGATACATAAAAAACATATAACCTTAGACTTTACATTTTGATGTTAAATCCTCTATTTTATTATTTAGGGGAGAACGGGGTAAGTTGTCACACTGTTCATAACTTCAACACTAGAGGCTCTATCTTAAAAATCAAATAGTCACTTTGTGTGACGACTTCTTCTATAGTCAACTTCGTGTTCACATGTGGTCAAGATCGCTCTAATCTGACATTAGCATAATTTTCTTATTTTGTGGCTTAAAAATAAAAATAAATGCACATTATATTTTATGCAATACATCTTAGTTAGGTATAAATGTTAAACATTATTATTTTGCACAAAATAGAGGAGACAATAACGTGTCTTTTGATACTTTAGCTGACGTGCTATGTTGAGTTAACCCTGAGATTTAGCCAACATTAGCACACATGTCAGTTTGGGGCAAGTTGTCTAGTGACTTTGTGGCAAGTCGTCAAATCTTTTAACACTGGAAATAAGTCACTTTGCAAACTTTTTATCATAGATTTACAGTAGGATGAGCAGTCCGTTTATTTAAATACGAATATATGTGAAAATATTTAAATGAAAGTAATGAAAGTCTGTCTGAATGCACATTATCTGTTAAGCATTATAGATGTCAATACTTTTTTACAAGCGAGTTATTTTAAATTGTTACCAATTTATGTTAGGCATGAAATGAGAGCTAAACACCTGTGTATGAACTAGGCATGCAGAGCTCGATCTTAATGAATAAAAATACCCCATAAATGAAATTAGTTGCTTCAATAAAACAAGCAAAATTAATGAGCCATTTGAGGAATTGTGCCATGGGGTGTAAACTCTGCTTTTGAATGCATAATCGTCTCCTGACACCCAGAAATCTGAGAGCAATTAAACCTCATACACCTCGCACACATATATACAGGTAAAGATATTCTTAAAGGGTTATGTTGTTATATTTGTATCTTCTGTTTTAAAGTGGGTCAGTGAGATGCCGAATGTGTTTTGCTGTTGTTTTGTTAATTGGCCGTGACTCATATGGTGCCCATGTGCAGATAAGAGTCTTCCTGTTTCCTCTGTGTGTGTCTGTCTGTGTTTTGACATCCCTTCCTTTTAGGCCATTGGGGGGTTTATGTCTCCTCAGACGTGTGTGACTTTTTATGTTATGGTGCTTGAAAGCAAACTTAAGTTTTAATATTAATAAGGATCAAAAATATAGACGTTTCCTTATGTCTACTGCTGCTCAGATTGCACTCTTGAGAAGAAGCGGAGCTAAACAATATCTCAAACTATGCTCAGATATGGTCTAAAAAGTTCAAATATGAAGTACAAGATTAAAATGATCTGAATTGTGCATTTCATGCATTTTACGTTCATTCTTTTATGCTTTATGTTGTTTGTCAACAATTGTTTTATTGATTACCTATTTAAGGAGACACATCTTAGACATTAATACTAAAATCAAGCAGAACACTTAACACAGAAACAATTGAACTTATGTGTAATCTACTGTAAGGATTGTGTTATCACTGTGTGTTTGAGACTGTGATTGTGTAGACATGCAATCAAATCCTGAGAGGTGATCAGGCGTCGAGAGGAAACGTCTGTCAGATGTGTGTCAGTTTCCTACTGATAGTCTCATCTCTGATAACATCACACACACACTGTGAAAATCTATACTCACTGCTTAACCTAAACATAATCAACTATTACTCGGGCGTTGGCTTAGTGATCCTGTAACTCTCATAACTTGGACTAGTTACCTAGCAACTGGATAGCAACGACTTAGCAATCACCAGAATACACTGGTTGCGTCCGAAACCTCACTTGTTGCCTCGCTGCCTCATGAAGCAATGACTTCGGCGGCACGAAGGCCGGCAACTCCGGGAAACGCATTCGGACATCCTTCATAGGCAGCATAATTGAATTCCGCCATTTAATTTTCTCTAACTTGCATAGGCTCGACCGATCACATTCCCAGCGTGCGCCCACGCATAGACATGTGGGACGATGAAGGTATCTCAGCAGTCAGGAAGTAAAGCAAACATTAGATTTGGACGTGCCTTGATGCCTTCCTGCCTTGGAACGCTGCCTCCGAAGGCAGCATTTCAGAGATTTCGGACGCAACCACTTTCATAGAATACTGTAGATGGTTACATCGGACGCACGTGCGTTGTTGCGATTACGCTTATGGACGGAACTTAACTTTTGGTCTCCCTACGTTTAATGGTCTGACTAGTGGCTAAATTGAACTCTGGAACAAATACCTTGTTGAAAATAAAAAAAAATTCGGTTTTCTAAAGACAAAGGGAGACGGCGATCATGTCACCGTTAAGTAAAGGGAGGTTTGGCAGCCGATTTGTAGTTAACATTGTATACATTATATAATACACATTTTACAGTAACGTTAGCTCAGTGTAGTTTTTGATACGCTTTAGCTATGATTTGAACTAAGATAACGTACTTGTTGTTAATTTTGCTTTTTATCAGAAATAAACTACTCTAAAAGGACTCTGTTGTTATCAATTCTTGGGGAGTTAACCGGACATCATTTTATGTATTGCTTTGTATTTTTTTTCCCCATTTTTAAATCATTGTTGCTTGAGGTTGGGGTTAGATTTGGGGTTTGGGTTAGGGGGCCCTATTTTAACGATCTAAGCGCATTGTTTAAAGCGCACAGCGCAACGTCTAAATGGGCGTGTCCTAATCCACTTTTGCTAATTTAACGACGGGAAAAATGGTTTGTGCGCCGAGCGCATGGTCGAAAAGGGTTGGTCCTATTGTAATGGGAGTATTTTGGGCGTAACGTGCAGTAAACCAATGAGAGACTCAGCTCTCATCACCTTTAAAAGCAAGTTGCGCTGGCGCTATGTCTAATCCCTATTTAGATGAAGAACTTTGTAAACTGAAAAACTAAGTGGAGGAAGAAGATCCCCAGTTTAAGATTAATGTTAAATAATTGTGTTGTTTTTCACTTGTATTGAAATTGTTAATTTTTTATTAAAACCTTTAAAACCCGTTTTCTTTTAGTCACGGAAGTAAAAAGCAGGCTTGTAATTGCTGTAAATGTATGGCTATCCAATATCATCAAAACATAATTTACAAGTATGTAAGATAAGGTTTGTACTCTAAAAATATTTTATTTGTAACAAACAGGAGATAAAGAATTTACAAACGGCTCTCCGCGCGTTTCAGCACTTTGGACAGCGGTCTTTTACATTCAATCCTTTAATCTTTCATATCTAAAAGCATTTTTGTGCTGCTGCGCATTCATGTACTTTGTGATAAGCAAAACCGCGTTGTCCTCCCGTTTATAGGCGCATTTTACTAATGCACTCTTTAAATAACATAAAACATATTGCGCCATTGACTTTAGACTTTAGAGCAGGTTTTTGTTGGTCAATGGCGTAGTCTATTTTAGTTGCCTCAAAATAGCAATGCGCCAACAATGCGCCTGAACACACCTCGTTTTCAGACCAGAACGCCCATGGGTGCAAAAGGGGGCGCAAATGCATTTGCTATTTAAACAACGTGGCGCTAAACGTGAAAATTAGGGTGGAAACTTGCGAAAGACACTTGCGTCGCGCATTGCGCTGCATTGCGCCGGGTGTAAGATAGAGCCCAGGATGTACTTTTATGTATTGGTTTCTACATGTTTTTCTTCCGCTTTTAAAACTATTCTTCTGCTTGTAGAACTATTCTATATTTCAGTGTAACTTTTTTGTGGTCCAGGGTCACGTATATAGACAGTTTCAGCAGTAACAACATAAACAAATGGCTTTCGTGGTACAAATGTAACTTCCGAATAAAAGTCGTGTTCAAGTCATGCAAATTTGATTAATTTATTTGTGTCCATGGCACAAAATTCAGCTTTTTTATGTCTTTTTAGTGACTGCAAATTTCTATAAATAGTTTATTGTTTCCATGGCACGACTTTCTTTTTCGTCTCATTGTTTTTTCCTATTTTTTTACCATTGTCGCCTGGCGTTGGGGTTAGAGTTGGGGTTTGCATTACGATTTATTAAAATGTAACAGAAAGTGATTCTAACCCCAACCCAAAGCAACAATGGTAAGAACATAGGAAAAAACTATGAGAAAACAGAAACATGGCCACAAGAAACTATTTATAGAAATTTGTGCGAGTGTCACGAAAAAGACATTTGTGCTCAAGGCAAGAGAAAAAGCTGAATTTCGTGCCATGGACATCAATTTGTATCAATTAATAAAATTTTGCGTGACTATAACACAACTTTCCGTGAGATCAGTCTGTAACCAGAACTTACGTTTGTACTACGAAAGCCGTTTGTTTATGTTGTTTCTGCTGAAATCTTCTATATATGTGACCCTGGGCCACAAAACCTAAGTCACACTGATATACTTGTAGCATTAGCCAACAATACATCATTTGGCTAAAAATTATTTAAAAAAATGATGCCAAAAATTCTTAGGATATTTAGTAAAGATCATTTTCCATGAAGATATTTTTGTACATTTCCTACCATAAATATTTAAAAAATGTATTTATCAATAGTAATATGTTTTGCTAATGACTTCATTTGGACAACTTTAAAGATGATTTTATCAATATTTAGATTTTTTGCATCCTCATATTCAGTGTTGGGGAAAGTTACTTTTAAAAGTAGTGGATTACAATATTAAATTACTTCCGAAAAAGTTGCTAATTGCATTAGTTAGTTACTTTTCATGGACTTTTTAGTTACTTTTGCGTTACTTTTTCTTAGCTGAGGCTTGATCTCTTTCAGGACCTGCAGGT